>NC_090251.1:10575133-10635133 GCF_037325665.1 Littorina saxatilis
GTAGCCGAGAGGCTTGGGGTATAGTGTAGTGACGAACGTATGGGATGAGCGTGAGGGCCCTTTAGACCTGTTTGTCTAATGTTGAACGGCGTTTGTTAAAATACGAATTCATTTAAATGGTTCTTATTCTGCCTTGAAGGTTTCACAATCTTCAGTCACTAAGTTCTTTTTTTATTTTATTTTTTTATTTTGTATATAATTATATATACACAAAATCAGTCTTGACACTGACCTTTGACATTTTTCTTCTTCTTAATTACAGCCTGACATGGTCACATCACCTTGGATGGAAACAAGACAAAAACTGGTATGCTGTCACTTATATATTAAGATATTTGATGACATGTTACAGTACTCATCAATAGACTTCTCTTTAAAAAAAATATTGGCCAGAAGCAATTGCAAATTAAGCAATAATGATATTGCAAGCAAAACAGTATCATAAGCTAAGTGGTGCAATCAGCAATTTAGGAATTCGCGTTAGCAAGGGGAGTATCAAGTAGATCCGCTCTATAAGCTGGACCGGGTATCGCGGACGAAGTGTTTTGATCAGGTCGTGAGAAAAACACTGAGACAGACACCAAGTATCAAAATGACAAAGTGATCGAAATATAAGCTGCAGAACGCTTTTTATACACATTTCATGCTAGTGTTTTGACGAAAATTGTTACTTGAAGGCGCCAGCAGACTGGTTCTAACTTATTGTTGCTGTCTCTAAATTTAAAACTCTTAGTCCCTTTGTTTCTTAAATCTTGTGCTTACAGACGAACGAGCACAAGATTGTCCTCAAATTCGAGTCAAGGGATGCACGGTTGCCTCGCTGTGATGCCTTATGGTGATTTATTTTTGCCAGTAAACGCGAGTCTGTTTGGGTGCTGATGAACGGAAGAGTTGCACTATCTGTTGCCTTGGACCTTTGCCTTCAGGGGGTTCTGTTGCGCATTTTTTACCTGGGAAACTGGCGAAGGAAGGAGGTGAAGGAAGGAGGTAGTGTGTGGCGCAGATACAGTGAGACCCCCACTTTTAACTTCGCCCCTCGTAAGACCTTGCTTTTTCTTTTTTTTCTTTTTTCTGGTTCATAACCTGTTCTATCCAGTTTTTCTGTTCATAATTTATCTCTATTTCTAGACTGATTTTGAGGCCTGATTTTCTCCGATTTTGTTACGGTCTTGAAAGGTTGGTGCCACGGTATCGGCGGGGGATGGATGCGAAATATTACCTGGCAGGATTAAATGATGTATGGCACTTTAATATGTGGTTAAGTGAGCGGAGGACGGGGTGGTGTTGCCAGAATCCACGAGCACTGATTATTTATTGTCAGTCGTTAGTATACTTGGTGGAACAGTCATTTCTTTGTAAGGTAATTGTTTACAGCTGCTACATGTTTCATGGTAGCGGCATTAAAAGGGATATTAGGAATATTTCATATAAGCTGTAAGCCCGAGCACCCGGTATAAATCATGAATCAAAGTTATTGAGTTATGGATCGAGTTCAGAATAGTTGCTCGCACTTATAAGATTACAAAAAAACCTGTTTCCTTTCCTTTTTCGAACGTTGACTCAACGTTGGATCTACACAGGAAGCCAGATATCACTGCTGTACTCTCTACCCCTACCTCCCCCCTCCCCTCTCCAGTTCGTGCATAGTTTGTAAACCCGGTTTGTTGAATCCGTGATTCACCGGTCTTGTCTAAGGCACAAAAAAATATTTCTGTTTACGGTAAGGCCAAAAAAAATAATAGGTGTGGTTACGGTAACATAGCCAAAAAAAAATAGGGTAGGAAGGTAGGCAATCACTTTTTTTTTTTATACTTTTTTTTCTAATGTGTACAAATTAAACCTACTTGACAGGGAAATAAGTGTGCGACTCGGGCGCTTTCGCTTTCATTGCGTTTTCTGCACTTGTTTACTGGTTTTTTGTGTGTATTTTTTTGACAAATGTAATAAAAAGTTATAGGGTCGGCCCCCCAAAATAGGGTAGGTCGGGTTACCGTAACCACACCTATTTTTTTTTTAGGCCTAACATAGGGTGAAAAAATAGGGTCGGTAGGTCGGCTTTTTTTTTCCCTTTTTTTCCCCCTTTTTTTATTTTTTTTTCCTCCCCTCTCTATGATGTTTCACAGTTCATTTCTTCTCATCAATCCCTGTTTTTGCCCAACATAACTATAAACAGTACTTTGAGCTTACCTCCCTTCTGTCGTCTGCTGTTTGAGCGCAAACAGCTCTATTTTGGATGCGGTTTTTTTTTTTTTTCAGACGATCCAAAAAAAAGATTAGGGTCGGGCCTAAAAACTAGGGTCGGTCGGGTTACCGTAAACAGATCTTTTTTTGTGTGTGTGGCCTAATCGTCTTTCTGCGATTGGGTTAGGGTTAGGGTTAGGGTCGACAAAAGTGCAACTGTTTTGTCTTCCTGTTTTCTTAGAGCGCACAGATTTCGCGGGAGTGTGTATTTTGATTCCGTATCTTCTGCCCCTTTAAAGAAAGAAGCGAACTTCCCCTTCGCCTTGGGAATAACATATTCGGTGCCAGAGGATACAGAGAGACGCCGTCTACTGTTAGATACAATCTGGCAGTCTTTGTCCTACACCTGATTCCACGGTGCACCTTTTTCTACGAACAGAAATGGAATGCTTGACTGGCATGGTGAGGCCGTCTTTTGTTACAATACAACCAGGATAGAGTGTAAACATAGGTACAGTGTGCATATCTCGTCGATCGAGAACCGAAGACATGAAAGGGATGACGCTTTCTTTGCTTTGTCGTTGAGTCTTAGATTCGTTTTTCTTGTTGCTGCCTCTCTTAATAAAAAAGATTTTTAAATGCGTTCAATATTAGCTCGAAGTGTTCATGCTAATGCACACAAATTCAGTCTCTTAAATAGCCAGTGGTGGACGAAGACCGTTATCAGGGAGGGGACCAATGTAGATGTATATATATCAGGGAGGGGACCAATGTAGATGTATATACCAGGGAGGGGACCAATGTAGATGTATATATCAGAGAGGGGACCAATGTAGATGTATGTATAGGTTACAACACGAGTGGTTTTTTATATGGCTTGTATTTCAGTCAAGACCCAGCGGATGAATATCATCGGGAGACACGAGCCTTTGGCGAGTGGCTCTCGATTGATATTCCCGCTGGGTCTTGACTGAAATACAAGCCATATAAAAAACCACGAGTGTTGTAATCTGTATATCCCATTCTACCATCAAACACAAAGTGTAGACTACTAGCGGCACTTTTGCGATCTGTGGAGTGTGAAACAGTGTTTTCAGCGAGACATGGCCTTTTTGCAACCTTAAACTAAGTGACCGTCGCTGAAAAAATAAAACGAATGAGTGCATCTATAAGTACGCGGTAACACTACTTTCAGACCGTTTAAAAGCGTTAAGTAAAGGTTCATAAGTTGCAAGAAAGTAATGAAGTCGTATAGAAATCCATTTAGTTGAAGCGCACAATTCTTTTGCGTTTCAGGTCGGCGGAACGGGGAAACCGGTTTGGCCCCCATTTGGCTTACTCGACTCGATTCAGAATCGATTCCACGTTGTTTTTTTCGAACGCATTATTATACAATTAGTCTTATTGACAGAGAAGCAAATTTTAGGGAACACATATGTAGATTTAACCATTTGCTCCCTATTTGAAATGTATCTACATGATAAACTGTTTTGCGAGTGTGTTTGCATGAACCTAAACTGGTATTGATGCGATGAAAACAGGACCCAAGTCTGTCACCGCCGCTTGATTGCATTTTGAAAGAATATGACTGGATTACGGAAAAATACACACATGTTAAGTTCTTAGATACCTTCATCGCCAATGTGGACTTACTGCAGAGCCAGGCAAAAGAGTAGACTTGCTCGCAAAACACGTGAAACAGCTGATGATAGCGAAGCCCAACCGTGCCAGGTAAGGACGGTCTGACAGATTCTCAAAAGTCGTCTGCTAACGAAGCAAGGGGAGGGTACTCGTGTTTTTGTTTTGGTTCGCTAGCATCTGGTTATCTTGTAAGTTGAATGTTCGTTTTTTCCCACCTGCATTGCTTTCATAATGAAAGAAACGTTTGCTTATTGCATCTCATACATCAGATCAGTTCTGAGATTCATTTTTGCGTGCAACTGATATGGTTTTCTGAGCCGTGCAATACGATTTTGGAACTTCATACAAATGTGTCACATTGTTCGGCGCGAGGTCAAAGGTCGGGAGCAAAGTAGTTCTTCGCCCAAATCGGAATCTGCACTATCATATATTTTTTGGAGTCCATGATGTATTTATTGAGCTATAAAAATACAACATATATACCCATACTGAAGTAACAGAGACAAAGAAGGGAGGTCATGGGATATATATATATATATCAGGGAGGGGACCAATGTAGATGTATATATCGGGGAGGGGACCAATGTAGATGTATATATATCAGGGAGGGGACCAATGTAGATGTATATATCAGAGAGGGGACCAATGTAGGTGTATATATCAGGGAGGGGCGATATATCTGTACATACCTGAGCATACCTGTGCATACCTGTCCATTTTGACCAGCTGTGGCTACACAGCGGAACCAGTTTCCAGAGGTATCCTTGAAGGGAAGGGGTCTATTTTCAGAACGTGCTTGTAGATTGTTTGTCGAGAGTTCTACTGCGGTATAGTTGGCCATTGGCTGAATTATGGATATACGCAAAAGGACCGTCTGTGCTGACTACTCACTGATCGCGAGAGGTAGATACCTTGGACGTGTTTTTTTTAAATTTTTATAACGGTATGATAAAGAGACGATGCAGCTTACTACTTCAAGTTTGACTGAGCGAACTATAAAATACATTTACCATCTTTTCAAAAATGATCATTTTCATTTTCTTTTCGCAGTTCAGTTGTGCTGAAGCAGAATTGTGTGAGTGCCCGCCATGATTGGCATTGCTGCCGTTTGCGTTCTTCATTATTTTCTCACACCAAGGGGAAAAAACACCAAAATAACAAAACAAACAAAAACCAAGCTCATCTGCTGCGAGGCCGTTGATTAGGCATGAAGTTTCTGCTTTAAAAATGGTCCAGAAGAAAGCACAAAGTATCGTAAGTTCAGAACCCTGCCTGTGCTCATCCGCTGTTCCAAGAGCTTGGTTGCTCCATGGCTTTGTAGTGCCCACCCCCCCCCCCCCTCCCCTCTCATCCCTCTCTCGTCAGGGCTATTTGTGGAGGTGATAAGTGGGGTGTGTTGGTATGTTTATATCTCTGGTCATTGTGCACAGCCTGTTCAAACAGGTAACTCTCGCCCTCACTCCATCAGCCCGTGTGTATACCGTCTTGCCTCCAGACCCCTAAGTTTGATAGCGAACAGAGAATGGCAGGCTATGCTATGCTAACTTAAGCTTAACGTCCTCACAGGAACTAGTGCCTAGTGGCAGGAACCTCACTCGAGTTATATATACCTCAAGCTCTGTAACTCATTGCAGGAACCACTTCATAGGTCTGGAATTTGACCTACCCAGAATGTAGGTCACGATAAACATGTATAATTTGACCGTCTTTGTACTTAACTTACTTCTGTCATTTTGTTTTATTGGAGTCTTGTCTGTTTTATTCTGGGGGCGGGGTTGATCATGATTGAAGAGGAGTAAGGTTGGGTAGAGAAGCGTGGCTGGATGAACATATCTTTTTATTTTCGGTTAAATTATGTTGAATATGATGCACCTCCCCCCCCCCCCCCAATAAAAGAGAGAGAAAAAAGTGGTAAATTAAATGAAGAGTGAAAATTTTATTTTGCAGCTGATTTCTAACCTACGAATATAAACTATCGACGTCGGTCATAATCGGTTTGCTTTTTTTGTAAGTACTAGTGCAAGGGCATACAAGTGCTTGAATTTGAAACAGAACGGCCCATCATCCGTTGTGATAGCATGTAAGTGTTAGATTTGTTATTGAAATGTACAAGATGTTATTGAAATGTACAAGATGTTATTGAAATGTACAAGATGTTATTGGGTATCGCAAGAGTGCCATCCCTCGTAGGAGAGTGGTTGAGATCACAAACAGTCTACTTCCAGCGTAGCAGTAGAAAACGTTTGCTGAGATTTTGAAGTAGACATAAAGTAGGCAGACACTGAAGATGAGTATGTCAGAGCAGAGTAAGAGGGCAAGACGACAGCTGCAGCGGAGTAGATGCAGAGTATGACATACTGGAGATGTTGCAGTGGATTGTCAGTGGATGTGTGGGGCCCGGTGTTTTATCGTTGTCATGGAATTGTTTATCTGTGGCGAGATCACAAACCGAGTGCTTGTATTTCATAACAGTCTGTCTGCGCCTGCCACACGCGCGTAGCCATTATACCGGGGAACTGACTTTGAAATACACTCTTCTCGCTAACTTTTAAAGAAGCATGCATGTGTCGTGTTTGCAATTCTTTGCAGGACATCTTTGGTGTTTGTCACACACACACACACACACACACACACACACACACACACACACACACACACACAGACAAACACTCACACACACACACACACACTCACACACACACACACACACACTCACAAACACACACACACACACACACACACACACACACACACACACACACACACACACACACACACTATCTTGTACTAACACGAATGTTGATGCAGTTTGCGCACAAGTCAAAAATAGGGTAAATGGAATTGTGTTTTGTTCATCCTCTTTCTGTAAATTGTCTTTAAATCAACCACTACAAGAGACATTGGGCCGCGATGCTTTTAGTTTTACAAAGCGACTGAGGGAAGAAATTAGCGAATATAAATAGCAGTAACTCAATCGCATTTACCTTTTCAGACGATCTGGGTTGATTTTTGCACAGTGGAAGCTTTTAGGCTGATTTGTTGTTTTGGCATCCCTTTGTGTAATATTAATTTCTAAGTTCCATTCGGTCTCATTTCAGCTGCCTTCGGTCTAACTAGTTTCCTTTCAGGTGTAAGTAGTAAAGAGAATTTTTCGGCAGTCTGTTTCTTGTTCAGCTGCATTGTGTGCTCTTTAGCTCCCCCCCCCCCCCCCCCCCAAAAAAAAAAAAAAAAAAATAGTCTTTTTACGGTATCCCGACCGACCCTATTTTTTTCGCGCGACCCTAGACTTATTTTGGCATTTGGAAAAAAAAAGTCTTTGTTTTTTGGCAAAATAACTTAAAAATATGGTTTTTTTTGGGGGGGGAAAACCCATCCCGACCCTATTTTTTTTTGCCTATGTTACCGTAAACAGACTATTTGTTTTTGTTGGCCTTATCTAATCATTGGCATTGTGGTTCTCTCGTTTGATTTCCTTTCCTCTCTTGAGATCAGGGCCGACGTGCACGAAAAAGTTATACCAACCGGATAGGAAGGAGTCAGCCGCGGTGTTGGATTGGTTGAAATTGAGATGGTGGTGTGAAATCAACGAATAAGACCCCCGCGGTTTGCTCTCACCCGATTGGGTTTCACCCACTTTCGCTTCATGCACCCCAGCTCTGATTTTATACAGACCTACTTTCCACTGATTCATTTCAAGTTGCCCCCCGCGGGTTAGGGGGAAGAATTTACCCGATGCTCCCCAGCATGTCGTAAGAGGCGACTAACGGATTCTAGTTTCTCCTTTTACCCTTGTTAAGTTTCTTGTATAGAATATAGTCAATTTTTGTAAAGATTTTAGTCAAGCAGTATGTAAGAAATGTTAAGTCCTTTGTACTGGAAACTTGCATTCTCCCAGTAAGGTCATATATTGTACTAGTCTACTACGTTGCAAGCCCCTGGAGCAATATTTTGATTAGTGCTTTTGTGAACAAGAAACAATTGACAAGTGGCTCTATCCCATCTCCCCCCCCCCCCCTTTCCCCGTCGCGATATAACCTTGAACGGTTGAAAACGACGTTAAACACCAAATAAAGAAAAAAGATTTCAAGTTGCTAGCAAGCTCGGTTTAGGTGAGGGATGAGGGGAGGTGGGGTGGGGGGATTCATTACACTTCTCCTAAAGATTATGAGAGAGAGAGAGAGAGAGAGAGAGAGAGAGAGAGAGAGAGAGAGAGAGAGAGAGAGAGAGAGAGAGAGACCGAGAGAGACCGAGAGAGACCGAGAGAGACCGAGAGAGACCGACAATGACAATGACAATGACAATGACAATTCTTTATTTTACGAGGGTAACAGAATAAGCATTGGTATACTTTTTTGCATCTGGCCCTCGCCCTAAAGAGGGACTAAATCTACTATAATAACTACTACTACATACTTACATAATTAGTAAAACAGTATAAGTTTATGTACATAAGTGCATTATATGAAACATTGTAGTTTATAAATGTTCATGACAAGGTGCAAAGCAAAAATGCGCAAGTCAATTAGAGTCAGAATACTATGCAATAGTACTTCAACTCTGCAAGACAATGGATAGTATGCAGAACATCATAATTTCGTGAACAAAACTATAAATCAAAAGTGAGTGACTGTGTCCCAAAGGATATAACAATCAAGAATATACTATTTTCATTAAATGGGATATGTATTTGTTTTTGAAAGAATCTGTGCTGGTAGCTTCCCGTAAGGCATTCGGAAGAGCGTTCCAGAGACGGCCACCTGAATAAACTAGACTAGACTTAAATAAGTCTATCCTAGGAAGAGGAGTGTTAAATTTCATAAGGTGATGTGAATTCTTCAAAGAGAACTTTGAACAAATGATTTGGAGTAGAGTTTCGGATATAATTTTATGCATAAAGATTCCTTTGTTAAAAAGCAGTCTTGACTTTAGAGGTAAGATCCCTAAATGTATGTAGTCTAACTCTGTGAGGGTAGTGTGCTTTAGTAATACTACTTTTAGCGCTCTTTTATGTAATCTGCTAAGTGGTTTTAAGGAATGTTCACTTGCTGAGTCCCATAGAGTGGATGCGTAATCAATAACAGATTGAATATGAGCAATGAAGAATAACTTTCTGGTGTGGCAGTTCAGGAAGTGTTTAATTCTAGATAAGAGATACACTTTCTTTGACACCACTTTACTAAGTTGCTCTATGTGGGTTGACCAAGACAAGTTGTTATCGATATTAACACCCAGCAGTTTGTGATGGTCGACTTTTTCCACTATTTCACCATCTATCATTAAAGCTGAACAAATATTCTGGCGTTTTTGTCTTGTTGTTATGACCATATATTTGGTTTTCTTTGGGTTAAGAGACATATGGTTTAGTTCAGTCCACTCTGTCAACTGGTTTAAACTCCTTTGAAGTGATTCTGATAAGCGAGTTAAATTTGTGTTGCTGGAGTGAATTGTGGTGTCATCTGCAAAAAGTTCACATACATTTTGAATATCTAGGGGGAGGTCATTAATGTATATATAGAGAAGAGGAGGGGGTCCTAAAACCGATCCTTGTGGTACACCGTATTTTACTTCTTGCATGCTCGACGCCGAGGCGTTTGTTAGTACAGTTTGTTGTCTGCCGGTGAGAAATAAACTAATAAGTTTGACAGTTTCGATTCCGACGCCATACAATGCGAATTTTCTCAGTAATAACGTGTGATCAATAACGTCAAAGGCTTTAGCAAAATCAACAAAAATGACACCACAGAATTCATTGTCGTTTATTTTCTCCAGCCATTGATCAACAAGAGAAACTAAGGCAGTATGGCAGGAATGGTTAGCTCTAAAACCCGAGACCGAGAGAGAGAGAGAGAGAGCAATATTTAATGACATGCAATGGTTTTGTAATGAGCTTTTTAAATCTAAACCATTTTCTTTATAGAAAAACAGAAAGTACAAGGTTGTAAAGGGCCTAGAGTCACTTCAAAATGTCCAGTTATTATTATTATTATTATTATTATTATTATTATTATTATTATTATTATTATTATTATTATTATTAAAATGCAGACTTGTGTGGCGTTTCAAGTTCAGAAATACTTTCATTCAGGCTGATGTCATGGAAACATGTGTTAACTATCGAGAAGGACTACCCCTTTAATCCACCCATGTGTTAACTATCGAGAAGGACTACCCCTTTAATCCCCCCATGTGTTCCAAGGTGTGTAACGGTGCCACGGGTGTCAGACAGCTCATTGTAATTGACGCCACACTAATGACACGCTAATTGCCTTTTATCGCGGTTTACCTGGGGCGGCAAAATAGGTTACCTGTAAATGGTTAGCCGCTTTTGATTGAATTCCTTCGGGAAGTGCAGAGAAAACACGCGCCGTTGTTTTTTGGCGAAGATTACACGAAACAAATAGCCATTTTGCAAGAGTTTCTGTTATATATATTTAAAACACAATTATTTTCCCATCTGTGGTTGATTTTTCGCTTGCGGCATCAGGAAAACATCTTTGAAAGGTTGACGGGTACTTCTAATGTGGTTAAAGTGTGATAAGGTGATAATGTGATATAATGTTTAAACAGGCAATGCATTGCTTCTATTTGTAGGCTTATTTTAGTAAGTGTGTGGGTACAATGTTTGCGTGTAACGATATGATGTGAATATGCGATGTGAATGTTACTACATGCATGGTTGATTGATTGATTAATTGATTGATTTTACAGACACACAGTCAAGCTTGTAATTTCTCTTTTAGAGATGAATAAAGATTATTGTATTGTATTGTATTGTAGCACACACATACACACATTAACGCTAACACCTTCGCTAACGCTAACACGAACGCGCACACACATTAACACACACGCAAACACATACAGACACACTCGCACACACACACAAACACACAAAAAACACACACACACAGACACACACACAACGCGCACACACACACACACACACACACTGTCACACACACACAACGCCGCTTTGACCTTGGTCGTCATTGAGAAAAGTACACGAAGGCTGAGTAATAGCGAGGGAATTAGAGAGCACTGCATTATTAATTGGCCGCAAGCTGCTAGTACTGGTCAAATTGCCTCCCCCGCCCTCCTGCCCCCCCCCCCCCCTCTGTCCTCTCCCTTGTGGTCAAAACTGTCGCACTGTCACCTGTCGAATGATCCCTGTCTTTTGCCACAGTGACAATTTTCTTGTTGCTCTTTGCAAACATTTTCACTCAGCTTTTCGCCCGCTGTATCGATTATTTTGGTGGAATGAAGTCTGTGAAGTACCCCTCTGTACTTCATAAAAAAAAAACCTATCTTGTTCTGTTCGTCGTCTTCTTGCTCTTCAGTGTTCGTCTTGCTTCCCCCCCCCCCCCCCCCCCCCCTTCCCCCCCCATCCCCCCCCCCCACCCTCTCTCTCTCTCTCTCACAACTGTCGCACAAAAAAAAAACTAGCGGTACATTTATGTTCGGAAGAGTTGTGTCCCTGTAACACAAACGGTCTTTGTCGTTTGATTCAGTCGGACATTATCGAAGAGTTTGCTCCCCTGAATTCATGTCTTAAAATTCTGCGTTGGATCCTGTTATTTGCATGCGGAGAACTCCAGCCTATTTCTGTTAGCACAGCAAAACACACAACAATGCTTTGTGTTAAAATTGTGTGTCTCAGACATTTTTTTCATCCGATATTGCTACTTTTGATTTGTTTGCTGTAATGTATCTCTTGGGAAGTCTTTCGTGAGAGGTATTTAAAAAGTTTTAATAAGTGCTGCTCGAAAAATTTGTATGGGCGCAGTAGCAGTTCTCTAGGCTGGTCACACAGCTTGCTGCTGTGCCGACTGGTCAGGGACTCGGACATGGGGCTGTGGGTATAACTAAGCCCAGATTATCACATCAGCGTGTTTCAGTTTGAGGTCGAGTGGCTCCCGCCATCCCTCCTGATTCCAGCGACTACCTTCTAGACAACATATCCTCACCCAAGGCCCACTAGTCGCCAAACTGTACATATTGTTTTTATTACCACGGCCTTCGTGGCTTACATCTTAATCCTTTTATTTGTAAAAAGTTTTGAGACTTATTGTTCGTGTTCCTCTTACTTGCTCATCTATTTGGTTTTATTGGTGATCCTGAAAGGTTCCACTTTTTAACTCGATTTGAAATAAAAAAAATAATATTACAAGCCCGTTATTCAAGATATAGAATACAGACTTATAATTCTTACCAAGAAACATCTTAACTACTTTTCATTTTAACAAATTCCACAGAGCATTATCAACTCAACCCCACCCCCTGCCCTCCTCTCCTTATTTTTTGTTTCTTTCTTTCCTCTTTTTGAAAGCGGACAAACACTCAAGTCCTTAATGGCTCAAAACCGTAGGACTTTTAATATTAATTTTAACTAATTTGTATGGGAAAGGATAAACCTTTTTATGAGATTTTTATAATCTTTGGCAGTTCCATAACCCGGAGCTTATGTGTTTATCGAAAGGATGTGTGGGCCAAGTAATGCAAACGGACAGTATAGAAGAGTTTGCTCCCCTGAAATAATTTCTTAAACTTCTGCGTTGGAGCCTTTAATTAGCATGCAGAGAACTCAAGCCTACATCTGTTAGCACAGCAATACACACAACAATGCTTTGTGTTAAAATTGTGTGTCTCAGACATTGTTTTACTCCGATATTGCTACGTTTCATTAGTTTGCTGTAATGGATATCTTGGGAAGTCTTTCGTGAGAGGTATTAAAAAAGTATTTATAAGTGCTGCTCCATGTGAGGTGTAAGCTGATGTCTATCTATTAGACCGTAAATGACTTTTTATTCATTCTTTGGCAGTTCCGTTTTTACGGAGCTATGTCAGGGTTAATTTACAGGATGTGTGTGTTTGAGTTCGTTTGTGTGTGTGAGATAGAGAGAGAGGGAGAGGGAGGGAGAGAGATTTTATAAAGCGAGAAATTGCCTGTAAAATTAGAGCTCAGAAACGCTATCCTCCCCTGTAATGCAAACGGTCTTTGTGAATTGTGTGTCTCAGACATTGTTTTAATCTGATATTGCTACGTTTCATTAGTTTGCTGTAAGGGATATCTTGGGAAGTCTTTCGTGAGAGGTATTAAAAAAGTGTTTATAAGTGCTGCTCCATTTTAGGTATAAGCTGACGTCTATTTTAGTAGACCGTAAATGACTTTTTAATTCTTTGGCAGTTCCGTAATAACCTGGAGCTATGTGTTAATCAACAGGATGTGTGTGTGTGAGTTCGTTTGTGTGTGAGTGAGAGAGAGAGGGGGGGAGAGAGAGGGAGGGAGAGAAATTTTATAAAGCTAGAATTTGCCTGTTGCAACGGTCTTTGTAGTTTGTTTCAGTCCGACAGTATCGAAGAGTTTGCTCCCCTGAAATAATTTCTTAAACTTATGCGTTGGAGCCTTTTATTAGCATGCAGAGAACTCAAGCCTACTTCTGTTAGCACAGCAAAACACACAACAATGCTTTGTGTTAAAATTGTGTGTCTCAGACATTGTTTTAATCTGATATTGCTACGTTTCATTAGTTTGCTGTAATGGATATCTTGGGAAGTCTTTCGTGAGAGGTATTAAAAAAGTGTTTATAAGTGCTGCTCCATATTTTGCACGCAAACAGATAAAATGACTATTTTATATTCATTCTTTGGGAGTTCCGTAACCCGGAGCTATGTGTTAATCAACTGGATGTGTGTGTTTGAGTTCGTTTGTGTGTGAGTGCAAAGAAACTATGTTTGAGTTCTTTTGTGTGTGTGAGATAGAGAGAGAGGGAGAGAGATTTTATAAAGCGAGAAATTGCCTGTAAAATTAGAGCTCAGAAACGCTATCCTCCCCTGTAATGCAAACGGTCTTTGTGAATTGTGTGTCTCAGACATTGTTTTAATCTGATATTGCTACGTTTCATTAGTTTGCTGTAAGGGATATCTTGGGAAGTCTTTCGTGAGAGGTATTAAAAAAGTGTTTATAAGTGCTGCTCCATTTTAGGTATAAGCTGACGTCTATTTTAGTAGACCGTAAATGACTTTTTAATTCTTTGGCAGTTCCGTAATAACCCGGAGCTATGTGTTAATCAACAGGATGTGTGTGTGTGAGTTCGTTTGTGTGTGAGTGGGAGAGAGAGGGAGGGAGAGAGAGGGAGGGAGAGAAATTTTATAAAGCTAGAATTTGCCTGTAGCATTAGAGCTCAGAAGCGCTATCCTCCCATGTAAAGCAAACGGTCTTTGTAGTTTGTTTCAGTCCGACAGTATCGAAGAGTTTGCTCCCCTGAAATAATTTCTTAAAATTGTGCGTCGGAGCCTTTTATTAGCATGCGGAGAACTCAAGCCTATTTCTGTTAGTACGGCAACAGACACAACAATGTTTTGTTTGCACAATGAAGTTTCTCAGCCATGATTTTCATCCGATATTGCTACTTTTGATTAGTTTACTTTAATGGATATCTTGGGAAGCCTTCGTTGTAAGGAATTAAATACAGTTTGTCACAAAAGCTGCTAATGTAGGGTATGCAAAGTTAAGTTATATACTTAAGAAATTTTTGTCAGTTCCCTTTCGGGAACTATTAAAGTGAATAATGTGAGAATGTTGTGAGTAGAGGTTGACGGTTGCATTCTGTTAAGCTGTGATTAGTAAAAACATTAAAAATCATGTGGAACCTAAAACCGCAGTCCACAAAGTAATGCATGCCTTTTATTATTATTAACTTTTCTTGTTTAGAGCCTCTGCGCTGAGTGGTGGGGGTGGTTTTAGTTCCAAATCCCATTTTGGTGCAATCCCATTTTGCCGCCGTCCCATTTTTTGCCCCATCCCATTTTCGCGACATTTCACAAGCCAAGCGTCATTTTACTAACATGTCATAACAATAGCGCGACATCCCATTTTGACACCATATCCCATTTGGCCGCCATGCCGTTTCACCGCATTCCATTTTGCCCCCATCCCATTGTCGCGACATTTCACAAGCCAAGCGTCATTTTACTACCGTGTCATAACAATAGCGCAACATCCCATTTTGACACCATCCCATTTGGCCGCCATCCCATTTTTTATTTACTCTTCTTGCCAAGCCTCACTATACTACTATACTGCGTTATTCAACTAGGAAGAAATTCCGTTTATGCCAAATCCCATTTTTGCCACATCCCATTTTTGCCACAATCCAAAATGTCATGAAATAGGGATGGCGGCAAAATGGGATAACGGCAAAACAGCATGGCGACAAAATGGAATGTGGCACTAGTGGTATGACACGGTGGTAAAATGACACTTGGCCTGTGAAATGTCGCGAAAATGGGATGGGGACAAAATGGGATAACAGCGAAACGGGATTGTGCCAAAAATGGGTGTGGAGCTAATGGTACAGTAACATGACATGGTGGTAAAATGACACTTGGCCTGTAAAATGTCGCGAAAATGGGATGGGGGCGAAATAGGCTAACGGCGAAACGGGATTGCGCCAAAATGGGATGTGGAGCTATTGGTACATGATATGGTGGTAAAATGACACTTGGCTTGAGAAATGTCGCCAAAATGGGATGGGGGCGAATTGGGATAACGGCGAAACGGGACTAATAGATCCCTTTTTGGGATTGACTTTGGGGTAGTGCAACTCTGTCACTGCTAGCTTTCCACTGGGAGGAAGCGGCCGGAATTTCCCAACGATGGGACATCCCAGTAATGAAAAAAAAAATGAAAAAAAATCTTAAAATTAAGTCGCGCTCCCCTAAAAGTCAAGGGATTTCGTTTTTGTCCCTTGACTTTGGAGATGACAATAAAATATTGGGCGCAAAAACGTGATTTGTAAAAATTTTACATTTTTACAAATCACGGGTTAACAAATCCCTTGTTAGTGCAGGGACTCAAGCGAACCGCCTTCAAATTGTGGATTCTCTCTGCCCGTCTGTCTATCTGTTTTTCTTACTCTCTCTCATACAGTCAGACACTTTTTTTTTTTAATTTTAAAGGCTCTTTTAAAACAGTGGCTAATACGTTTTTTAATAAAACTTGAATTGATTTGAATGATGTTTTTGATTGATACTCTAGCTGTTTGGTTATTGTTCGGCACTTTTTTTTCACACTCTCCCTTTTGGTATTTTCATTGTTATTGTTATTAAAACTTTTTTTTATTATAATAGTTGTATTATTTGATTTCATATATGGCTTGTTTGTTGTTTGTTTGTTTATTTGTTAGTCGTATGTGCGTGTGCGGTTTTTCTTCTTCTTTTTTTCTTCTTCATTACCTTTCTTCTTTATTGTGGTCTTTCTAATTTTCTCAGCAATAATTTTGATTCCATTTTATATTCTGGTTGCATTTAGCATTTTTCATTTATCAATTCGTTCCATTTTGTATGCTTCTTTAGCAGAATATTATATGTTTAGTATTTGTATAACGACGGGTAGTTAGACAAGACAATAAATCATTGTAAAATAAAGTTTGTTTGTTAGTTCGTTAGTTATCTCCCCTCAGCCCCCACTTCTCCCCCCCCTCTCTCTCTCTCTCTCTCTCTCTCCCTCTCTCTCTCTCTCTCTCTCTCTTTCTCTCTCTCCCTCTCTCTCTCTTTCTCTATCTCCCTCTCTCTCTCCCTCCCTCTTTCTTCCTCTCCCTCTCTCTCTCTCTCTCTCTCTCTCTCTCTCCCTCTCTCTCTCTCTCTCTCTCTCTCTCTCTCTCTTCCCCCCCCCTCTGTCTCTCTCTCTCCCTCTCTCTCTCTCTCTCTCTCTCTCTCCCCCCCCTTTGTCTCTCTCTCTCCCCTTTTTTTCTCTCTCTCCATTCTCTCTCTCTCTCTCTCCCTCTATCCATCTCCCTGTCTGTCTCTCTACTCACCCTCTCTCTGTCTTCTTTTCTCTCCCCCCCCCCCCCCTCTCTCCTATCTTAATCAATCAATATCTCTCTCCCACCCTCTCTCTCTCTGTCTCTCTCTCTCTCTCTCTCCCTCCCTCCCCCCCCAACCCCCCCCCCCCCCCCCCCCCCCCCCCCCCCCCCCCCCGTCTTACACTCTCACTTTACTTTGGGAATCGGTCAATACATCGAGGCGCCAGCAGTCTGACTGAAGTACGCATGAGCTAGCGGGAAACCCCCACATTTTTGGACTGGCTCCGTCCGCTATTCTCTCCCTCTCCCTCCCCCTCGCTTCTCTTCGGCTTTTCCACGCATGCCGTGGCACTAACACATTAAATGTGTTTGTCAGTGAGCGACTGTTTGTCACTGTATTTATGAGAGAGATAAACGAGAAACCGCCAGAACACGTTTAAGTTGTGCCCCTGTAACACAAGCGGTCTATGTAGTTTGTTTCAGTCGGACAGTATCGAAGAGTTTGCTCCCTTGAAATAATTTCTTAAAATTCTGCGTCGGAGCCTTTTATTAGCATGCGGAGAACTCAAGCCTATTTCTGTTAGCACGGCAACAGACACAACAATGTTTTGTTTGCACAATGAAGTTTCTCAGACATGATTTTCATCCGATATTGCTACTTTTGATTAGTTTACTTTAATGGATATCTTGGGAAGCCTTCGTTGTAAGGAATTAAACACAGTTAGTCACAAAAGCTGCTAATGATGAGCAAATTATGTACAAATCCATTTGTCACAGTTATATACTTAAGTAATTTCTGTCAGTTCCCTTTCGGGAACTATTTAAGTGAATTGTGAGAGAATATTGTGAGTAGACGATGACGGTCGAATCCTGCTAACCTGTGATTTGTTAAAATGTAAAAACATTTTACAAATCACGTGGAACCTTAACCGGGATTTGTAAAAATGTAAAAAATCTCATTCCACAAAGTATTGCATGCCTTTTATTATTATTAATTTTTCTTGTTTAGAGCCTCTGCGCTGAGTGGTGGGGGTGGTTTTTGTTCCACATCCCATTTTGGTGCAATCCCATTTTGCCGCCGTCCCATTTTTTGCCCCATCCCATTTTCGCGACATTTCACAAGCCAAGCGTCATTTTACTAACATGTCATCACAATAGCGCGACATCCCATTTTGACACCATATCCCATTTGGCCGCCATGCCGTTTCACCGCATTCCATTTTGCCCCCATCCCATTGTCGCGACATTTCACAAGCCAAGCGTCATTTTACTACCGTGTCATAACAATAGCGCAACATCCCATTTTGACACCATCCCATTTGGCCGCCATCCCATTTTTTATTTATTCTTCTTGCCAAGCCTCACTATACTACTATACTGCGTTATTCAACTAGGAAGACATTCCGTTTACGCCAAATCCCATTTTTGCCACATCCCATTTTTGCCACAATCCAAAATGTCACGAAATAGGGATGGCAGCAAAATGGGATAACGGCAAAACGGCATGGCGACAAAATGGAATGTGGCACTAGTGGTATGACACGGTGGTTAAATGACACTTGGCCTGTGAAATGTCGCAAAAATGGGATGGGGACAAAATGGGATAACAGCGAAACGGGATTGTGCCAAAAATGGGTGTGGAGCTAATGGTACAGTAACATGACATGGTGGTAAAATGACACTTGGCCTGTAAAATGTTGCGAAAATGGGATGGGGGCAAAATGGGATAACGTCAAAAACGGGATTGCGCCAAAATGGGTGTGGAGTTAATGGTACATGACATGGTGGTAAAATGACACTTGGCCTGTAAAATGTCGCGAAAATGGGATGGGGGCAAAATAGGCTAACGGCGAAACGTGATTGATGATGATAATTAGTTTTAACGTCCTCTTAGAACCATTTGGCCTATCTTGGGACAGGTAGAGTTAATATGCTTTATGTGGGGACAAGACACTGGACAAACATGCAAACAGAGAACACATATGATCGTGTTATATATCTGGAGGTCCTGTTGCGATATTTCAAAATGGGGATGGAAGTAATGATTGTGTACGCGGAATGTGGTTGGACTGGAGCGGTTTTGTAGGCTTATTTGCTTTTTATGTATGTAGAATATGTTTGAATGTGTGGCTGAATAAGTTACAACCAAAAAAAAAATAATAATAATAATAAAAAAAAATAAAAAAAATTAAAAAAAATTAAAAAAAAAATAAAAAAAATAAATAAATAAAAAAATAAATAAATAAAAAATTCAAATTAATTTTTGGCCAAAGGAAAATATTGAAGCAACTTACTAAAAAATATATCAGAATGGGGAACTTAAGTTCAGGTAGGAGGGCTGTATGTGCTTAAGCCTTGTTTGATCAATTGAGTATAGAGCTCTATGCTTTGTGTTTTAGACGCTTTAGTTGTTGGGCGTGGTAGGGGGGGGGGGGGGGGGGGTAAGGGGTCGGTGGAAGAGAGGACTGAGGGGTGGGAAGGAGGAAAGGGGATGAGGTTTTCAGAACAGATGTCCTATTTCAGCCTTATATATTGAGAGACACAGGGTGTATGCTGGCTTCCATTGAAGCGTGCAATGTTTATCTAAAAACTCATGGGGTTTCAGTTTGTGTTCGTTGACAAGGGTGTGTAGGTTGCGGAAATCTTGTTGGAGTGATTGGCAGCGGTCAAAGAGGTGTAAAAAAGATAGCAACTGTCCACATTCACAGAGACGGGGAAAGAACTTGTAAGCGCATCCATCCGTGCGAATTCTGCGAAGTATTTTAAGGAGGGGGTTGGGGAGTGTAGGCCTGTTTTGTTTTGTTTGTCGGGGCAGAATAAGCCAACCATGGGCATTGCCTTCTGTTTTTAATTCTGTTTCCCAGTGACACCAGGCAACTTTGGCTATTTTGTGTTTTGCTTCCGTCTTTGTTAATTTTAGGTCATGAAATGCTGCTTGATCTGTGACAGCCTCTTTTGCTGCTCTGTCAGCCATATCATTGCCTCTGATCCCTGTGTGTGAGGGGATGTACATAAGGGTCAGTTCTGTCCCAGAGGCAATGATCTGGTGACAGAGGAACAATATTTCCGTCTGAAGCTCTTCCCGGTTTCTGGAACCATTTTGGAGAGCAGTCAGAGCTGATTTTGAGTCGGAGAGAATGACGACTCTTGTTGGGGGTCGAGGGAGGTCATTGACATAGTGACATGCTCTGAAGATGGCGTACATTTCTGCAGTGAAAATGGACACATCCTTATTGAGTTTAAATTTTTTAGTTATTTTGAGGTCAGGAATGACAAAAGCACACCCAGTTTGGTCATCATTTAGTTTTGAGCCGTCAGTAAATATCTGTAGGTGATCTTTGTAACTGTTTGAGATTATTTCTCTTACTAGTGATGAGACAAGTACAGGGTTATCTTTTTTTGTTACACCCAGATCATGATCAGGGATGATAATGGGAGATTCCATGAACCAAAAGGGGAAGGGGTGAATGGGAATGTGGGCCATCCTACCTGGGTTTACCCCACTTTCTTGAAATATCGGTTGAACATAGTCTGCTAGTGGGATCGTTGCTTCGTATATTGTGGGTGTTTTTCTTTTTAGGTTTTGGTAAGGGGCCGAGGTAATTGTGTCGAACTCAGCAGTGAGCTCTTCGTTCACAGCATTATCAACTGTACTGGCTCTTGATACGTACTGGGCCGACTTTAGTCTTCTTTCTTCATCGAGGGGCAGCCAGCCAGCCTCTTGATACACTAGTTTGTTTATGGAGTGTTTTGGGAGATCAAAGATGATTTTGAGTGCAGCCATTTCGGCTCTTTCCAATAGTTTTAGATTCGATTTTGATGCAGCAAAAAATGCTTCTTGACCATAGGTTAAACGGGATCTTATAATGGCTTTCGTAATGTGAAGCAGGCTGTCTTTATTTGAGGCCCAGGTCTCTCGTTTTAACACTTTGAGGAGACTAAGTGCTTTCTTGGCTTTGCCGACAAGGTTTTTGATGTGTGGCCCCCATGTTAGGTTCGGGGTGAAGGTAACGCCAAGGAATTTGACTTGGTTTTTAGGCTCCAGGGGTGTATTGTTGACGATAATGGTGGATTTTTCGTGTACCTTCTTTCTGGTGACAACCATGAATGTTGTCTTTTCGGCGGCGATTTCGAAGCCGTTTGTGTATAAATACTTGACTATGTTGTCTACTGCGTTTTGATATCTCTTCAGGTTAGTTCTGTGTTGAGTTTCTCCTGGTTTGTGATTTGACCACAGAGCCAGGTCGTCCGCATACAGTGAAATCACGGTTCCATCCGTCTTGACTTTGTGAATGTCATGCAGCATGATGCTAAACAATGTCGGGGCAATGACACTGCCCTGAGGGACTCCCATGTTAACTTTGTGTGCTGTGGATACGTCTCTGCCTACTCGAACTTCTAGCGTCCTTTCGTTTATAAATTCCTTCACGAAGTTGTACAGTCTTCCTGATATACCAATGTTTTTCAGTTTTTCCAATAGTTTGGTGTGCCAGACTGAATCGTAGGCGCGTTTAATGTCAAAGAAGGTGGCAAACATGGTTTTATTTCTTGCTCGAGTTTTTGTAATGTGGGCAGCTAGTTTAACAATGTTATCTGTACAGGACCTGGATTTTCTGAAGCCGGCCTGGCACGTTGGGATGATGCCATGTTTGTCTAAGTAGTGTTCCAGCCTATTCTTGATAATTCGTTCATAGATCTTACCAATATGGGGCGTGAGAGATATGGGCCTGTAACTAGATGCTAACTGCTTTGGTTTTCCGTCTTTTGGGATTGCTATCACCAGCGCTTCTTTCCACGCCTTAGGAATTGTGTTGCTTTCATAACAGGATTGGAAAAACTTTAGCAGTATGTCAAGGAGGCAGTCAGGGAACTGCTGTATCATTTTATATGAGATTGGATCTTTGCCAGTGGACTTGTTTCCAGTCTTTATGCTTTTTATTGCTTTCTTTAGTTCCTTTTTGGTAAGAGGATGATTTATTGGTAGGGTGTTATCTTCAGCTGGGTGGGTGTAAGTCTTTTGGTGTTCTTCTCTGTATTCCCGCCTGTCTGCTTCAAGGTGTTCAGTCTGACTGGCCCTGGCAAAAGTTGCAGCCAAAAGCTCAGCCTTTTCAAGGTTGTTTGTGGTAAGTTTATTGTCAACTATTAGAGGTTTTTCTGGGAGTTTATACCTGTGTTTGATTTTAGTTATCTTTTTCCAAATTTTTCCAGTATCCTGTGGGTTATTTACTTCCTCCTTTACAAACTGGTCCCAGTAATCTCTCTTGGCTTTAGCGACTGTGCGAGACATGAGACTTTTTGCTTCTCTCATTAACTCTTGATTAGCATCTGTTTCATTCTTCAGGAGGTCTGATGTAGCTCTGTTTCTTGCGTTTTTGGCCTGTTCACAGTCATCATTCCACCAGGGGTTTGGTTCTGTCTTTCTTTTATTTCTGTTGGTGGTGTTTGTTGGGATTGTTACATTAGCTTTTGATATGATGAATTCTCTAATGTTTTCATAAAATATGTCTATGCTTTGTGATTCTAACTTGGTTATGTCGCAAGTAGAACATTCTTGTCTGAAGGTCGACCAGTTGGCTCTT
Source organism: Littorina saxatilis (assembly GCF_037325665.1). Lineage (NCBI taxonomy): Eukaryota > Metazoa > Mollusca > Gastropoda > Littorinimorpha > Littorinidae > Littorina > Littorina saxatilis. The sequence goes on from NC_090251.1 coordinate 10,597,338, forward strand.
TTATAATTAAATTTGGGGAGGCTTGTGTCCTCTGCTATACCGGGGTTTATGTTATGTAGTGTAAGTAGAATTGGCCTGTGGTCTGAGTGGAGTGTATCGGGAATGATCGTCCAGTCAGCTCTACTCGCTAGTTTTGTACTGACAAGGGTTATATCTATAGCTGTGGCTGACTGTTTGTTATTATCAGGAAGTCTAGTAGGGGAACCGCCATTTAACACAACCATGTCTGAGTCTATTATATATGGTCTGCCAGATGACTGTGTGTGTTGTTGTTCTTGAGTTTGTCATCCCAAAGTGCGTGATGGTCATTGAAATCTCCAAGTACCACCCAGCTTTGTGTGTCACTTTTGAGTTCCCTGATCCATTTTGTATATTCTTCTCGACAACCTGTGGGGTAATATACATTCACAATGTGTGCCTTGCCGCTCCCTTCCATCGTGATCTCAATTGAACATGTTGAGCCATGAGCGCCAACGGTGGGTGCGGGAGACATGGTCTGTTGATAGTGAATATCTAGTTTGATATAGATGGCTACATCTGTTTTATTTCTTTTCCCATTTGGGTCTGTAACTGGTGGGTAATAATACCCATCTATTTGTGGGAGTTTGTATTTTGGGACAGTTAAGGACTGTAGGGCTAAAATATCTGGTTGTCTTACACTTAAGAACTGTGTGAGGTAATTAAGGGTGGTGTTAATACTTCTGCAGTTCCATTGTAATATGCTTAAGTTTCTTTTTAGTTTTGGAGATTGCGGATTTTGTTTTGCCCTACACGTTGAGGTAGCCATGAGGAAAACAAGAAACAGAGGAATCACAAAAGACATGTATTTCTGTGTTTTTACTTTGAACATATCCATTATAGATTTTGCATTGCCTTGCCAAGGCCAACAATTTCAGTATCTGTAAGGTCTCTGACACCTAGTGTGGTGAGTGTGAGGAGAGCGGGGCTTGGTTGTTTAATTGACACATTCTTGCCGGTTAGATTTCTGTATACCTTGGACATGCATTCCAGGAGGTAACCGGGGTTTTGTTTGAACTGGGCATCGACAATTACAGTCATCACTTGCCCCAGAAAACAATGCAACCCCTGGTCTTCTCTTTCAGGACTTGCCTGTCTAGTGCGTATTTTTTCCATAGCAAGAGTGGCCAGTTCCAGCTCTGCTTGGTTTCTTTTCATTTTGTCCTGTTCAATGGCCAGGGAGATTTGCTGGCCAATGCTGGCTTCAATTTTTGTCAGAACCTTCTGTGCGATTTCATCTTCTTGCTTTTGAGCTATGTTGTGTTTTGCGGCTGTGAGGCGCGCCTTTTGTTTCAGGACTTCTGCTTTGTCTTTAGTGATTTTCTTGTGGAGAGCCTGCGGCCGTTCGTCAGGTAGAGCCTGTGTGTTTTGGATGGTAACAGTGGGTTTATAGGAAAGGCGACGTCTAGGGGCTGGTCTTGGATGAGAATCCTGTTTGTTGGCTGCTTCCCCTAGTGAGAAACGTGATTGCGCCAAAATGGGATGTAGAGCTATTGGTACATGATATGGTGGTAAAATGACACTTGGCTTGAGAAATGTCGCCAAAATGGGATGGGGGCGAATTGGGATAACGGCGAAACGGGACTAATAGATCCCTTTTTGGGATTGACTTTGGGGTAGTGCAACTCTGTCACTGCTAGCTTTCCACTGGGAGGAAGCGACCGGAATTTCCCAACGATGGGACATCCTAGTAATGAAAAAAAAAAATGAAAAAAAATCTTAAAATTAAGTCGCGCTCCCCCAAAAGTCAAGGGATTTCGTTTTTGTCCCTTGACTTTGGAGATGACAAGAAAATATCGGGCGCAAAAACGTGATTTGTAAAAATTTTACATTTTTACAAATCACGGGTTAACAAATCCCTTGTTAGTGCAGGGACTCAAGCGAACCGCCTTCAAATTGTGGATTCTCTCTGCCCGTCTGTCTATCTGTTTTTCTTACTCTCTCTCATACAGTCAGACACTTTTTTTTTTAATTTTAAAGGCTCTTTTAAAACAGTGGCTAATACGTTTTTTAATAAAACTTGAATTGATTTGAATGATGTTTTTGATTGATACTCTAGCTGTTTGGTTATTGTTCGGCACTTTTTTTTCACACTCTCCCTTTTGGTATTTTCATTTTTATTGTTATTAAAACTTTTTTTTATTATAATAGTTGTATTATTTGATTTCATATATGGCTTGTTTGTTGTTTGTGTCACGTTTCAATATATCACTTAAGGTGATTATGAACCGGTTAATTACTACTAATTAACTAACCACACCACGATCCACTCTCGCAGTCATACAATTAAATAGAGTCAACAAAAGTATAAGTTTCAGACGCCTGTTTATGTATAAACTCTCCACCTCCCTCGAGCCTTCACTCAAAATATGTTCCTTTTACGTTCTCAACACGTAAAAAACCAGTGTTCACTGACACAATGCCAGTAGTATGTAGAAAATTATAGGAACACGCTGAACCCGTGTAAATATAGTTAAATGTGAATGTTCTGTTCGAAAAGCTCTAGTTCGTGCAGGTGTCACACACCCCACGTTGTCACTACTCCAATGAAATCATAGATACGAAAAGACAACGGTGGTCAACGGGGTGCGTACGACATGGTGCACTTAGCTTTATCTCTGCTGCTGCTGCTTAGCCGGTATGCTGGTTAGTCGGTTCGCTGGTTAGCCGGTCCCCTGGTTAGCCGGTTCGCTGGTTAGCCGGTCCGCTGGTTAGCCGGTCTCCTGGTTAGCCGGTCTCCTGGTTAGCGTAGCCTCAACAGTTCCCGCCAGAGTCAGCCGTGCAGATGTTACAGGAACACGAAACGAACGAATCGGATCGAACGAATCGAATCGAAGGCTGCAAACAGAAAGCATCGGTGCACTAAACATGTCAGCTACCCCTCACCCACCACCTTAAAACATGTCATCTTTAAATATCTCATCGAGCACGTGGGCCTGCACAAAACGGACTTTTTACAACAACAAAACAGCCATTTTCCGTCCTTCTCTCCCTATCTGCAAAAACCATATACAGATTAGTATTTTAGCGTCACAGAGAGTTAATTATGCGCTAACCTGGAAAGAACAACAGAGAGTATTTCATTCCACAACACAGACTCATCAACAGCGTTAAATAATGATTTATTACCTCAAAAGCCTATGATTGTAACTCTCAATGGAAGCAAAGTCCGCCTCCTCCCTGGAACAGCCTCTGTTCGTCAACAGTGACCAAAAACCTCCAGAACCCCTTGTCGAATCCTTATGCGAAAGCCATCGCCGACGAAGGAATGTTGACGACTTGTCCTCAGCAAAACATGTGGCAGTGGAAGTTCCCCTAGAGTGCCGAATATAATATTCGGTGAAAAACCATCATACTCTAGAAACTGTATTAGATCCTTCCCCTTCTGCCGCTGGGTGTCAAGTGTCCCGTACTCGTGTCTCTGTCAGACAACCTAGCCAAAATACACGTGACTGACCTTGTCACAAAACCAGTCCAGCTATATACAATTCTGCCTCCCCAAGCAGAAACAAGTCGCGTAAGGCGAAAATACAATATTTAGTCAAGTAGCTGTCGAACTCACAGAATGAAACTGAACGCAACGCAACGCAGCAAGACCGTATACTCGTAGCATCGTCACTCCACCGCCCGTGGCAAAGGCAGTGCACGTGGAATTGACAAGAAGAGCGGGGTATTCGTTGCGCTGAGAAGGATAGCACGCTTTTCTGTACCTCTCTTCGTTTTAACTTTCTGAGCGTGTTTTTAATCCAAACATATCATATCTATATATTTTTGGAATCAGGAACCGACAAGGAATAAGATGAAAGTGTTTTTAAATTGATTTCGAAAAAAAAATTTTGATAATAATTTTTATATATTTAATTTTCAGAGCTTGTTTTTAATCCGAATATAACATATTTATATGTTTTTGGAATCAGCAAATGATGGAGAATAAGATAAACGTAAATTGGGATCGTTTTATAAATTTTTTTTTTTTTTACAATTTTCAGATTTTTAATGACCAAAGTCATTAATTAATTTTTAAGCCACCAAGCTGAAATGCAATACCGAACCCCGGGCTTCGTCGAAGAGTACTTGACCAAAATTTCAACCAATTTGGTTGAAAAATGAGGGCGTGACAGTGCCGCCTCAACTTTCACGAAAAGCCGGATATGACGTCATCAAAGACATTTATCAAAAAAATGAAAAAAAACGTTCGGGGATTTCATACCCAGGAACTCTCATGTCAAATTTCATAAAGATCGGTCCAGTAGTTTAGTCTGAATCGCTCTACACACACACACACACACACACACACACAGACACACACACACACGCACACACACACGCACATACACCACGACCCTCGTTTCGATTCCCCCTCGATGTTAAAATATTTAGTCAAAACTTGACTAAATATAAAAAGACACGAGAAACTCGATCCGCGAAAATCCCGTGCGCGCTGTCAGCGAAAAACCGTCAGCCCTATGATAGCAGAAACCCGCACTGTGAAGCTCGTGCGTTTCAAAACATCCGTGTTCGTTGAGCACTGTCAGCAAACTCTGCTGTGTCCAATATCACGCACAGGCGCTTTCTATCATAACCGACCAAGAACAGGCACTCCACTGAGTGACACTTTCTTGGTCTCTGTCACCCGATCGTGACAGTTTGTTTGTTTATTTGTTAGTCGTATGTGCGTGTGCGGTTTTTCTTCTTCTTTTTTTCTTCTTCATTACCTTTCTTCTTTATTGTGGTCTTTCTAATTTTCTCAGCAATAATTTTGATTCCATTTTATATTCTGGTTGCATTTAGCATTTTTCATTTATCAATTCGTTCCATTTTGTATGCTTCTTTAGCAGAATATTATATGTTTAGTATTTGTATAACGACGGGTAGTTAGACAAGACAATAAATCATTGTAAAATAAAGTTTATTTGTTAGTTCGTTAGTTATCTCCCCTCAGCCCCCACTTCTTTCCCCCCCCCTCTCTCTCTCTCTCTCTGTTTCTCTCTCTCTCCCTCTCTCTCTCCTTCCCTCTCTCTCCCTCTCTCTCTCCCTCCCTCTCTCTCCCTCTCTCTCTCCCTCTCTCTTTCTCTCTCTCTCCCTCTCTCCTTCTCTCTCTCTCTCTCTCTCTCTCTCTCTCTCTCTCTCTCTCTCCCTCCCCCCCCTCTGTCTCTCTCTCTCCCTCTCTCTCTCTCTCTCTCTCTCTCTCTCCCCCCCCCCTCTGTCTCTCTCTCTCCCCTTTTTTTCTCTCTCCATTCTCTCTCTCTCTCCCTCTATCCATCTCCCTGTCTTTCTCTCTACTCACCCTCTCTCTGTCTTCTTTTCTCTCCCCCCCTCTCTCCTATCTTAATCAATCAATATCTCTCTCCCACCCTCTCTCTCTCTCTCTCTCTCTCCCTCTCTCTCTCTCTCTCTCTCTCCTCTCTCTCTCTCTCTCTCTCTCTCTCTCTCTCTCCCTCTCTCCTTCTCTCTCTCTCTCTCTCTCTCTCTCTCTCTCTCTCTCTCTCCCCCCCCTCTGTCTCTCTCTCTCCCTCTCTCTCTCTCTCTCTCTCTCTCTCCCCCCCCCTCTGTCTCTCTCTCTCCCCTTTTTTTTCTCTCTCCATTCTCTCTCTCTCTCCCTCTATCCATCTCCCTGTCTTTCTCTCTACTCACCCTCTCTCTGTCTTCTTTTCTCTCCCCCCTCTCTCCTATCTTAATCAATCAATATCTCTCTCCCACCCTCTCTCTCTCTCTCTCTCCCTCTCTCTCTCTCTCTCTCTCTCCTCTCTCTCTCTCTCTCTCTCTCTCTCTCTCTCTCTCTCTCTCCCCCCCCCTCCCCGTCTTACACTCTCACTTTGGGAATCGGTCAATACAGCGAGGCGCCAGCAGTCTGACTGAAGTACGCATGAGCTAGCGGGAAACCCCCACATTTTTGGACTGGCTCCGTCCGCTATTTTCTCCCTCTCCCTCCCCCTCGCTTCTCTTCGGCTTTTCCACGCATGCCGTGGCACTAACACAGTCCGCTACAAGTCTGGAACCGTGAACGATGGGGAAAGATCGGAGAAGCATGCTCTTTGCTTTCAGTGGTGGCTTTATTATAGCGTCAACTATTGTCTGGTGGTAGAGTGCTCACCTGGACAGTCGGATGTGTGTGTGTAAACATTTATATTTGTGGTGCTTCGTCAGCGATGGTGATGTGTGTGTGCGTGTTGAGTGATGTTTAGTTTTGTCTTTCGGCGAAGGAGCTTTTATATACAGTGTTTGATCAATTCGCTGTGATGCTGTGATCGTCGTGTGGTAGACAGTGAGATCTGTGATGCTGTGATCGTCGTGTGGTAGACAGTGAGATCTGTGATGCTGTGATCGTCGTGTGGTAGACAGTGAGATCTGTGATGCTGTGATCGTCGTGTGGTAGACAGTGAGATCTGTGATGCTGTGATCGTCGTGTGGTAGACAGTGAGATTTGTGATCAGTGACTGATGCTTTCTGGTCAGTTCTCTTGACTTGAGCCTTTTTATTTTGAGAGAGAAGGGAAGGGGATTGGGTTGGGGGTGGAGGGGTGGGGGTGGGGGGGTGTACAGCGGCTTCACAAAACAAAAACTTGAACAGTGTCTGAGATGGTTTGTAGTCAGTGTTGTTTGCTGGAACGTAATTATTCTTGAGAGAGAGAAGAAAATTGATCAGTGTTTGATGCTTTGCTGTCGATAGCGTTGGCTGGAGCTTTATTATTATTTTTGAAACAGTGTTTGATGGTTTGTAGTCGATGATATAGTAGCTATACCGTTATTATTCTTTTTGATACAGTGTGTGATGCGTTGGCTGGAGCGTTATTCTTTTTGAAACAGCGTTTGATGGTTTGTAGTCGATGATATAGTAGCTATACCGTTATTATTCTTTTTGATACAGTGTGTGATGCGTTGGCTGGAGCGTTATTCTTTTTGAAACAGCGTTTGATGGTTTGTAGTCTATGCTATTAGCTAAAGCGTTATTATCATTCTTCCGAAGAAATAAATAAGAGAGGATTCAGGTGAACCAGGGACCTATATTTAGACCTAATATAGATCTATGGGTGAACGCAATGAGTTGACAGTGCTAATTACCTGAGTATCGTGTGGGTTTGTGTGTGGCTATTGATAAAACTCAACTGTCAATGACTATTCCACTATCAATACGCTAGTTGAGAGGGTATGTGTGTGTGTGTGTGTGTGTGTGTGACTTCAAAGCTACTTTGTAGTGATATATCACGCCATGCTAAAACTTAAACGCGGATGTATGACGGCTTACTAGTGCCAAAACCTGGGGTTACCCATTATCACGTGATAATTACTAATTAACGCTGTCAGTTACTGTTTTCACTCGTTAGTTACTCATTTTCACGGGATAATTAGTAATTTTCACGGGAAAATGACTAATTTTTAGTTTTGGCACTAGCAATCCGTCAGAAAGTGAGCCAAAACTAAAAATTAGTAATTAACAGGTGAAAGTTAGTAATTTTCCCGGGAAAATTAGTAATTAACACGTGAAAATGGTAATTATCAAGGGAAAATTACTAATTTTCCCTTGATAATTACAATTATGAGGTTTTGGCACTAGTAAGCCCTATGACGGCTTACTAGTGCCAAAACCTGGGGTTACCCATTATCACGTGATAATTACTAATTAACGCTGTCATTTACTGTTTTCACCTGTTAGTTACTCATTTTCACGGGAAAATTACTAATTTTTAGTTTTGGCACTAGCAATCCGTCAGGAAGTGAGCCAAAACTAAAAATTAGTAATTAACAGGTGAAAGTTACTAATTATTCCGGGAAAATTAGTAATTTTCCCGGGAAAATTAGTAATAAACACGTGAAAATGGTAATTATCTAGGGAAAATTACTAATTTTCCCTTGATAATTACAATTATGAGGTTTTGGCACTAGTAAGCCGTCATACGGATGGGCAGCTGTTGACTAAGTCCGTTACGTCACGTTCATTACACTTAAAGGTGCTGTTCTTCCCGCGAATATACATCTCTCATTAATCTTGTTTGAGTCGAAGGATGCTCTTCTCCCGTGTAAAAATCTGAACAGATTCGTGTTATAATCAACATGATCGCTTACTTACACGCGGAGAGGTAGGTTTCTTTATAACCGGGGAGTCAGTCTCTCCCCCATGCAGGTGTCATGTTAGTGCGTAACATCACGTCATGTTTAAACTCAGCTTCACCGAAGACACGACACGCTTAAACAGACACGCTGACTCGAGGGACGCGTGAACTGTACATGTATCTAGAGCCTGTGTTTGTGTTGTATTTCTTCTTCTTCTTCTGCGTTCGTGGGCTGAAACTCCCACGTACACTCGTGTTTTTTGCACGAGTGGATTTTTACGTGTATGACCGTTTTTTAGCCCGCCATTTAGGCAGCCATACGCCGTTTTCGGAGGAAGCATGCTGGGTATTTTCGTGTTTCTATAACCCACCGAACTCTGACATGGATTACAGGATCTTTTTCGTGCGCACTTGGTCTTGTGCTTGCGTGTACACACGGGGGGTGTTCGGACACCGAGGAGAGTCTGCACACAAAGTTGACTCTGAGAAATAAATCTCTCGTCAAACGTGGGGACGAACTCACGCTGACAGCGGCCAACTGGATACAAATCCAGCGCGCTACCGACTGAGCTACATCCCCGCCCGTTTGTGTTGTACGACTTGACATCATTTTAACCACTCAAGGATTGACAGAGTGGCTAGGGTTGAGTTCGACAGGTACGCTAGTTTGGGCAGTCTGAACGCCGAGTCTAACATTGCGTAGAAGATGTAAGTTAATTGTAACTCGGGGAGTCTGAACCACAGCTAGCAGACGCCGGAGTCATCGTCTGCTCTGTGAAACCAGATTTTCGAGAATGTATCTGTGGTCTTTTAGATCGGAATCTCAAGTCTGTTTAGGGCTTGTAGACGTTTTATGATCGAGGAGTGAGAAGTTCGACAAGTACGCCAGTCGAACAGCTAGACGAGTTTTCGTCTGCACTCTGTGAAACCAGATTGTATCTGTGATTTTGTGATTGCCATGCCGGAATCTCGAGTCTTGTAGAAGTTACATGATCGAGAAGTGTTGGGTTCGACAAGTACGATAGTCGGACAGTCTGAAAGACCCAAGACTAGTTTTTATGTGCACTCTGTGAAACCAGTTGGTTTCTAGATTAAATCTCATGTATGTTTAGGACTTTGATGTTGGAAGTGTGTTTTGGTCTGCGCCTAGAATTAGAAGTTCCATGATAGCGATTTGTTGGCCTCGACAAGTACGCTATAGTTTGATAAATAATAGCCTTGTAGCTGTTCATAATATAAATAATAGCCTTGTACTTGTTGGAGGTGGTTAATGTCAAAACTGAATTGGTTGCTCGCGTTTTACAGTGCAACCATCACTTCTACAGACAGACACAAAAACAAATTATTTATTTTAACAGAGGTTGCGTTACGATCAAATGCGTGGGTATATGTGCGTTTGTGTAACAGAAATTTCAAATGACAGAAAATAAATGGAAAGAGGTATCCGCATGCATTACACATAGCTTATTTTCTTAAATAGCCTTTATCGTTGTAACTTGAACCGTCTGGGTAGCAGGGAATCGATTTAAAACATTGAAGTGACATCCTGTGCTCTACCCACGTACTTGTTGTCGAACACTTTGTCAACATAAGTCTCATGCATACTCAGTGGAAAATGAATCACGATGCGATGCGAGAAAGACAGCATCTCTAAAAAATAAAAAAATAAAAAAATAAAAAACCTGTCTCGGTTACAAGAGGAAGACAAGATCTGTAAAGTATCTATAGTGTAGATATTCAGACACAAGATCTGTAAAGTATCTATAGTGTAGATATTCAGTATTCTTCTTTCGTCGTCTGGCCCGAGAAGCTGAATATTGCGTCTCATCGTGCTATGAATTTTGAGGAGGAGAATGCATCAGCACCGGAGATGTTGGAAAAGAAAATCGATCCAGCAATGTGAATTCGCGTTGGCGTTTCTCATTCGTGTCCTCTGGAGTCCATGAGTTTGGGTCCTCTATGTTGTGAATGATTCAGAATTGTTTTTGTTCGAAACTTGTTGAAATGCCGCAAGACGTAATCATGAATAGAAATGAGATTTCTTTTATTGGCTCAATTGCGCAAAAACAGGAAATGGAACATATTTCATCTGCTTTTTGGCGGGGATGTAGCGCAGTTTGTAGCGCGCGGGATTTGTATCCAGTTGGCCGCTGTCAGCGTGAGTTCGTCCCCACGTTCGGCGAGAGATTTATTTCTCAGAGTCAACTTTGTGTGCAGACTCTCCTCGGTGTCCGAACACCCCCGTGTGTACACGCAAGCACAAGACCAAGTGCGCACGGAAAAGATCCTGTAATCCATGTCAGAGTTCGGTGGGTTATAGAAACACAAAAATACCCAGCATGCTTCCTCCGAAAACGGCGTATGGCTGCCTAAATGGCGGGGTAAAACAACGGTCATACACGTAAAATTCCACTCGTGCAAAAAAACACGAGTGTACGTGGGAGTTTCAGCCCACGAACGCAGAAGAAGAAGAAGAATCTGCTTTTTGAAAGAGAGAATGTGTAAAACTAAGCTAAAAGATGCCGAGAAGTGCATTTTGTTCAGCGATGAGGATGGTTTTTGTGTGACTTTGAAGCAACCCGAGGGGCTTGGTTAGAAACGTGGGTGTTGTGTTTTATTGTTTAGTCTTTAATATTTTATTTTATTTTTTAATCGTCTATACTATTATATGGTATATATGCCGACTGCCTTTTGCAGTTAAGGCTCCGCATATATTTCAAAACAGTTTGATTTGTGAACCCAGACAAAATTACCCGTTTCAGTTTTCAAGGAAGGCTTCAAAAATATTACCATGTCACTATTCTGACGCGAATCAGGAGGTATGAAGACTTGAAGCTGGAATAATCAGTGCCAGTAATTGTTGTGTAAGAATCAAGGTGGCTTCGTCTCCTAATCATCACGAAAGGATATACAAGTTTAAGAAGTGTTCCACGGAAAGATCCACAAATGCAAGAAGCCTTCCCATGAGAGGATCCACACCTTGAGACACACTGTGACATTCAGAGAGGGAGAGTCAGCGTTTCGTTAAAGTGTGTTGCATTTCCAAAGCGGGAGAATTAGAGAGTTTTAAAGTGTGCTGCATTTCACTATGGATACCAACAAGGGTCGAGGAGTAGCTGGACACATCACAGACAGTAACGGTCAAGGGGGGAACCCCCCAGGCGGGCAACACGTGGACTACATGTCGTCATTCATGTACTCCTCCGCCGAGAGCTTCTTCAACAACTCGGCGCAAGACATGTTCCAGCAGTTCCTGTCCCAGTCTTACCACTGCGACAGCCACTCCTCCCACTTCACCAACGGTGGTGGTGTTGGCGCTGGTGGTAGTGGTGTCGGTGTTGGTAGTGGTGGACCTGATTTGTTCGACTGTAACAACAGAGGTTTCTTTGACCGCATGCCCTTCGCGGATCTGAGCTGGGACTTTGACCGGCTGACCAGCCTGAATAATAACTGCTTCGACTTCCCCCACCACCCTCACCCCCACCATCTACTCCAGCAGCCGCAATATCATCATCAGCATCATCAGGGTCATCCTCCTCCGCAGCAACAGCAGCAGCAACAGGAGCAGCAGCAACAGCATTCGTTCGATAGCATCAGGAGGAATCATCATCCCGCCACCACGAGATTCGCTCCGCAGGGGTGAGTGGGTAGATTGTGATGTAAGGTCGTTGTGAATATATGCATGAGGTGTTCGACCCCTGACGCAACGGCCGTTGATCATCTATTGATTGGGCAATGACGACGACCGCTTGAAATTAACGAGGGGAAGATGGGGGGGGGGGGGGTGGGGGGGATGGGGGAGAGAAGGGGACACGAGAAGAAGTTCTATCTCATTTTGACCTTTGAGGTTCTATTTTCATATTTCGTTTTACAGCCATTTTGGGAAAGAGGACCGGAAGGGGGTTGAGGGTGGGGGGAGGGGGGGAGGGGGGGGGTGTTTTGGGTGAGGACACGAAAAGAACCTCCATCTCATTTCGACCTTAGAGGTTCTATTTCCATGTTTCTTGTTACTGCCATTTGGGCAAATGGGGTCGGAATGTTAATTCTGACAAATAATGCGAGTGTCTCTCTGTATTTCTACGTAGTTATTGGCCGCTTCCAAATTTGAGTGCTGCAGATCTTGGTTTATGTTAATATACCTTTTCGGTATCTGAGCAGCTCTCGCGAGACACGCTATTTGTTATGCTTTGAACATCGCGAGAACTTCGAACCTTGGCTTGTGCAGCTCGCACGAGATCGCTGTACCGCATGTTTTGCTATGCTCGGAAGTTTGCGAGAGATTACGAGAGCTTGGAATACCGATAGAGTCTTTTGCTCGCCAGTCTGGGAGGGCGGAGAAAACTGTCATTTAAAGCATTGCGAAAGTATGTCCGTTTTTCTAGCTAGCTCGAAAAAATAGGCCTCTGACTTTTTCTGCGAAGAATAAATTTTGTCATTACATGCATATTAAACCTTCCCCGTCCCTTTTCCATTGAACACGTAATGTGTTTAGGATGCGTCAGATATCTGTGTGAGTCGTTTGAAACCGGTCTGGGTTTGCTTGAACAGATCGTGTTCTGTGGTAACCAGGAAGTGACAGATACCATCAAACAGTATCTGTTCTTGAAATCGAAACTCCCTTTCCTGTGGTGTTTCTGTTGTAAGAAAAAAGGGCTGTGCCACCATCGAACAGGCAACACTGTTTTTACATTTGGTCAAGTTTTGACTAAATGTTTTAACATAGACGGGGAATCGAGACGAGGGTTGTGGTGTGTGTGTGTGTGTGTGTGTATGTGTGTGTGTGTGTGTGTGTGTGTGTGTGTGTGTGTGTGTGTGTGTGTGTGTGTGTAGAGCAATTCAGAGAAAACTACTAGATCCGATTTTCATGAAACTTGACATGAGAGATCCTGAGTATGGTATCTCCAGACTTTTTTTTCTCATTGTTTTGATAAATAGCTTTGATGACGTCATATCCGGCTTTTCGTGAAAGTTGAGGCGGCACTGTCACGCTCTCATTTTTCAACTAAATTGGTTGAAATTTTGGTCAAGTAATCTTCGACGAAGCCCGGACTTTGGTATTGCATTTCAGCTTGGAGGCTTACAAATTAATTAATGAGTTTGCTCATTAAAGTTGTCATTAAAATCGATTTTTCGCAAACAGATTTAAAATTGATTGCATCGTATTCTTCATCACATTCTGAATCTAAATATATAAACATATGTCTTAAAATGTGATCACAATTAACGAAAATAGATTAATTAGTCTTACGATTAAAATGTAAGAAATTGATCCAAAAATGATTTCATCTTATTCTTTATCATTTCCTGATTCCAAAAACATATAGATATGATAGGTTGTATTCAAAACAAGCCCAGAAAGTTAACAAGAATACAGAAAAGCGCGCTTTCCTGCTTAGCACAATACCCTACCGCGCTATTCTGGCGTGTCAATTTCACTGCGTTTTGCACGTGGGAAGTGCGCGATTTCCTTTTCGCGGGGATTGACGAAGCTGTACTGTCTTGGTGAAAAAATACAGTGCGTTTAGTTTCATTCCGTGAGTTCGACAGCTTGACTAAATGTAGTGATTTCGCCTTGCGCGACTTGTTTGTTGTTGTTGTCATCCCTTACATTAAAACCTTGTTCTTTTTTCTTTATCGTGATACGTTATTTTGTTCTACATACCTTTTCCTCTACGTAAGCGCAAGATACTGTTATACCTAGTTTGAAAATGCCCTTCCTGTTTCCTTTTTTTTACGGAAGTTCAGTATACTATACTATACTATACTATAACTATATTATACTATACTATACTATACTATATGTGTGTCTTCTTTTCATTTAAATGTTTGGTTTGTCTTCTTTTTATATAACTATACTATACTATACTATACTATATGTGTGTCTTCTTTTCATTTGAATGTTTGGTTTTTTTATATTTAACTATACTATACTATACGATACTATACTCTACTATACTATACTATACTATGCTATACTATACTTACTATACTATATAATTATGTGGGGTCCTGATTTGGCCTATTATGGACCCGAAAAGCAACAGCTAACTAACTAACTATATAATTATGTGTCTTCTTTTCATTTGAATGTTTGGTGGGTTTTTTTTTTATTTAACTATGCTATACTATACTTACTATACTATACTATACTATACTACACTATACTATACTATACTATACTATACTATACTATATGTGTGTCTTCTTTTCATTTGAATGTTTTTTGTTTTTTTAACTATACTATACTACACTATACTATACTATACTATACTATACTATACTATACTATACTATACTATACTATACTATACTATACTATACTATACTCAGCAGTGCTTTAGAGGATCCTTTCGTGTGTACACACACCTACAATCTACAACCGGACTGCTTTCTGCGTTAGTGACATACATGTCAATTTATAATTGTTATGTATAAAAAAATTTTTTTTTAAAAAGTTCAGAAAACAACAACAACCCTCCCGCTCTACACAGACTGTTGGGTGTTGGTATGTGTCCATTTAGAAGGATGCTGTTATCTTATGGAAAATCCCGAACAGATCTTTTGGGGGTTTACTCGATTGTTTACTCAGAAAGGAAGTTAGAAGCCAGGCTGTTGTTGTTGATATAATTTGGTATCTTCTCAAGTGGCAGGATGATGTTATCCTATGGACAAATCCCCAACATAATTATCTGTGGTGATTGACATTGCAAGGAAGGTCTCTTTTAAACTACGAAGCAGCTCAGTCCGCCGACAGAAGAACTTTCCTACTACTGTATTGTAGACTATGATCACCCTGCTTCCTCTCCTACACACCTTTTTTGCAGTGCCTACGAAGGACTAGATTAGAACTATATATATATGATAGCATTATTTTTAAAATAAAAGACCCGCTCCGAAAGCCAACCAACTTGGGGAAAATAAGGTTGAAAATGGACCGTTTTATTGCCGAGTTTGTTTGTTTGTTCATGGGCTGAAACTCCCACGGTTTTTACGTGGATGACCGTTTTTACCCCGCCAATTAGGCAGCCATACGCCGCTTTCCGGGGATTATTGCTGAGTTATATATTTTCTCCGGGCGCAGCGGGTCATTGACCTTGGGAGATGGCCGACTGATGTTGTTGGAGGCGTTCCAAGGGGAGCACGTGCATCCATGCAGTCTGTTGTTGCCTCCTTTCTGGCCTCACTGCAAGACTGGCCAAAGCAGCGAGGCCGAAGGACATGTGTACGGTACCAGGGGTTCTTGATTTTCACATGGTCGACGAAGAAGTGTTGGGTTCGACAATTACGTACGCTGGTCGGACGGTCTGAAACACCCTAGTAGAGGAGTTTTCGTGTGCACTCGGTAAAACAGATTTTTAAGAATGTATCTTGGGTCTTTCGATCAAAATTCCAAGTCTGTGTAGGGCTTAGATGTTGGAAGTCCCCCGAAATCGGCGTATGCTGCCTGAATGACGGGGTAAAAACGGTCATACACGTAAAAATCCACTCGTGCTAAAAACATGAATGAACGTGGGAGTCTAAGCCCATGAACGAAGAAGAAGATGTTGGAAGTGTGTATTGGTCTGCGTCTAGAAGTTCCATGATCGCGATGTGTTGGGTTCGACATGTACGCTAGTCGGACAGTCTGAAACACACAAGACAAGTTACCCTATGCACTCTGTGAAACAAGATTATTGAGAATGTATTGTTTGATTGACCAACAGTCGGTGGTTTTTTTTTTTATATATATTGAAGAAGCGTTAAATATCTAGATCATTCAAAGTTGGTCCATACTCTAAGACTTGTTGGTTTAAACAGTATTTTATCCAGATACAAGTTTATAAAGCCATGGAATGTATAATATATAATAAAGGAGCACAACAAGATAAACATATGAATGTGCTCTTCGAGACAAAATGATAAAGTGGCGGAGACTAAGACTTGTTGATTTTGCAAGGGTGAGGACTCAGTAGGGCATTGAACGGTACGTGTGTGTGTGTTGTGGGGCAGAGCAGTGACTGATGACTGCCTCCTGCAGTCCGTTGCCTCGCTCCGTCACTGTCGCGATCAGGGCGTCCTGGGACCTCTCAGTCTGTCGCCCTAACCACTCATTGGTACCGCTACATGTGTCTCTCCAGATCCCTCTTTCTCTCCCCTAGACCCTTCCGCCTCTAACACCTCCCTCCCCCCCCCCCCCCCCCAGATTTCGACCATTCTTCTTTGCGAGGAAAGTCATGCTTACTGTCTTCCGTGCGTCGCTGGACGTGTGCTCGGAGATCCCCCGCCACCCTGCCCGTCTCTTGCCACGTCCAATTTCACTTCTTCGAGTGGACACATCATTTGAGAAATTCTTCGCGTTCAGGGCGCCTTGACTGACGTTTGACTCCGCGTTCCCCCAACACCACCCCTTCCACCATCATTTGCCGCCATCCCCCCCCCCCCCCCCCCCCGCCCCCCCCCCCTTTCAACGCAACCTTCCAACTGAACATTGCAATGTTGCTCTCTCTCTCTCTCTCTCTCTCTCTCTCTCTCTCTCTCTCTCTCTCTCTCTCAACCAATTAAGAACATTACGCTTCAAGTAAAACCCTTCCCTGCACTAGTTAATGCCACCATTTCTGACATTTTTATCAATTTTTCCCCCGGACGCAAGATCTAAAAGACATAAATTTGTCACCCCTTCCTCTCCTCCGCACACCATCATTAACTTCTTCCCGATTTCGATTTCTTCACTACCTCGCACCCACACACACACACACAGAGGTCGATCATCCCCAAAACACCCAATCCCCCTCCCCCCGGGTTCTGATGCAAAATGTTGACGAAGTTTGAAGTTTCTGTTCCTTCCGCTACATGTACTTGCTTCGTCTGACTGACTATTCGGGTTTAACGTCCTCTTAGACCAACTGGTCTATATTGGGACAGGTATTGGTAATACGTTGAAGATATGGTGTGATACTTTGATTCGAACAAGCCCGCTGTGACTGTCTTCTTCGACACGCCAGCATTGGGTTTGTCAGTCTCGTCAAAGTATCGAAATACGATCATGATAATCGGAGACGAGAGATGATGCATGCGTGTCTTCGTGTTTTCCAAGCCCTGAGACTTTCGCTGTGAACGTGGGATCTTTTTCGTGCGCATGTGTGCACACGGGGGTGTTCGGACACCGAAGAGAGTCTGCACAAAGTTGACTCCGAGAAATAAATCTCTCGCCGAACGTGGGGATTGAACCCACGCTGATAGCGACCAACTGGCTACAAAGCCAGCGCGCTACCAACTGAGCTACGTCCCCGCCCCTAAGTGTTAGATAGCCGATACAGAGGTAGTTAGTCTACAGGCGCACAAGAACTTAAAGTTAGAGTGGGTTTCTTTCATTTTTGACTCACATGCGAAGCAAAAGTGAGTCTATGTACTCACCCGAGTCGTCCGTCCGTCCGTCCGTCCGGACGTCCGGACGTCCGGAAAACTTTAACGTTGGATATTTCTTGGACACTATTCAGTCTATCAGTACCAAATTTGGCAAGATGGTGTATGATGACAAGGCCCCAAAAAACATACATAGCATCTTGACCTTGCTTCAAGGTCAAGGTCGCAGGGGCCATAAATGTTGTCTAAAAAACAGCTATTTTTCACATTTTTCCCATTTTCTCTGAAGTTTTTGAGATTGAATACCTCACCTACATATGATATATAGGGCAAAGTAAGCCCCATCTTTTAATGCCAGTTTGGTTTATCTTGCTTCAAGGTCAAGGTCACAGGAGCTCTTCAAAGTTGGATTGTATACATATTTTGAAGTGACCTTGACCCTGAACTATGGAAGATAACTGTTTCAAACTTAAAAATTATGTGGGGCACATGTTATGCTTTCATCATGAGACACATTTGGTCACATATGATCAAGGTCAAGGTCACTTTGACCCTTATGAAATGTGACCAAAATAAGGTAGTGAACCACTAAAAGTGACCATATCTCATGGTAGAAAGAGCCAATAAGCACCATTGTACTTCCTATGTCTTGAATTAACAGCTTTGTGTTGCATGACCTTGGATGACCTTGACCTTGGGTCAAGGTCACATGTATTTTGGTAGGAAAAATGTGTAAAGCAGTTCTTAGTGTATGATGTCATTGCTAGGTTTAGTTACCCTAAAGGTCGAGGTCAAGCATGTGAGTCGTATGGGCTTTGCCCTTCTTGTTATTTTTATTTACCAGGGGGTTTTTTTGCACAGAGAAACTCAAATCAGAATCGGTTTCTTTTATTTTTATTTTTATTTACTTGGTGGGTTTTTTTGTTTGTTTTTTTTTGCACAGAGGAACTCAAATTAGAGTGGGTTTCTTTCATGTTCAACTTTTTTTTTAATTTGCGCACAGAAAATTTTTTATAAATAAAAAAAAGCTTGGCATTAAAACGAGAACTTGGATGTTGCTGGCATTCACGCGCTTTTCATGAATATTCAAAGCAAACACCCTCCCCCCAACCCCCACCTCCCACAACCCCCGTTTCTCCTTCTCGTTCTCTGCGTGTCCGTTGTCGTCGGGACCTGTTGGTGGGATTGTCCACGGCTTCATTAGGATGCCTGGGACGGCTGGCCGGCACGATCCCTGGATTACAGGAGGGGGAGCAACATGGGATCCAGTTTCCTGTCGTTCCTGTCAAAGATTCCGCTCCAGACTGACGAACCAATTGTCCATCGATTGAGTGAAGAGGGAATTGTGGTCAGGGACAATGTGTGGTGTGAGCGGTGGCAGAATTTTAAAGTCTTGAACGGCTTGTCAAGTTCTGTAGGGTTGAATTGTGTCTCGATAGGAAACTTGTTTTGGTCCAAAATGGTTGTTTGTCAGTTGCATACCAACATGTTTCTGTAAACGTTATTCTTTGTGAGGGAGTGTTACATTTTTTAAAACAGTATCAACAAAACTTGAATGTGGATTTTGAAAAACATTATTAATTTTGTCGTCCCTTTAATTTTGTGTCTTTTTCCCCCTAAATGTTTTTTCTTTCTTTTTTTCTCTCAATTTGTTTTTTTTTTCTTTTTTTCCAATTTTGTGGTGTTTTTGGTCTTTTGGTCGTTTTGACTTTGTTTGTCCCCCCCCCCCCCCCCCCCCCCCCCTCGTACATCTCTTTGCCGCGTCTTTATCGGACATTGCAGAAGACCTTAATCTCACGTGCCATATTATTTGTCATTGATGCACTTAGTTGACGTTACACATAAACCTTAAAATCACAATCCAGACCCCATGACGATGCTCCTATCTCGAGCAAATAGAGAGAGAAAAAACAAAGGTTGAAGATAAATTACGATGCACCACTCACTATCTTTCGTTTACTTTTCTAAGGAGCGTTTGCATAACAGTCTGATAGTAGGGAAAATGAAAATGTTAACGTTTACAGAACAGGGGGGGGGGGAGAGAGGGTGGGGGGAGAGAGAGAGAGAGAGAGAGAGAGGGGGGGGGGGGGGGATTGATTTTTTTTAAGTGCCGCGCCATCTTTGTGGAGAGAGCTTGACAGTATACCAAAATCACATGTTTTTCATATATATATATGTATGACAAGGTAAAAAGAATAAGAGAAAACAGATTTCACAGAATCTTTATAGCTTTGATGCTTCTCGACGTCAGCAGGCAGAATGTAAGGTTTAAGTGCAAGGCAGATTTCACATAGTATCAGTATTGCTGCCGTTTTATGGCAGCTAGCCTGGAAAAACACCATAGGGCCAACGTTTTAAAAAGCTTGAGAAAAACACCATAGCCAACGTTTTAAAAAGCTTGTAACACCATAGCCAACGTTTTAAAAAGCTTGAGAAAAACACCATAGCCAACGTTTTAAAAAGCTTGAAAAAACCACCATAGCCAACGTTTTAAAAAGCTTGAGAAAAACACCATAGCCAACGTTTTAAAAAGCTTGAGAAAAAAAACCCACCATAGCCAACGTTTTAAAAAGCTTGAGAAAAAAACACCATAGCCAACGTTTTAAAAAGCTTGAGAAAAACACCATAGCCAACGTTTTAAAAAGCTTGAGAAAAAAACACCAAAGTTGCAGAATTTGATCAAAAAAGAAGTGGAACTTGGAGGAAAAGGAATAACATTTGTGAGACAGGGGATTAAGAAGGGGAAGGGGGCGAGAGAGGGAGTAACAGTTAACATTTTCCGCGGAACAAAAACGCCAATGTTCTTCCCAAAGCCGACCAGGAACAAGAAAGCCAACACATCTACCCTTCCCCCCGAAACACGTCTTGTCGACTTCCTCCGGGCTTTTTGATGTGGCGGGACCTGCATTGCTTGCTGTGTCATTTCATCAAAGTAATTTTCTGCAAGATGCTTCTCATCAGCCACAGGCTGTTGGAAGAAGGACGGGGGGGTGGGGGGGTGTTTAGGAGGAGGTGGGGGGTAGAGGTGATGGTGACTCATTGTTAAAGCTATTACCCGAGAGGCACGGAGGTTTGTCCTGTGTCGCCCGAGAATGGTCATTGCTGTCACTTTTGTGGCGCTAATATCTCCTCCAGTCAGTGCTTCGGGGCAAGGACATTGTATGCGGATCGCTTAGTCCTGAATCCGTTAACGGTCAACCCGGTCAAAAGATCAACAGCCCCCGCATTACAAACCATTGGCTGAATTACGTGCTCTTGAGCGCGTGTTTGCAAATAATCAGTTTTTGAAGAGAATGGCGATATTATGAGCTTGTGAGTATGGGTCGATGTTGAGAACCTCGATCCTGACGTTGATTTGAAATAAGATAATCTTTAGAGAAGAAGAGGAAATAGAGGTCCAAGGACATAATTGGAAACTGACGCCGAGTGGGTGGATTTCAGTTGAATGCCAGGGCTATAATTTATTTGAAGAAATAGGAATCGATTGGAACTAAACGTCGTGTGGTTGTTATGGTTTCGTGAAACGACTTTTTTTCTGACTCTTGCTAAAGAAATAACCGCGTATTTGAAAAACAAGGTCGAATTTTATTTTCTTTGCTGTAGAACTATTTTTTGCAAAATCAATATAAAACTCAGATTCTGATACATCAGTTTGAAGATAGAAAGAAAGTTCGAAAGCACCAATATTTCCACAATCTTCAGCAGTAAAACGTGTGGACTTTTAATAGTGTAACCCTCCTTTTTAAGACCCCGTTTTCCCAGATGTTCTGTTCATAGCTCCCCCCGCGGGTTAGGGGGAAGAATTTACCCGATGCTCCCCAGCATGTCGTAAGAGGCGACTAACGGATTCTGTTTCTCCTTTTACCCTTGTTAAGTGTTTCTTGTATAGAATATAGTCAATGTTTGTAAAGATTTTAGTCAAGCAGTATGTAAGAAATGTTAAGTCCTTTGTACTGGAAACTTGCATTCTCCGAGTAAGGTCATATATTGTACTACGTTGCAAGCCCCTGGAGCAAATTTTTGATTAGTGCTTTTGTGAACAAGAAACAATTGACAAGTGGCTCTATCCCATCACCCCCCTTCCCTCCGTCGCGATATAACCTTCGTGGTTGAAAACGACGCTAAACACCAAAGAAAGAAAGAAAGAAAGAAAGGTCTTAAAAGCGGCGTTCTACTGTACTTCAAGTACTACTTGCATGCATTTCATCACCACAATCCCATTTCAGCCGCAAAAGCCCAGTCGTCGCCATCCCTGACGGGTACAAGTAGAAACAAAGTGTTGCATTCATGTCGCTGTCCCCCAAGGTAGCAAATTACTTCCCTTTTCCTGATCCTCCCAGAAAAACTCCATGGGATGCTCGCGCATGCAATTTGTAAAACGTCGCGGCCAGGATTTCGCCTCGCTGGAGTGAGGTGTAATTTGTTTCCCCCGCAGATTTCGCTTTTTAGACGCAGACGGTAGACGGTCTTCTCGTTGTTGCGGGAAAAGAAAGAACGAAACGGGATTTGCTCGTTTTGGTTTTATTTTGAACCTTTTTTTTCCAAAAGGGAGTAGGGGGGGGGGGGGGGGGTGTTAGAGAAATTGACGTTTTAGGATTGAGCAAGTTCTTTTTTTTCTCTTTTTTTGTTTGTGAAGATTAGCTTCTGCGTCACGTAAATGGCGTTTTTGTCAGCACTGTTGCTCTGCTGTGTGTTCAAATCGATTTGAAGAGGGCTTCTCGGATATCCTGCAGTGGACACCATTAGCTTATTTTCATTTCCCCCCACTGCTAAGCCTTTGTCATTATGCGTTGAAATCGATTTCTTAGGCCTTTTGAGATGTCCAAGTTGACATCAATAGCTTATTTTCTTTTTTTTGTCTCCACTAAGCTTTTATGATTTTCTGCGTGTGTGTATGTTTGTTTTTTCTTGCCGTTGCGTTGACTTCAATGTCGTTTCCATCATCATGATCTTCATCATCATCATCATCATCATCATCATCATCATCATCATCATCATCATCGTCGTCGTCGTCGTCGTCGTCACACAAATGCCAGCTTAACCTTCGTTGTTGTAGTCATAGTCATCGTCGTCGTAGGTGATGCATTTGATTATCCCGTATAGATCACAAAACCTCAATCAGTCTCGCCTTTCGATGTGGCAACTAATGGCTCCCCCTAACCCGTACACATCACAAAACCTGAAAGTCATTCTCGAACCTCTGTGGCAATGTATGTATCGATTATCCTTTATACATCACGAAACATCCACCGGTCAATATGTATTGAAACCATCATTATGAGACGGCCCCTTGACAGTGACAAACACTTGCTGTGAGCAGCCACGACACAGCACGAAGTCTACCGTACGGTGCAACCTCCTTTCAAGACCTCTACAAATCTGACAAATTCAGATCTTATAAAGGAGGGAGTGTTAAAATGGGGGGTAAATTTAGGTTTTTTTACAGAGATTAAGAACAAAACGTCTGAGAAAACAGGGTATTAAAAGGTAGGAGGTATTAAATTGGGGGTCTTAACTCATTGTCTCCCAGGTACGGATATATCAGTACCCACTCATATGGCTCTATCTGACCAGGTACGGATATGTCAGTACCCACTGATATGGCTCTATCTGACCAGGTATGGATATATCCGTACCCACACATATGGCTCTATCTGACCAGGTATGTATATATCCATACCCACACATATGGCTTTATCTGACCAGGTACGGATATATCAGTACCCACTCATATGGCTCTATCTGACCAGGTACGAATATATCCATACCCACACATAGGGCTCTATCTGACCAGTACGGATATATCCATACCCACACATATGGCTCTATCTGACCAGGTACGGATATATCAGTACCCACTCATATGGCTCTATCTGACCAGGTACGAAAATATCCATACCCACACATATGGCTCTATCTGACCAGGTACGGATATATCCATACCCACACATAGGGCTCTATCTGACCAGGTACGGATATATCAGTACCCACTCATATGGCTCTATCTGACCAGGTACGAATATATCCATACCCACACATAGGGCTCTATCTGACCAGTACGGATATATTCATACCCACACATATGACTCTATCTGACCAGGAACGGATATATCCATACCCACACTTCCACTTCTCGTAGTTTACCGAAACTACGTGATTTGTGAGATGCGCACACCGCCGGAAACACGCCATTCCCGTACGACTTCCGGCCGCCATAGCAGCTTCTCCAAAATCCGGTCTTACTTTATCAGGTTAATCCTTCCTTTTAGGATCCTTTTTTCCTAACTTGACTGATTTATTCCTTCGGTTAACCATTTGTTTTGACCTGCGGTAAGTGTATTTTCCTTATTTGTTGTCGCAAATGCTTAGAATTTGTTCGAACAATGGACAGCACTGAATCAGTGCCTGAAATCCAAATCCACGCGGATGAAGTGGATCAATTGTTAGACTTGCCTTGTTCAAGTCAAAAGGACAAACATGTGTCAAACGAAAAAGAAGGGAAGAAAAAGAATAAGAAAAAACCTCGGTTAGAGGCAGTGACCATTCCAATCAGCGATTGGAATAACATGAAAAAACAAAACGAACGTATCCTAGCGCTGCTAGGTCAGGGCCAAGGCCAGACCGAAGGCGAATCGCCTGATGATCATGGTTCGAAGTTGACACAAAGACAAAAGCGAAAAGCAGAGTCACAAGAATCTGGAGACGAATCTGATTCGTTCGAAGATTATGATGATCAAATAGAATCGATGATCAGAGTGAACGAAGGTGAAACTTGTGGTCAAACTTGTGGCACTAGTAATTCTGACACTGAAATGGCAGAAATAGAACAAGAGTTCGACAATGCTGAAAAGCTTGCACCAGAAATACCGGAAGGTATCGCGAAGCTGGTTGATGAGACCATGGCAAAAGGTCAAATTTCAGAAGAAAAAATGAAAGAAAAAATGAACAAGTATGCCAGACCTAAAAACTTGAAGGTTGTTGTTCCAAAGGTCAATCCGGAGATATGGTCAATACTTGACCGTGCAACAAGAGGTGCAGATTTGAAACTACAGCAGTATCAGAAAGCGCTGTGTACAGCGACCTATGCACTCACAAACATATGGAAAACCATACTGAAAAGTGAATCACCCGAAATTCGGGGACTCATGAAAGGTGTAGCAGATTCTATTGCACTTGTACAGAAAACAAACCATGATCTGTCAATTGACAGAAGGGGGAAAATTTCAAATGCTCAACTGAACAAAAAGTACAAAAAACTTGGTTCAGCTGAAGTTCCAATCACAGATATGTTGTTTGGCAATGACCTGAAAGCTGCATGTGCAAACATTGATACAACAGCTAGAATGGGCCTGGGTCTCAGTCAGTCAAGTGGAGTAAAAGGTCAAAAGTTTTTTCCACAAAACAATCCCTTTGCAAAAAACGATTGGAATTGGAGGCCAAGAGGTGCAGGAAGAACCTGGACACCAAGAGGCAGAATGAGAGGGAGAGGACCTTACCGTGCACGGGGCAGAATGAACTACCGCGGCAGCGGACGAACCGAGTGGCAACAAGGCCAGCAGTAGCTCCACTACCTTCTCTGCCAAAATCTGTAAGTAAAGATACAATACCTAACCGCCCTTTTGAAGCAGGTAGACTAAAAAAGTTTGTTCAAAAATGGGAAGAAATAACATCAGACCCATTTATTCTTGACATGGTGTGCGGTGCTGATATTCCAATAGATGAGTTTTCTGACTTAAATTCTGAAAATCTTTCTTACTTGAAAAATCAAGTACAAGGAAATCTATGGACAAAAATGGATTCGGAAATTGAAAAACTGTTATCCTTGGGAGTTATTGAAAAATCGGTGCATCAGGAAGATGAAATTATCTCCCCTGTTTTCATGGTCCCAAAACCTGATGGCTCCTACCGTCTCATTTTGAATCTAAAAAAGTTTAATGATTCAGTACAATATGAGCACTTTAAGATGGACAATCTTACGTCAGCAACTCAAATGATGATAAGAGGCTGCTACATGGCTTCAGTGGATCTCAGACATGCATACTACTCTGTACCAATAAAAGCAGAATGCAGGAAATACCTCAAATTCATGTGGAGAAACAAACTTTATCAGTATACCTGCTTCCCAAATGGACTAAGTAACTGCCCTCGTTATTTCACAAAGTTAATGAAACCAGTCTATGCCACACTCAGATCACAGGGATATTTATCCACTTCCTTTATTGATGATAGTTATCTGCAAGGTAATTCTTTTGAAGAGTGTGCAGAGAATGTGTCAAAGACAGTGAAATTACTCGATTCACTGGGATTTATTATCCACACAGAGAAATCAGTCCTCAAACCCTGCAAGAAACTGAGGTACTTGGGGTTTCTTTTAAACTCTGAAGATATGACAGTTACTTTACCCCTGGAAAGAAAGCAAAAAGTTGTGCTCGCATGTTCAGAACTCAAAAGAAAGAAGAGGGTGACCATAAGAGAACTGGCACAAGTTATAGGCCAGTTGGTAGCAACTTTTCCAGCTGTTCAGTGGGGCCCACTGTTTTATAGGAGTTTAGACAGACTGAAATCCACATCGTTAAAATTTTCTGCAGGAAATTTTGAATCGCTGACAAGCTTGACAGATAAGACAACAGAAGAACTAGACTGGTGGATTAAAAATTTAGATTCCTCTTTTTTCCCCATTGAAAAAACTAATCCTGAAGTTGAAATCCAGACGGATGCTGCAAGTTCAGGTGGTTGGGGAGCTGTTTGTGGTCAAATTAAGACTGGAGGGCGATGGTCCGAAACAGAAATGAATTTGCACATCAATGTTCTAGAAATGATGGCAATTTTGTACGCTTTGAAAAGTTTCAAAGAAATGATCACAGAAAAACATGTAAAAGTCTTGACAGACAACACATGTGCAGTCTCCTATATATCCAATATGGGAGGATCGCGTTCTCCAGATTGCAATAACGTTGCAAAACAAATTTGGATGTGGTGCAAGGAAAATTGTATTTGGATATCAATTTCACATATCCCAGGAATACTGAATACAGAAGCTGACGTTTTGTCAAGACAATTCAATGATCGTACTGAGTGGAAATTGAATCATGATATTTTCTGCAAATTAAAAGATCGTCTGCTGAAGCCAGACATCGATCTATTTGCATCACGATTAAATTTTCAGATGAAACCATTCGTGTCCTGGATACCAGACCCAGAAGCCTTGGCCATTGATGCCTTTACCCAAGATTGGTCAAAATGGTTAATATATGCCTTTCCGCCTTTCAGCTTGCTGCAGAAAGTGCTCAACAAATGGCAGCGCGACAGAGCGGAAGGAATCTTGATCGTTCCAAAGTGGCCTACGGCAGTATGGTACCCCCAGATGTTGAAAATGCTGACACAAGAGCCTGTTCTTCTTCCAAAGGGAAAGCTTACCATTCATCTACCACATACGCAAGATGTGCATCCGCTCCACAGGACTCTGCAACTTCTGGCTTGTTGCTTATCAGGAAATCCCTTGAAGCAAGAGGAGTTCAAGGTGAGACTTTCCAAGTTATCTGGGCATCGTGGCGACCTTCAACCAGACAGCAGTATGCCTCCTACCTCAGCAGATGGAGCAAGTTTTGTGTGCAGTGCCAGTGTGATCCCCTTCGTCCGACTATAGATGAGGTGTTACAGTTCTTGACTAAGCTGTATGAAGATGGCTTAGGATACAGTGCTATAAACACTGCAAGGAGTGCACTATCTGCAGTGGTTATTCTACCAGACAATAAAACAGTAGGATGTCACCCTTTAGTAATTCGATTTCTAAAGGGAATCTTTGAACTGCGTACACCACAACCAAGATACAATGAAACTTGGGATGTAGACAAAGTTTTGCAGTTTTTCAGAAACATGGGTGAAAATTCTGAACTTTCATTGAAGGATTTGACTTTAAAATTGTGTTCCTTGTTGTTGTTAATTACTGCCCACAGAGTGCAGACAATTCATTTGATCAGGTTGAGAAATATTTGTTTTCATGATGATGGATGTACAATTTACATAACTGAAAAGTTGAAGCAGTCTAGACCTGGCTTTCATCCAAAACCTTTGCAGTTACCGTTTTATACAGAAGACAAAACTTTGTGTGTGGTGACTTGTCTTCGACAGTACATTAATAGTACTGTAGAATTCAGATGTGAGAGTGATGAGACTGACCAGTTACTTTTGTGTTACCAACAGCCACATGGGCCAGCGGCGAAAGACACCATAGCTAGGTGGCTAAAAACTGTCCTCATACGCGCAGGAATTACAAATTTTGCACCCCACAGCTTTCGGGGCGCATCATCTTCAGCAATGTTCAAGTCGGGTGTTGCTGTTGAAGATATTTTGAAAGTGGCAGGCTGGTCAAATGTATCCACTTTCAAAAAGTTCTATAACAAACCACTGGAAAGTAAAGATAAATCAAACACTATCTTAAACTATTATGCGAAAGTTGGAAAATAAAAAACTTCCAGCTCAGTAATCTAAGTTTGATTACATTCTGATAATTTGCATTGGGAAAGGTTAAAATTCAAGACAAGGGAGCTAACAAATGGAGATCTAGAGACAATTATCTCCCTGTCTCCATGTAAAAGAAAATGCAAATGGTTTTGTGGACAATTGATCCATTGTTTTCAAATGTGTTGCAGTGTTTATTGTTTCTTTGGTTATGAAGAAATTGCAATTCCCATTATGAATGGAAAATAAATGCATCACTTATTTTTGTAATACATGGTTGTTTTCAAACAATGTATGTTTGGTGCAAAAGCCAAGACAGATGTTCACTATTCTCATGTTGTCCTTTGAGAATAAATGTTTGATATTTAACTTTAGTGTGACTTCGATTATTCCTTTGTTTGAATTATAATCTTTAATCAACCAACTTTAAAATCTCACAAATCACGTAGTTTCGGTAAACTACGAGAAGTGGAATTCAAAACATAAACGAGTACTCACCTGAGTCGAAGTTTGTGTAGAATTCCACGATGTAGTTTACAGGAACGGAGGGATATGTGCCCGCCCTTCAGTTTCACCCTCCCCATTAAAGGAAATAAGATAATTTATCAAATGTAAATGCAACTAAAACATTTTTGGTTGCTTAAAGATAAGTCAGATCATCTGATATGGTTATATCAGATGACCTGAGCTGTGAAAAATGGCGTGTTTCCGGCGGTGTGCGCATCTCACATATCCCTCCGTTCCTGTAAACTACATCGTGGAATTCTACACAAACTTCGACTCAGGTGAGTACTCGTTTATGTTTTGAAATATGGCTCTATCTGACCAGGTACGGATATATCCATCCCCACACATAGGGCTCTATCTGACCAGGTACGGATATATCCGCTCAGACTGTTACCTTCAGTCGCTTCCTGTAACGTCGATCTAACGCCTGCATTCCAGCGTGTTGATACACAGTTGCTACAATTCTGAGTGACCTGCCGCAGCACAGCTGGTCTCGGCTAAAAAAACAAAAACTTGTTCAACATAGGTGGGGTAGAAAGCGTTTATTAATGGGGGGGGTTCCAGTGTACGTGCACGCATTGTATCGCCAGACAACCCCTCCCCCCTGGAGGCAGACAAAAATAACAGACGAAGCAGCACTTTGCTTTCAGGACAATCACCCACACAGACAGCTCCACTCAGACGGCAGAAATGAAACGCTGTCAACTCAAAGAGCGAGAAAATTGCTTGGGGGGATTGAGCCTGCTTCCGAGGGACTTGGCTGCGACGGTCAGGGACGTACGACCATTACTTTAGATGATTGTCATATAGGTCCGAGCGTTGGTGGCGGTCTGGCCGTTTGGGGCCTGTCAGTTATGATGGGTGTATGGTCAGGGAGGGAGGGAGCGGGGGCGGGCCCACACACGTGTACAGTGGGACCCCCTTTTAAGACCCTCAGTAATCTGAAAAAATCAGGTCTTAAAAAGGAGGGGGTCTTAAAGGTCCTTGTCTACATGTTTATACCGAAATCGCCATTTGACCATTAACATGCAGAGTTTATTATCTACAAATATCAACAATACACCCCCTTTCGATCAGGAAAGACGAAGCCAGTGAAGCCGTTTGAAAATTCATTGTAGTATTCCAGCGTAGTACTCATAGTAGGATATCCTTATTTGGAAAATGCCAAGCGCAAAACTCCTCAAATCCTGTGCATTCCGTGTGTTTAAAAAAAAAAGCGTGGACAGCGCTCCAGTGTCAAACTGTTGCTGCACTTGTTTGGGCGTGGCTATAAGCATAGTGACATGAATTTGATTGGTCAGTATTTTTAGGCAAAGCACATGTTCTCAGCAAACAGAAAACAAAATATTGGAAGCGTGAGTCACGCTACCCAAAAATAAAATCTTTTTTTACATATGAATTTTCAAACGGCTACACTGGCTTCGTCTTTCCTGATCGAAAGGGGGTGTATTGTTGATATATGTAGATGATAGACTCTGCATGTTAATGGTCAAATGGCGATTTCGGTATAAAAATGTAGACAAGGACCTTTAAATCGGGGGTCTTAAAAGGGGGTTCCACTGTGTCTTTCAGAGAGAGAGAGAGACTATTAGGGTTTAACGTCCTCTTAGACCAACTGGTCTATATTGGGACAGGTATTGGTAATACGCTGAAGATATGGTGTGATACTTTGATTCGAACAAGCCCTCTGTGGCTGTCTTCTTCGACACACCAGCATTGGGTTTGTCTCGTCAAAGTATCGAAATACGATCATGATAATCAGAGACGAGAGATGATGCATGCGTGTCTTCGTGTTTTCCAAGCCCTGAGACTTTCGCTGTGAACGTGGGATCTTTTTCGTGCGCATGTGTGCACACGGGGGTGTTCGGACACCGAAGAGAGTCTGCACAAAGTTGACTGCGATAAATAAATCTCTCACCGAACGTGGAGATCGAACCCACGCTGATAGCGACCAACTGGCTACAAAGCCAGCGCGCTACCAACTAAGCTACGTCCCCGCCCTGTCTTTCAGGTCTGCGTGGGAGCTGTTGTGATACGATGGGGTTTAGTTGTGTTGTGGGGATTTGGCGAAGTGTTCTTTGGGGATTAATTGCAAAGACAGAGAGATTGGAGTGCAGGTGTGGGTATTGGCTTGGCCTTTGCCATCTGAGGTCAGAGTTAGGTGACTGGCCATGCCGGGACTGGATTGAGGGTCAAAATTGGGACAGAGGCAACCGCAAGGGTCAGCTTCATTGCGATGAATTCAGACAATAATGGAATAAATGCATGAAGACAATCATCAACATTCATTCATACATGCAGCAACACCACAATACCAAACAAATCATGTAAATATATAGAACTATATACCCAGCAACCCACAACAAGGGAAGAGTGCATTCAGCGACACTATCTCACCAGCCCTGCAATCACCATCGCCTTTGCAGAGACCGATCTCTGTGCAATCGTTGGGCCGATAGAGGTGCGTTTCCTAGGATGATGGAAACGTCTGCCCATGTAAGCTGTGGGATATTCAGTGCCCTGGGGACCTCCCTGACTAGACAGGGCCCGCTGGTTGATTGTGTCTGACTCAGCCTGTGTGATTGTTGTCTGGTGGATTGTGCTGGGGAAACAAGTGTTAACACGTAATCGTCCGGCTTTTGTGTGTGTGTGTGTGTGTGTGTGTGTGTGTGTGTGTGTACGTGCGTGCGTGCGTGTGTGTGTGTGTGCGCGTGTGTGTGTGTGTGTGTGTGTGAGTGTGTGTGTGTGTGCGTGTGTGAGTGTGTGTGTGTGTGTGTGTGTGTGTGTGCACGTGAGTGAGGCTGATGGGGTCTATGTCGACCAAAAGAGTGGGATTCCCTGTAGGTGGAGTTCCTGGAACGGGATTCCCTGTATACAGGGAATACCACAGGATTTAGTTCCTGTAGCGTGTCGCTGATATCGCTGAAAGTCACAAGATGCTTGGCGACATCGGTAGAATTTGATGTTTTTCAATATTTTTTTATATTTCTTAGAAATTTGAGTTGAAAAACTCCACCCTGTGGGATTCCCTGTATACAGGGAATCCCCCTCCAGGAACTCCACCTACAGGGAATTCCACTCGTTTGGTCGACATAGACCCCATCAGCGTGAGTGAGTGTGTGTGTGTGTGTGTGTGTGTGTGTGTGTGCGTGCGTGTGTGTGTGCGCGTGTGTGTGCGCGCGTGCGTGTGTCCAGAACCATTGCGTTACTCAGACTTGGAATAGGAGACGACTTATTCTGCATGAAGGCATTAAGAGTCTGCTGCCGATGTGTCCAGGCGTTCTTTGTTTTGTGTGTGTGTGTCTTTTTCGCTTGCTTCGGGCACAACGCTTCAGTTACAAAGTATCAGTCCTTGAGAAACCCAGAGGCACATTTGTCCACCCTGTTTCCCAAAAAAAAAGACAACCACTTCAAAGTTTCTTCCATTCCCTCTTCCGTCTTTTACCCTTTGGAATGCCTTGGATCGCTTCCTCTAATTCGGCTAATTCTGCCAGCTTCGTGTTATCTTTCACAGCCAGTTCAGTCCCCCCATTGTTGAAGACCTCATGTGTGTGAGTGTGAGTGTTCTCGCCCTGCATCAACAGTCGTCTTCACGCGGATCGTGAATAATGAATCCTAGGGGAGGATGTGCCAACACTACCACTACCAGCTAAGCCGCCACCCATAGCACCGATCCCCAAACCCGCCCGCCTCTTCCCCTTCCCCCACGCACCCATCAACATTCCACCCCTTCCAGGATATGTGCAACACAACCTGAATATCAAATCCCAGGAGACGATGAACCGATACTAGCAATAGAGTCCCCTCCCCAGCACTCATCGCCGCCCCCACCCCCACCCCAGGATCTATGAGAAATATCACCAACAGCCGTTGTTTGGCGTTACGAGAATAATGAATCCTGGGGATATTTTACCAACACGACCATCAAAGCCCCCACCCATAGCATCCATCCCCACCCTACCCATTCCATGATCTGCGAGAAATTGCACCAACAACCGTCGTTTGGAGCAACATGAATAACGAATCATTGGGGACGATGGATGGACCAACACTAACAACACCACTCCCCCCCCCCCCCCAACCCCACCCCCTCCCCACAGAATCCATCCCATCCCCGCCCATCCCTGGATCTGCGAGGAATATAATCAACAGCTGTCGTTTGGCGCAACATGTATAACGACACCTTGGGGACGATGCACCAACTCTAGCAATAGAGTCCCCACCCCTAGCACCCATCACCCTCCCACCCCTTCCAGGATCTGCGAAAAATAGCACCAACAGCCGTTGTTTGGGGGTTACGAGAATAACGTATCCGGGGGGATGATGTACCAACACTACCAACATCACTTCCCCACAACCCCCACCCCCAACCCCAGCCCTCAAGAATCCATCTCCACCCCACCCACCCCAGGATCTGTGAGGAATATAATTATATTCAACAGCTGTCGTTTTGCGCAACTAGCAACATGAATAACGAATCCTAGGGGACGATGTCCCAACACCCCTCAACCCCTCACTCCCCCCCCTCCCTCCCTAACCCCTCCCCACCACCCCCATTCCTAGTGTCCGCGACAAAATAGCTGGTCGATATTTAAATCTCCTCGCCAGACCTTCCCACGTGGAGTTCTAGTTCCAAGAACGGACGAGAGGACCCAGACAGGGACCAATGATGTTGCGAGAGTGAAGCAGAACATAATACAGTGGAACCCCTCTTGTTTTAGACCGCCAACATTCTGACAAAATCAGGATGTCCCAATATAGGTCATTAGCTACCTGGGAGGACGTTAAGCTCTAAAAGTCAGTCAGTCAATCAAACAATCAGGTCTGAAAAAGGGGGCGTCTTTAAAATGGGTGGGGGGAAGGGGGGGTCTCTTAAAGGGGGGTTTTCATTGTATTTCCAATTGGGGTCCCCCAAGGGTCTTGCGCCGCTTTTAGCACTTTCGTTCTGTATTAAGTCTCGGGTTGTCTAAATCTGCGAAGAATGAATACGAAATAGGATAGATTTACACCCACGGCAGTTTTTTGTCTGGCGATGACGTCAGATATGAGAGCTAATGTTAAAACGTGTAACGAAGTGAGATCCATTGGCGTTCATAAATAATGTATTGTTATCCACCGCCCCTCTGTTGCTTTGGGGTTCATTTCTCTTTGGTTTCCAATTTGGAGTCCATTTGCGTCATACAGGAGCTGATTTAGGGACGTGTTTTCAAGGAAGAGTGCCAGCATTCCGCCCTCAGGAGATTTTATTTGGGCGGGGATGTAGCTCAGTTTGTTGCGCGCTGGATTTGTATTCAGTTGGCCGCTGTCAGCGTGAGTTCGATCCCAGGTTCGGCGGAAATTTATTACACAGAGTCAACTTTGTGTGCAGACTCTCTTCGGTGTCCGAACCACCCCCCGTGTATACTACATTCATTTGGGTGTGCACGTTAAAGATACCACGATTGACAAAAGGGTCTTTCCTGGCAAAATTGCTTAGGCACAGTTAATAATTGTCTACCATACCCGTGTGACTTGGAATAAGGCCGTGAAAAGTAAATATGCGCCGACATGGCTGCAATCTACTGGCCGTATAAAATTTCATCTCACACGGCATCACTGCAGAGCGCCTAGAACTGTACCCACGGAATATGCGCGATATAAGCCTCATTGATTGATTGATTTATTTGCTGCTTTGGCTGTTTTGATCAACGGTGTAAAAAAAAAGCCTGTTGAAAAGAAAGGATTGTTTGTCATTATGCGCGTGTGGATGAAATCTTAAGCAGATATATGTTTTCATTCCTTTGAAACGTCTGTTAGTTGCTCTGTGAATAATTTCATGAAAGGCCAACATTGTCAGTATGCTTTCCCGGTGAAAAAACCATGTTTTTTGTGTGTTTGATCGTTTCATTCGCTCGTTCGTTCGTTCGTTCGTTCATTCTTTCTTTCGTTCGTTCGTTCGTTCGTTCGTTCATTCTTTCTTTCGTTCGTTCGTTCGTTCGTTCGTTCGTTCGTTCGTTCGTTCGTTCTTTCTTTCTTTCGTTCGTTCGTTCGTTCGTTCGTTCGTTCGTTCGTTCGTTCGTTCGTTCGTTCGTTCGTTCATTCTTTCTTTCGTTCGTTCGTTCGTTCGTTCGTTCGTTCGTTCGTTTGTTCGTTCGTTTGTTCGTACGTTCTTTCATCCGTTAGTACCTGCTTTTCTTTGACAAACATGAAAGAGGCGAATTCCGATGTCAACTCTGCTTGCTGGAAGTTTTTTGATATTTTTTTTAAAATCTGAAATCATAATTATCATACAGGTGGGAGTGAACTTTGTGCAGAATTCCTAGCTGGCGGTGAACTCGAGCCATTCCAGACACACACTTTCCCCTCAGGATCAAAGGTTCCTCTCTCTGTGAGCCCCCAAACCGTCGACCTCAAATAGCTCTCATAATTCTCTTGACTTTATGGTCCTAACATTGATAGTACGAGAGAAAAATAATATGGTTGATAGGAAACAGAAGAAAGACTTTCTACTGCTAAGCGTAGAAGTAAAACATCTTTGACACAAGTTGGTGTTTTTTCTTGATAGGACACAGAAGCAAAGATCGTCTACTGCTAAGCGTAGAAGTAAAACATCTTTGACACAAGTTGGTGTTTTTTCTTGATAGGACACAGAAGCACACACAAAAAATCTTCGACTGCTAAGAGTACATTTCCAGTCAGTAGAATATCTTTGACGGAAGGTTTTTTTCCTTGCCGCTGCTTACGTGGCCGGTGTCTGCTGTCACGTGATAGCGAAGCGCGCGTTGAGAAAGAACAGAGGGGAAGGGTCGATGGAAATTATGCAACGACAGATAACAAATGTCAGGACCCGTTCGCCCCACCTTGATGCGAGAATTATCAACAACTAAGTTGTTAGCGTCTGGCTTTGTTTTCTTTGGGGGGGGGGGGGGGGTTGCTGTGTACTCAGGGCTGAGGCACCAAGCCTTGTCTATTTGCTGTTCGTCTTTGCAGTGTTCAGCTGAATTTCAGAAACACGACTTGAAATTCGGCACCAAGTCGGCGAAAAATTCGCAGATGTCGATCGAGTCAAACAAACAGATTGTCAGACGACTTTCTCACTGGCAGTCGTTTGTTACTGAAGATCAAAGATCAATCAATCGAAAAGACCAGTGCACTGGGTGTTTACCGAAGCAATTGTTCGGCGATTTTGCTTCTTCTTTGACTCTTTACGGCAAAATATCGTTCAGAACTCGGGGGTTCTCTGTACATAGCTTCACAGCTTATGCCGTGTATATATACAAAGTGTCTAGAAAAAAAAGTACCCGATTTTCTTTCAATACTACAGACAAGTCAGTAACTTTATTGAAATCATTTTTGCGTGATATTGTAGTCAGTTCATAGAAGTTTTGTCCCCAGTTCACAACTTTCAGTTGAGGTCGTCTGTTTCTTCACACCACGTGATCAATGTTACAGCCACCCTGTTTTCCAATGACAGACTGCATCCTCATTGCCATATTGTTCATTACATTGGGAAATGTTTCCTGTGGGATGTTCTGGATTTCTCTGAGAATGTGGCGGGGCTCCATCCTGTTGGAACCACTGTGTTGTCATTCGGATTTCATTGTCATTTTCCATTTCTCGGTACTGATGTTTCAATGTCTTTTTGGGTACTTTTTTTTGGAGACACCCTACATAATTTATTATTTATGTAGGTGCTCGTTTCTTTGTGGAGGCGTCGTGGTTTTGTCGCGTTCGTCTCTCGACTGAAGTTTTCAAGTGTGGTGTGGGACGTGGTAGAACTACGTTGGCATTTGCGTGTTGCGTGATGATACACTCAGTCTGGCTGCTATTTGCTGCCTGTCTGTACGGCTGATCGCTGTCAGTGTGGATCGGTGATGATGTCGGTGTCATTAGATACACGATGAAAGCTTCGCTCATTTCCTCGTTCTTGTGCAAGCTTATTTGCAGAAATGTGACTATTAGTTTTGTCCTCGTTCTTGGTCTAACTTATTTGCTGAACTTTATTTAGTTATCTAGTTTTTTTACCGGTGTTTTTGACCGGCACGGTTGGCCTAGTGGTAAGGCGTCCGCCCCGTGATCGGGACTGAGGTTGTGGGTTCGAACCCCGACCGGGTCATACCTAAGACTTTAAAATTGGCAATCTAGTGGCTGCTCCGCCTGGCGTCTGGCATTATGGGGTTAGTGCTAGGACTGGTTGGTCCGGTGTCAGAATGATGTGACTGGGTGAGACATGGAGCCTGTGCTGCGACTTCTGTCTTGTGTGTGGCACACGTTATATGTCAAAGCAGCACCGCCCTGATATGGCCCTTCGTGGTCGGCTGGGCGTTAAGCAAACAAACAAACAAACAAACCGGTGTTTTTGTGCGATCTTTTTCTTGAATTTTAACTTCCTGATTAATAATATGTTGTGTTTATTTTTCGGGTTAAAAGTTCCCTTCGTATTTCTAGACATATTTTCATCCCGATGTTGTCTTGCGCTTTTAATTTTGATTGGTGGCAAAATGTGGACGCGAAACGTGAATAGAATCTGTGAGGTCAAACGCACACACACACACACACACACAAACGGACACATGGACACACACAACCAAGACACACACACACACACAGACACACACACGAACACACACACAACCCACCCGCCCACACACACACACATTCATTAAAGTCTGTCAGACAGAATCATCCGCAAGACAAAGCCACCCCAGTTTGCAATGTCTATTTTCTGCCGCGACTGATGATAGCGACGGGGCGAAAGTTATCTTCCCACCAAGCTTAATTGGGTTAGCGAGTGAGAGGGTGTAATATTAATGTCTGAAACTTCTCAGACTCTGGAATTATCTCACCGTGATTTGTGTGTGTGCCATAAGTCAGGCGCGTAGGTGTAAAGGGTGTGTCAGACCGTCAGACAGACTTGTGTGAGTAGTTTTCCCCCCAAAGAAAAAGTTTTAACGAGAACAGTGTGTGGAAGTTATGGGGAGGTTGGGGGGGGGACTGTCTGGAACATTTATTTCATTCGGATAAATAAATGTGACGTTTGCTGCTGCGGCTGGTAATATTGTGGTGAATTAGTCTTTTGGCATGTTCATGATCTTAATTTAATAAAGTGGGCGAGATTCGTGTGATAATTGGTTTTGTACATGTTTGAGGAAAGAGGGAGTGAGGGTGCGGGCAGTGTGTGTGTGTGTGGGGGGGGGATGGGGGGTGACCTTGCGTATATAATATTAATGATAACATATAATTATTATTATTATTATGATGAAGAGCTTATATAGCGCGAACCACAATTAACTGTGCTCTCCGCGCTTTACATATTAATTTCTGCCGTTTGAAATGGAATTTTTTACAGACAGACAGACAAACAGACATTTTTTACACACAATATATAACGCATTCACATCGACCAGCAAACCTCAAGCCTGTTAGGCGAGCCTTCACC
>NC_090251.1:10640133-10642315 GCF_037325665.1 Littorina saxatilis
GGCGAAAACGAAGTCGATGGATGTGCATACTTTTTGTGATTTCTTCTGCTGTCTTCCTCACGATTTGGCTATGCAGAAAGCAGCATGCTGGCAGCGTTACAAAGCGTTACAAAGCATTCAAGTGTTTTGAAACAGAGTGTTTCTCCCCTGAGCGATAATGGTTCGTTAACGATGCGTTGTTATCCTGGGTGCTATCCAGATGCTTAGGCCGGTAAGGCGTCTGCCTTCAGTAATTGGTAGGCATTGTCAGCGCTCATCCTTGGCAGGTTTTATTTCGCGTCTCTCTGTCTGTGTGTGTGTGTATCTCTCTCTCAGGCTCGCTCTCGCTCTCTCTCTCTCTCTCTCTCTCTCTCTCTCTCTCTCTCTCTCTCTCTCTCTCTCTCTCTCTCTCTCTCTCTCTCTCTCTTTCTCTTTCTCTCTCACTCTCTGTCTCTCTCTCTCTCTCTCACTCTCTCTCTGTGTCTCTCTCTCTCTCTCTCTCTCTCTCTCTCTCTC
Source organism: Littorina saxatilis (assembly GCF_037325665.1). Lineage (NCBI taxonomy): Eukaryota > Metazoa > Mollusca > Gastropoda > Littorinimorpha > Littorinidae > Littorina > Littorina saxatilis. Next base: position 10,640,629 of record NC_090251.1, read on the forward strand.
TCTCTCTCTCTCTCTTTCTTTCTCTCTTTCTTGCTCTCTTGTGAGAGTATGTATGATAATGTAAAAATAAAAGTGAGATGTGGAGCAAAGTTTACGGATTATATTAATTGTACATTTGGTGTTAAACAGGGCGATGTATGTAGCCCAGTTTTATTTTCTCTCTTTATTAATGAGTTAGCACTTGAGATAATTGAGAATGGAAGACATGGTGCCACATTCACTGATGATTATTTGGAATTGTTTATTCTTTTGCTTGCTGATGATTTATTGTTGTTATCAGAGACTGTTGTGGGTCTACAGAATCAGTTAAATAATTTACGCAGGGCAGTGTCTTCTCTTCATTTGAAGGTAAACATGAGTAAAAGTAACATTATTGTGTTTAGGAAGGGTGGATATTTGAGTGCAAGGGAAAGATGGACATATGAGGGTGATATATTACCAGTTGTAAACGTATATAAGTATTTAGGAATATTGTTTTCAACTCGACTCAGTTTCACTGCTGCCTGTAGCGATCTCTCAAACCGGGCCAAAAATGCTCTGATGTGTATTATACAACGATTATCTGTGCTTAATAATAATAGTTTGAATGTTTTTTTGAAGTTGTTTGATTCCCAAGTACAACCAATAGTACAGTATGGTGCTGAGATATGGGAACTGGATAAGGCTGCTCTGCAGTGTGAAAAAGTCCATTTATTTGCACTGAAGAAGTTCTTAGGAGTTCGAATGCGAACACCTAATGATCTTGTATATGGCGAGACAAACAGATATCCGATATATTTGAATTCTATTTTAAGATGCATTAGTTACTGGTTGAAATTGTTAAAGATGGAGGCGCACAGACTTCCTCGTAAATCCTATGAAATGTTGTATAAAATGGATGAAAGTGGTAAAACGAACTGGGCCTCAGGTGTCCGTTGTAAATTGTATGAGTACGGTTTTGGTTTTGTGTGGTTGAATCAGGGCGTTGTTAATGAAAAAGATTTTGCGTGTTTTTAGGTAAAGATTGATCGATTGCAGATGGCAAGAGTGGGATTATCATATACAAAATAGTGATAGATTTGCTGTTTATCGGACATTTTGTACTGTACATGACATTAAACCCTATCTTTTGTCGAATATGGATAGTCATCTAAAGTTTATTATGACCAGGTTTCGATTCGGCATTTCAGAAATTGCAGTGCATGCTTACCGATATAGAAAACATAATGCCGATGATTTGATGTGTCCTCTTTGTAAACAAAACCAAGAAGATGAAGTCCATTTTGTTTTGTGTTGTCCATACTATAACAAATTAAGAGAAAAATTGATCCCATTTAAATATTATAAGAACCCAAGCATTTTCCGACTCAGCTTGCTTTTAGCATCACCTCAAGAAAATTTTGTCAGAAATGTATCCCTGTATTTGTATAAAGCCTTTAAATTAAGAGATGTTGTAACCTCCTAGTTAAATGCCGTGTAATGTATGTGTTGTGCGATTATTATTTTGTACCTTTTTTTGTGTGCACCTGTTGAGTTTAATTTATATGCAATGTGAACCGTTTGTTCACACCCCTTCATAAGGGGCTATGGCCTATTGAATAAACTGTCTGCGTCTCTCTCTCTCTCTCTCTCTCTCTCTCTCTCTCTCTCTCTCTCTCTCTCTCTCTCTCTCTCTCTCTCTCTCTCTCTCTCTCTCTCTCTCTCTCTC
>NC_090251.1:10642515-10645015 GCF_037325665.1 Littorina saxatilis
TCTCTCTCTGTCTTCTCTCTCTCTCTTTCTCTCTGTCTTCTCTCTCTCTCAGTCTCTCTCTCTCGATATCGATCTCTCTCTCTTTTTCTCTCTCTCTCTCTCTCTCTCTCTCTCTCTCTCTCTCTCTCTCTCTCTCTCTCTCTCAGCCTCCGGTCCCGAAGACCCTAATAAGTTGAAGGAACAGGACAAAAACCAATCTATTAGCCTGCAAGAGTATGCACTTTGTCTGTGCACATTTGTCCCCGCATAGCTCTAATTGCTGTCTGGCTTTTACTCTGTATATATTCAATTCCGTCTGCCTTCATCGCTCTGTGTTCCAAAAACTGTAACGCACAGAAGTGTTCCCTCTGTACTCATAACGAAGACCATCAACTCTGTCCATACAAACGTCTTCTTCATTAGCAGAGGCTGATGCTCGTCAAGGGGAATGGAGAGAAGGAGGAAGAAGCTTTCAAGGTCTGACTCTTGATCTTCGGGCTTCACGGGTCGTGTTTTGGCTCGCCCAGACAGGTTGCGCATAAAGAATTCTGGCTTGGACGCCCAGACGAAAGTCGCCATTTCTGGTGCGAGCGTGCATGCATGCGTTTGTGTGTGTGTATGTGTGTGTTTGTGCGTGTTCGTGCGTGCGTGCGTGCGGCGTGTGTGCATGCGTACGTGCGAGGGTGTGTGTGTGTGTGTGTGTGTTACGAGCGAGTGTGTTGTCTTGGTAGTCACATGCAGAGTTCAGAGTTCCCTGCGAGCAATTATATTCTGCCCAGGCAATTTCTGTTTCACACGAAAACATACCATAGCAGTAGAATTCAATACTTTCACTAATAGGTCAGGGTTAGGTCAAAGATAATTATCCGAGTTCGGTTCCGTCTATTACTTCTCATCCCGTCTTGCTTTCTCGCCCTTACCACCCAGCTAGAAACATCCGCCAGAACTCTATGACCCAGGTCAAACTATCTGGGTGCGTTTTAGTACATTTACCTCGCCCGCCGTAAAGATTAGTCTGAGATTAGTAAGGGGACCCAAGGCAGCGCTGTTTCTGTGATGAGCGCAAGGATTCCACACCTAGCGTAGCTGTACAACTTTGATGGGCGTGCTCTTTTGACTGTGAGATAGGGGTGATAGTGTGCAGGGTGGTGTGAAACCCGAGGAGAGGAGAGTCCGAAGTCTTGATTGGTACTTGGGTGGTTGACTCAATGTAATTGGGGTGTGATACAGAGAAGATAGGGCTGGGAGGGTTGGGGATGGTTTAGTCTTTAGTTCCGGGAGTAAAATTGTTCCATTGTCATTTGGTCGGTTCTCTGGCCAAGAATAGGTATTGTAGAAATGATATTTGTCCATTTTTGGTCTACAAGAAATAAAGGATTCACTGCCATTGTTATGCAGTAATTGCCAACTTTGTTACTGCGATATTAATTTTTTCTTTTTGTTTAATGTACCAAAATAAGAACACTTCCTTTTAGTTATCAAGTGAAGACTGCATGTGCATAAGCAGTTATGAAGAAATAGTGGTTGGGGATCGAGTTGATCACAATTGTAATACTATTATCGATCCTCCCTCTTCCTCTGTGCCTGTCTGTCTTTCTGTCTGTCTGTATTTCTATCTGTCTGTCCGTCCGCTCTGTCCCTGCATCTCAGTTTATCTTTGGCTCTTCTAGTTTGTTTCTGTGCTTGTGAAATACAATAGAAATGCGAACTCGTAACGTCAGAGATTCAAGTTTTTTCCAGTGGTTTTTTTTTGTTTGTTTTTTTTCAATTAGGGTTTTTCTTCCTTTCTCATCTGTTTCGTGAGAGTGCAGCAGACAGTTAGACTTGACACTATCGCTTACACAGCCCTTGGGGTTGCGTTGTCTCTCCTCCATTACTCTCTGTTCCGCTGTTCCGAGCTCCCTGGTGTGATGGTGTGATGCCGTTATCTGTCAAAGTGTAAGGTCCGCCTGGGTCCGGGAAGTCTGTAATGTGTGTGTGTGTGTGTGTGTGTGTGTGTGTGTGTGTGAGTGTGTGTGTGTGTGTGTGAGTGTGTGTGTGTGTGTGTGAGTGTGTGCGTGTCTGTGTCTGTGTTTCTGTCTGTGTTTCTGACTGTCTGTCTGTGTATGAGTGTGCGTGCGTCTGTCTTTCCGTCTGTCTGACTCTCTGTTGCGATTACGTTCGTTTCTTTTTCAATTCTGTCTGTATGTTACGCTGTTTTAAGAACCCTTGCCTGGCGTAATGGCCTGATGTCATTCAGGCTATGTCGTAGCGCTCAGTTCACCAGGGCCGATGAAGACTGTGGTGTGTGTGTGTGTGTGTGTGTGTGTGTGTGTGTGTGTGTGTACACACATTTGCATGCATGCATGTAAGTATTTCTGTTTGCCGTCTAGCTATCTATTCACATTGCGTAGAATATAGCGTAGTAGCTCAGGAATTACACGGATACAAAAATGCAAAAAGGACGGTAGAAACAGAAATGACAGGGGGCAGCAACACAAACACTTGGATGGCGAGAGGCAGCGAGATCAAACGGTCCATG
>NC_090251.1:10652515-10705015 GCF_037325665.1 Littorina saxatilis
TGCATGTCTGATGAGAGTCTAGGGGGAAGCTTCCCATAAGGTCGTCTGTTGTAGTGTTGAGTTTGTTCCTTCCTTGCTTGAAGTACGGATGACGAAGTGAGTTTCAGTTTCATATGTTAAAGTGGAGATCTGTCACTTGAGCGTCTTACCTCTTTCGTTCAAGGACGATTGTTTTGGAAAAACACATAGCTTTGATGTAAACGGTCTGCCTCATAGTCATACACACTAAAATTAAATAAATCCAAAAACAAAGAGACTGCCAACGTTCCAAAATTCAGAATCAAAAACAACCTACCTTTCTTGTTTTTTGACACTGAAATTAAGTTATGAATGTTATTTTCAGAACTGATTATTTACTGTTCCTTCATTGCATGCTCATCTTTTCTCCATGACATACTTCATAAACATAGCCACATCACGCATGCGCATTCATGTTGCGAAGTCTTTTTACCGAAAACTCAGTGCTAAAGCTTTGTGCTTCGCGTAGTGGACTTCGCCCAGGCTTTATATATATATTATACGCCTCATGAGCTACGCGAATTCACATTAAAAGTTGACAGCAAGAATTAAGGCTATATCTCTTGTATTCTAATTCTTCTACCACTTTTTCATCGTTGTCATATATGTAAACCCTCTCTATTTCCCTAATCCATGTAAACAGCTACGTACATTTACGTATTGAAAGATGCTAGCAAGTAGGCTATTTCCCTCTTGTGTATTTCTACAACTTATGCATCCAATGTTATTTCCACCCTTGCTCAATATTTCCCTAATTCATTCAATCAGTTGCATTTACATATCTATCGAAGTTAGCCAGCAAGAAGGTTATATAGATCTCTTGAGTATTATTCTCTATTACCTTCACATCCATGTCATTATTGTCAGTCCTCAGTATTTGTGTTAATTAAGTCATCTCTTGAGTATTATTCTATTACCTTCACATCCATGTCATTATTGTCAATCCTCAGTATTTTTGTTAATTAAGTCATCTCTTGAGTATTATTCTATTACCTTCACATCCATGTCATTATTGTCAATCCTCAGTATTTTTGTTAATTAAGTCATCTCATGAGTATTATTCTATTACCTTAACATCCATGTCATTATTGTCAATCCTCCGTAATTTTCCTAATTCAGTCACAGCGTTCCTGTTCGTATAGCGAATCGTGCTCATTTCTACTGAGAGCGACTTTCCATCGACTTGATCAGTTGGATGACACTCGCGGTCTTTGGGGGAGATATTTGTCAATTGCACTGATGCACGGGGTCAGTGTTCTGTATTGTTTCAGTATTGTTGATTTTGTTTTGCATTCTACTCTCTTAATCTTAGACAATATGTGATAACCGGCAAGGTGCTGACTTTCTTTTGTGCATTGTTGATGGTGAATGCATGTTAATTTATTTTTAATATACTTTCTTATGTGATAACCAATGTGCTATATTTTCTCAGGACAAAGAACAAATGTTTATTTTGAATGTTTTATGTATGTTATTATTACGGACACAAACGCTCAGCAATGTAATTTCTCTTTTAGAGATTAATAAAGTTATTGTATTGTATTGTATTGTATTGTATTGTATTGTATTTGCGATGGCGGACACGGGGGATATCCCTGCAGGAAATTGCAGATTTCGCCTCATAAATCGCGATTAGAGACACGATGGCGCCGTCTTGTCGATGGCATTTTCAATCATGGCGAGGACAGTTTGTTGAACGCTGATTTTTATTTCTTTTCCCTCGTTAGTAAATTCGTGGAGGAAGATGGGGGTGGGGAGGGGGTGAATGATTTGTTTTTTTTACTTTACCCTGTCTGTCTGTGCCTTTCCCGTTTTTGTAGGAGGGGTTAAAAATAATAATATACAACCCTGTCTGGCTGGATGTCTGGCTGGATGTCTTTCTGTCTGCCTGTCTGGTTGGCTGATTTTCTGGCTGGCTGGCTGTCTTTCTGGCTGTCTGTTGTCTTTCTGTCTGGCTGGCTGTCTTTTGGCTGGCTGGCTGGCTTTCTTTCTGGCTGTCTTTCTGTACGGCTGTCTGGTTGTCTGTCCTTTTGTCTGGCTGTCTGGCTGTTTGTCTTTCTGGCTGACTTCCTGTCTTTCTCAATAGACGATGTTCGGAAATAACTCTGTCGGGTTTGTATGGGTTATGAAAGAGTGAATACCCTTGCTTTTAGTGAGGCAAACTTTCCCACGTGCATGCCATTATAGACCGGTCACTAGTGAAGGGGTGTTTCTGAAATACGTGGACAAGGAGCACGTGTGGAAAGTTTGCCTCAATAAAAGTAAGAGTATTATTCACTCTTCCACAACCCATACGAACCCGACTGAGTTATTTCCGGAGTTAGTCTATTGTGCTGGGAAGGGGTTCAACGTTTCTACCGTGTATTCTTGCTGTCTTGCATGTCTGTCTCTCTGTCCTGCTCTCTATATCTGTGTCCTTCCGCGGTGTCACGCGGTGCGCTGAAACAGAGAGTCTGCTATCTCGTCCTCCCCTCTCCCAACCCAGCCTCGAAATGGTCCATAGACTAATAATTATGATCATACATTTCTCTAAAAACGTTTCAATCAAAATTATAATAGAAACAGGCATCGCCATGATTGTTTTCAACAATTAATGCATTTCGGATTTTCATCGCTACAAGAACATAGAAGACATTATCCACTCAGTTGTTTCTTACGTCATGGGTATTTTCAGAACAAACATCTTATGCAGCACTTTTGGGGCAATGTGATTCATTTTCAAAACAAGCATGCCATTTTCTTCCTCAAAAGTATGATTTGATTCGGATTCGGATTCGCATCGCATATAAAAGAAAAGGCATTACACAAGTTCCATTGTTTATTATTTCCCGAATGTCTCTGCAACAAACAGCGGCCCAGTGATGTGCGCATGCTTCGTCTGGAGTGGGCCGTTCTTGATACAATCTTCCCTGGTTTATTATTTATCTTGGCGCGCTTACCTGCCTTCAAGAATAATAGTCATGTTCCCTCTATCTCTCCGTGGCTTCGGCCTTCACAGATCCGCAATGTTGAGATGGTGAGGGAGGTTATGAGGATGTACAGATTTGATGGATGGTAAAGGTATTATTGGTGTGAGGGATTGTGTTGCTCTGAAGGGGGTTGGTGGTGTGGGGATGTGTGTGTTTGGGGGGATGCGTGTGTGTGTGGGTGATGTGTGAGTGTGTGTGTGTGTGTGTGTGCGTGCGTTCGATCTTGCATGCACTGTATTAAAGGCACAGTGCAGCTCACAGCCTTCGTTTTGCGTTTTTGTTTTAGCTGAGTGCATTTACAGTTCAAAAATCCTCCTATGGTAGTAAAACAAACCCAAAACTACCCAACGACGACATCTGTGAAGCTCGACAGTTTCTTGTTCACGCGAGTGCATACATTAACCTAGTTATTACGTGGTGTTTGGTCGGAGTTCGATTCAACTGAGTGATTCCGGCCTTCATTTTGTTTTACACAAACTCATGATGACGTCTGACATAGTTTGCTAGTGACGTGTCTTTTTGTGCATGATGTGGTGATCTACCTGATCTAAATTTAGATCCAAAAATAGGCCAAGACCAGCCGGGTCCGAGTACGAAATTAATTCGTAAAAAAATCGCAGTTCTTGACTCTTTGGGTGCAAGTCAATGAAACTTGGTAGTTCTTCTAACGGATAGCTGCCTGAGGTATGACTAAAAGCCCCAGGGGCTCCGTGCACCTGGATTTGACAAGTTCAGTACCTTTAAGTCCACAATAACAGAATTCCGTCTGATGCTCGCAAATACACGTACCCAAACAAACGCGAACGAACACGCAAACTCACACACGCACGTACACACACAACAACACACACACACACACACACACACACACACACACACACACACACACACACACAAACACACATACAAACACACATGTACACAAACACACACACATGCACGCACGCGCACACACACACACATACACACACACACACACACACACACACACATACATGGCGTCTTGCAGCAGCACAGTATGTTACCCACCCACAGGATTTCCAAGGAATAAAAAGTACAATCGCTGCGTATTGCGTATCTATTGCGCAAAGGATGGCACAGATGAATGCATTTTCTGCTGTCTGCAACTGCGAGACAACACCCACACACTGACAGAGGCTGTAGATTATAGTTAGCAGCGCGCAGTTAACTGTTTGTTGGTGTAACCTTGTACTTCACAGATGTTCGGTGTGTGTGTGTGTGTGTGTGTGTGTTGAGTGGATGGTCTGGTGGATTCTCGCAGTGTGTGTGTATGTGTGTGCACATGTGTGCGTTGAGTGGATGGTCTGGTGGATTCTCGCAGTGTGTGTGTGTGTGTGTGTGTGTGTGTGTGTGTGTGTGTGTGTGTGTGTGTGTGTGTGTGTGTGTGTGTGTGTTGAGTGGATGGTCTGGTGGATTCTCGCAGTGGGTGCATGGCGCCGTTCAGATTCTCTGCAAGCGGAGAGTTGGGCGGGGTTTTTTAAAGCTCTTTTGGCGATTTTGAATCAGTTTTGCTTACAATTTTAGATTTCGGGAAAATAATCAATGTCTGGTTTTAACTTGAACAAGGAACGTCTTGCAGACGCGTAGAATCAAAATTATTTCAAGAATGTAATTTGGTTTCCTTCCGTCTTTTGTGAATCATCGACTGACTCACTGCATTAAAAATGACCGTGACCGTCTGGTCCGTCACCTCCTCCCTCTCCATCCGCTTCTCCCATAGGCCCAAGGCTAATTAGTCTTGCTGCTATGACTGTCTTTTAGTTATTTCATGGTGCGCGAAGGGTACCATGCCACGGCGTGATATATGTGTGGGGTAGTTGCCAAACTTGCGTTCGTGTAATTATTGCAAGCAGTGAAGCCCTAATGGACAAACTATTGAAAACATATGCTCGCGCGAGTGAGCTTTCTCTCTGTCTCTCTCTGTCTCTCTGTCTCTCTGTCTCTCTCTCTGTCTCTCTCTCTCTCTCTCTCTCTCTCTCTCTCTCTCTCTCTCTCTCTCTCTCTCTCTCTCTCTCTCTCTCTCTCTCTCTCTCTCTCTCTTACTTTCTCTCTCTCTTACTTTCTCTCTCTCTATCTCTCTTACTTTCTCTCTCTCTCGCTCTCTCTCTCTCTCTCTCTCTCTCTCTCTCTCTCTCTCTTACTTTCTCTCTCTCTCTTACTTTCTCTCTCTCTCTCTCGCTCTCTCTCTCTCTCTCTCTCTTTCTTATTTACCTACCTCCCCTTCCCTCTCTCCTTCCCCCTCCCCAAGCCAATCAAACTCATCCTCAAGTAAAACAGGGGTTGACCATAACGGGTCAATACGCCACCATGTGCTGAAACGGGGGTGGGACATTGATACCGTCAAACAGTTGACCCGTGTCCGTCCCGGGCCGGATTCCATACCGGCCGCGACCTTAAGTCACGCAAAACTGTTTCAAACAGACAGAGCAAATCCAGTAAGCCCCCCATTATTCTAATGGCGGCTTAACTACCAAATGTTACTACTGCCAGGCATGTCGTGCATTCAGTGTTCGTGTAACGTGTGAAATGTGCATCCCTTTGATCTGCATGCATAGTTGTCAGTTTTCTACCATACTTCCAGGCTTTTGGTACCGGTGTAAAGAAACACGCTAAAGTCCATACCTGTCTGGTTGTGGCTGCTCGTAATGAGCGCTTCTGGGGTGATAACGCGAGACAACTCCTGTGATCTTGCCGCGAGGTTCCGCCTGTTACCATTGTCTTTTTACCGGATAAAATGCACGACTTGCACACGAACTGTTACCAAAGCGACATGCTATTTGGGACCAATGCACGTTTTTTTCCTTTCTCGTGTGATCTTGCCGCGAGGTTCCGCCTGTTACCAGCCGAAAGAAAGAAGGGGCATAACCTCACCAGAACCGACCATTGTATAGGTGTGATGGGAATTTTAGAGACCACTGATCGAGTTCTGTAGATCGGGAAAGATGGGTTACATTTGTTTGGCCTAGGGGGTAGGCGTTATAATAATGCCGGGAGGGGGGCGGGGTGTTGGAAATGGCGGGTTAACGGTTAAAACGTCTTTGAAATCCCTCATTCCCACTTCCGTTTATGTGCAACACAACCTTGTAAGAAATTCGAACATCACATTCGTAATCATAGCATATAGCTATCTTTCTTCATAAACCACCATACCACCTCACCGCACCGTAATAATAGCAACCTACCAACACGCCCTTGCAAAGTTGCATTCAGTTCTACTTCCGGAAAGAGGAATCACAAAAACTTTGTCAGAAATCTGGGCACTGAAGACAAAAAACACTCGATACATTTCACCGTAAATCAAATAACTACAAACCCAACTACTCGTTAATAACAACCTACCCACAATGCCTTGCATTCTGTACGACTTCCGGGAAGAGGAATCAAAACTTTGTCAGAAATCTAAGCACTAAAGACAAAAACACTCGATAAATTTCACCGTAAATCAAATAACTACAAACCCAACCACCCGGTAAAAACAACCTACCCACAATGCCTTGCATTCTTTACGACTTCCGGAAAGAGCTTTAACATGGGCGCCATTGTGTTTATGGGTGACATGGCGGACGCCTTCACAGAATCTTCTTTCCCAGCGTTCCCTGCTTAGTTCCGGAACTCCCATCTCTTTGTCTTTGAAGTGCCAGAGATAGGGTTTTAGTGTCAGATGCCCTGCATGCTGATTCCTGATGTGATTTTTTTTCTTTTTATCGTCTGCAGCTCTTTGAACCGGAGCTTGTAGAATGTCACCCTGTGGAGTGGGGTTTGTGTGGCATTGCTCATCAGGGAGTTTAGGTGTTTCCCTGTGGTTGAGTGATGCTTTCTTCTGGAATTGTCGCTCGTTGAGAGAGGGGAGGTAATTAGTGGAAGGGGTGGGGGTGGTGGGGGGTAATAAGGGATTTGGGGATAGCATCCTTCTGATGTTTGAATGTCAAGATACGGGTACTATGGTTTGTATTTTGCGGACGCAATGTATCTGTTGGTATGCTTTAGGGGTGAAAACTAAACATTCACATCAAAATAAGTTGGTTTCTCTTTCTGTCTTATCTTACTTCCAGAACCCAAGACCTCCCCCCCCCCCCCCCCCCCTCCATCTTGACGTAGCTCCATGGATACATGTGCCTTTACCTTTACAGAATCACAACCTTCAGACCGAATTAATCAGTGTTGCGTTTTGTGTCTGTGTTGCAGAAAGAAGACTGACGACAACCAATGGTGGGAACTGTATGACCCCAACACCTTGCGATTCTACTACTACAATGCAACCAGCCAGAAGACCGTCTGGCACCGACCCCACAACTGTGATATCATCCCCCTCGCCAAGTTACAGGTACGTTTGGCTGGCTGTCTGTCTGTCCGTCAGTCTGTTTGTCTGTGTGTTCTACGACAACGTCACCAGCAAGAAAAATGTCTGGCACCGACCTTAGTTATAGTTGTGATATCATCGCACTTAGAAGTTTCAGGTGTATTGGTATGTGTTAGTGTGTGTGTGTGTGTGTGTGTGTGTGTGTGTGTGTGTGTGTGTGTGTGTGTGTGTGTGTGTGTGTGTATGTGTGTGTGTGTGTGTGCGTGTGTGTGTGTGTGTGTGTGTGTGTGTGTGTGTGTGTGTGTGTGTGTTTTGGATTTGCGTGAAGACGAACAAGTTTCAGCGCCTTGTTTTGATCAGAAGACACTTCTCTATCCGGCTTTAAGTGTCTGCGTTAAGTTCAAAATTTACTCAACACATTCAAAGTTATTCCCCGAACAATGAAAACAAGGTTTCAGTTTTCCATTGACCTGAGCTATTAGTGGAATCCAGACAGGAAACATTTTCCTGTCAGATGACTTCATCGTCACTTAATGCAACACGGAACAGCAACAGCGTATCAGCGGATTTTTAAGTAATTACTTTTTATACAGGGAATTATTTTGTGTCAGCTGACTAATTGCACGAGATGCGATACTTGGATGGGGCGGGGTATTTTAGGTCTAAAAGTGAAACCGAAAGCTAATTGGACGATGCAAAATAGTATAGATGGTTATTTCCTGGATTCTAATTGTTCCGTCCGATTTCTATTAATTAATGAATCAACGAATGAAGCAGTGTTTCAACCAGAGGCAGTTGAATCATTGACTAGTTATATTACTTTTGTCAACGACCTGTTTTTCGATATAGTTATATTTTGGAATAGTTTTGTTCAGCGATAAGACTTATATCAATGTGGCGAAATCTACTTCGCGGAATTTACTTCACGAATCTCGCCCCACGAAGCTGTGGCACTGAATTTTCGGTAAAAATAACCAAAAACTTCGGGATCAATTGAGGAATGCCTTTAACCGTAAAAAGTTTCTTAAATTTAAGTTTGCTTCCCCAAGGTAGCTCTTAACGAAATTCTTCTCTCGAGTTTGACCTTGAAGGGGCCACGGGGAGATTCTATGTACCCAGTTCAGAGACATCCTGCTTGCTGCCGCGCGGGCAGAGAAAATGTTCCCTCTTTATCTTCACCGCGCTGGCAGCAAAACCCCTCACTTGGAGGTGTTTTCAGACAGGCCAGACACAGGTTGTCCCGGAGGTGTACCGTAGTTTAGAATGCACAAGCAGCGGCTGACTAGAAATCCCTCCATGATTATGAAAATGAACAAAATGATTGTGATCTGTGGAAGAAGCATCGACTCCTCTGCGTCAGATTCACGTTTTTTCATCATCATGTGTTTTTGCCAGTGCTGTCGGGCAGACAATATACATACGTCTAGCAGACGATGCCTGCTGAATTTTAGGAAATCGAATCCGGAATCTAGCAAATGCAAAGGAGTTTTAATGAGTGTAATGTCACTATGTGTTCAGAATCCAGCACACTATTTTCACAAAAAGAACTAAAAAAAAGAAATTAATGTAAAAAAAACATGAAAAATGAAAAATTCAAGAATAATTTTGAATGTTGATTGTGGTGCCTGTGCTCAGTGAAAACGTGCCCCCCGTATGGTGCACGTGCTTTGTTTACGGAGGAAAGCAGCAAGGCGGAGCTTGGCGAGTGTTGTGTAATCCGTGTAGGAGTTGTGGAAATGAGCAATCGTGTAAAGTCAAGTGGCGGTCCTGGCGTTCTCACGGTGACAGGCTACTCCGGCTTTCAGTCGTTCATTCACAACTCAAAGCTGCTTTAGATCAAGACGGGAGCTTAAACCTTGCTCAAAACGTCGGCTGAATTTTTTCATTTTCATTTTCATGACTTTATTGTCCCATCGCTGGGAAATTCGGGTCGCTTCCTCCCAGCGGAAAGCTAGCAACAACGGAGTCGCGCTACCCAGGTGTCTGCGTGTTTAGGTGTATTCAGCCTCCTGCATTTATGGCAGAATGACCAAGGTCTTTTACGTGCCATTGTGGTGACACGGGGGTGGGACATGGCTTCCGTCTCTGGGTCTGCACATAAAGTTGACTCGTGTCCGTCCCGGCCCGAATTCGAACCAGCGACCTTCCGATCACAAGTCCAGTGCTCTACCAACTGAGCTACCGGGCCCCTTAATTATTTTTTCTACGTTCGTGGGCTGCAACTCCCACGTACACTCGTGTTTTGCATGAGATGAGTGCACACAACTGACCAATCTGGAAGAACTCTAGACTGCTTAAAGGCATATGTACTCGATGACTATACACGCTAATTGCTTTACCAACAGCTGGAGACATGCTAAATTAAGTTCCCTGCAAAATATTGTGGTCTAGGACCCCTTCAATGTTGAGATATGTTAATTTTCATTTTGATCTGGATCGTCCTATTTTTAGATTTGGCAACACATGTAACGTTGATGCAAGGGAGCTAACACCGCGGCTTTGTTGACATCCTCACTTTTTCAGAGGCTAGAACAAGCTGTAATGCATGTATTATGGTCCGCGCATGGTGACATATCGTCATTATATGGTCTTATGGTGCGTTTGACATCGATTATGGGCAAACTACACTTTGTAAACACGGGAGCGCGTACATATGCCTTTAAGATGAAAACAAGAGCTTGTAAATTCTCATATGACCCTCTTGCAATGTTCAAGAGAGACAAGACACAACACTAAACAAACCTCGCGTAACTATGTCGTCCAAAGTAAGCGTTTCAACACAGGAGAACAATCTGTAACATGTCTGTGAACCAGTCAGACGGAGCAGCTTTGCCCTCTTGTAAACATTCCTTAATTGAGCCAGAAGTTAAACATCACGAACACTTCGCGATGTCCTTTTACCGAAAATTCAGTGTTCAGTGCCAGTTCCAGCTTCGTGCAGCGAGCTTCGCGAAGTAGACTTCGCGACGTCGATTTCGCGCAATTAAAATCGTCTTCATTGCACTTTTGTTTGTTTGTTTGTTTGTTTGCTTAACGCCCAGCCGACCACGAAGGGCCATATCAGGGCGGTGCTGCTTTGACATATAACGTGTGCCACACACAAGACAGAAGTCGCAGCACAGGCTTCATGTCTCACCCAGTCACATTATTCTGACACCGGACCAACCAGTCCTAGCACTAACCCCATAATGCCAGACGCCAGGCGGAGCAGCCACTAGATTGCCAATTTTAAAGTCTTAGGTATGACCCGGCCGGGGTTCGAACCCACGACCTCCCGATCACGGGGCGGACGCCTTACCACTAGGCCAACCGTGCCGGTTTTCATTGCACTGAGGGCTTGAGTCTGGGGTGGGGTTTAGTTGCCCGTGTTGATTTGAAAGTTTACTATTTCTGGCTCCCAGGGAAGTCCTGCACTCTTAGCTGGTACGGCGATTTAACGTTTGTTTGTATGAGACAACAGCGGTAGTATTTCGTAGTAACAGAGTTTGTTCACAAAGACCCTCACCCATCTTCATTAAGTCGGATTTCTCAGACTGAGAATTTAAGACCCTTATTCCCTAAGAGCCCCCAATACCACCGGCTCCCATATATATATGCAGAACCCTGTGACACCCGTAAAACACAATGATACATATAAACATAGGTTTCCATTTCTGCTGGCTTCCTGCGAGGGTTGAGCATTTATGATTTTGGAAAACTTGCAATAGTTACTTTGCTACGATTTTTTCAAGTTTGAAATTGACGGAGTTGCTGGGAGTAAGTGAGTTAGTTCGTCACCTCTTTAATTTTTTGCGAGAGGGACGAGATGCCTGCGATGAAGTCTGTACTATACTGTACCGCGAATAATGAAACTGTATAGCAGTGCGAGCAATTTGCTTTTTTTTTCTTTTTTTTTAAGTATGAAGATTTAAACCACCGCAGTATCAATGCAAAGCTCTTAGCCTCTCTTTTTTTGCCAGATGTGGAAGGCGGGATTGTTTTTGTTTGAAGGCCAGCTGAACAAAGGGAAAGGGAGGGGTCCAGTCTGATTTGTTTTCTAAACAGTTCCTGCAAAAAGGGGGTACGGGTGTATTGCTATTACATAGCGAACGCCATGGAAACAGAAGAACAAGGGATGGCATTTAGAATTGTTTCTTTTCTTAGGCCAACAAAAAAAAATAGGTCTGTTTACGGTAACCCGACCGACCCTATTTTTTTCGCGCGACCCTAGACTTTTTTTTGGCATTTGGGGAAGAAAAAAAAAATCTTTTGGGTTTTTTTTGCAAAATAACGTAAAAATATGGTTTTTTGGAAGAAAAAAATATTTAAAAAAAAATCCCGACCTACCGACCCTATTTTTTGGCCTATGTTACCGTAAACAGACCTTTTTTTTTGTTGGCCTTAGCGATGACAACGAATGCCCCACCCCTGTTCCTCCCCTGCCTCACACACCGCGGGCCACCCGGCCACAGCAAACCCACCCGGTGTCTTTCGTTCACTTTACCCCCACAGTGCAAGGAAAAGAAATGTTTAATGTAGTTTCTCCGTTTTATAAAGAGACGATGGAAGAACACGGTATGGTTTTTGCATCGTAGTGTATGTATGGTATTGCATTGAAGTGTATAATGCTATTCAACCCACATTATTCTTCTACCCCGAAATATGCTTCACATTTGTCTTTCATCTATATTGCAATTATGTGTAGCCTTCTCCAACCGTTTGCCTGTTTGCTGTCCCAAACCGCCAAAAGCATCCCCTTCCGCCCGGGCCTCACACCAAAGAGTGTATCCGTATAAGCTCTTTGCTCACACCCTCCCCGCGCCTCAATTCCCCCCCCCCCCCCCTCCCCATGAAAAGTAAAGCACTTTATTCAGCAACCAAGGTCGCTTTCGCTCTCCATCACAGTTGTTTTGAGTTTGTAAGTATTGCTCTGGGAGTATTACTTCCGGTGGAGTGGGAACGAATCTCTTCAAGGCACGCAGCCACCGGCATCAATGGAAAATTTCAAGACATAGGCACAGTACACGCTACGTATGTTTTTGAATCTCAGCAGGTCTCTCTCTTTTGCAAAAAGCAGGCATGAACAGATGCTGAAGGAACATGCTTTGATACATTTCGCGATATGTGGGAGGGAGGGAGGAGGGGTGTGAACGTGTGTGTGTGTGTGTGTGTGTTTGTGTGTGTGTGTGTGTGTGTGTGTGCTGTGCTCTGTGAGAGGTGTTTTCTTTGTGCTTAATATTATTTTGTTTGGACCTAGCTATTGATGTGTATATTGTTGTTAAACAGTTGTTTGTTGTATGTTTATCAGGGTTTGCTAGTGTGTGATAGGGTTCGTGTCCGTCTGTAGATGTTAGTTTCTTTGTTAGTCCTGTGTTGACAACTCTTCGACAAGCGCTTAGAACTGTACCCACGGAATACGCGCTATATAAGCTTCATATTGATTGATTGATTGATTGTGTTTGTTTGTTCGTTTTTGCTGAATTTCCTTTTTGATTTGATTGTTTTTCTTGTTCCACTTCTTGGACGATGAAAGAGTTTTAAACTAATGGCACATCTCCTACACTAACTTACATTCCGAGTTGATTTCTCTTTGTTCACAGCCCAATTGGCATAGTGTCTTCTTCTTCTTGGACTGTGTTTGGATCATATAACATCATTCATAGATCATGAATATTAACAAGTCAACTGCATGGATATATGCACACTGAATGTTAAAATATTCTTAGGATCATAGTCACCAGATTCGAAACTATAAACTCCAATATCTTCATTCCAGCGCCTTTGTGGGAAAGCATCAAGTAGGGGAAATACCGCCATGCTTACTTTTAGACGCAGACTTTTCCCACAACACCACGCAGACTTTTTAAAGCGACGCATGATGACTGCTAGTCCTCGAAGAGCAATCCACTTGTGAAGTTACTATATGAATGAAGTGACCACTGATGAGAAGTAGCGATGATGTCATAGTTTGTGGTTTTCCGTGCGGCTTTTTTGTTGTGCAATCAGAGATTGTCATCAAGGCTACTTCTGCAGTCTCGTGTAATTATTCGCATTGATGAGCTGGATTCATTTCGGTCGCCAGTTCTTCAGAGAGTCCATGTTTTTTCTGACGATTATTCAAAGGTGCTATAGTTGTGTATCTCCTGTTCCAAGGTCTTTGTTCTAGTGTGTGTTTAGTTGGTCTTCTTTTGGCGAGAGTTGTGTGAAAACAGCGCCAGAGACGTTTGTGTTTACAAGGATTGTACATGTATTAGGGAGATTGGTTAAAAACACAGAATTTGTGCTTTGGCCCGTTTGTGTCGAAATTCTGTTAATGAGATTTCTGTGTATATCGGTGCTGTTCTACTGGTAGCGTCTTGAAAATGGTAAGTGTTTTAGAGTCTTTTTTTTTCTTTTTTTTTTCTTTTTTTTCTGAGTGCGTATATTTCAAAGTAAAAACGCTTTCACAAAGTAATTCTACAATCTAAATGCTAGATCAGAGTAGTGACTGAACGGCCACATCAAAACTGATATTATATCAAAGAACTGCAAGCTAACATGTGCATGCATTTTCAAAAGCAGATTAGGTGATATCATTTAAAGAACACTGTTTCCGTAACTTCCGATCACTTCACAGGGTGTTATTCGGTTCAGTTTCCAGTTTGGACGACTCTTTCCTTTGTCTTGTCGTTAGAAATGTTTTCTTTGACGTTAATAACTTCCTCGTGTGACATAGAAATCCTTTGTTGATGGAACGTGAGACACCGCTTGGGTTCATCGTACGAATTAGATGACGATGTCAGCTGAACCATAATTATGAACTATATTATTCATAGTATCGTTTTATTTCGTGTTTGGATGTAGTTTCTTGAACCAGACAAAGTCCTGTTCTATGACAGAGGAAATTGAAGAGATGCTACAAGAGATGTTCAAAAATAGATCTGTCGGGTGTGTATGGGGTGTGCACATGGGGCGGGGATATAGCTCAGTTGGTAGCGCGCTGGATTTGTATTCAGTTGGCCGCTGTCAGCGTGAGTTCGATCCCAGGTTCGGCGGAAATTTATTTCACAGAGTCAACTTTGTGTGCAGACTCTCTTCGGTGTCCGAACCACCCCCCGTGTATACTACATTGGGTGTGCACGTTAAAGATCCCACGATTGACAAAAGGGTCTTTCCTGGCAAAATTGCTTAGGCACAGTTAATAATTGTCTACCATACCCGTGTGACTTGGAATAAGGCCGTGAAAGGTAAATATGCGCCGACATGGCTGCAATCTACTGGCCGTATAAAATTTCATCTCACACGGCATCACTGCAGAGCGCCTAGAACTGTACCCACGGAATATGCGCGATATAAGCTTCATTGATTGATTAAAGAGTTTTAGAGTCTTCCGCGCATTCCATGTTGGACAAATGAGATCATATGTGTTCTAACCAAGAGTTGGAGGGGATTGATGCGGCTTTAGTTGTTGTTGTTGTGTGACCTTGATTAGTGATTTATTGTGTGTTTCTGATGAAATCAATTGTTATGGTTCTGAACACTTGGGTAAATATTGGCCTTCCGAAGTGGTTCTGCCACTGATGTCATAGTACATTGAATTACATCGAATTTCAGTCACGTCCTTTGCTTGTAGTTTGTGCGTGTGCCCTAAACGAAAAAACAAGCCGCGCATGTGTAGTGTTCTTTGTGTTCTTTGTGAAGAAATTAGAACAGACACACGCACGCACGCCCGCACACACGTACGTCACACACACACACACACACACACACACACACACACACACACACACACACACACACACACACACACACACACCACACACACACACACACACACACACACACACACACGTACACACACACAAAAGACAGACATAGCATCTGTCGATACATGGCCGGTCTTAGTGCAGAGATCGAGAAAGAGAGAAGATGAGAGAATAAGGAAACTGATTTAAATGTGTATTAACTTATTCATGTATTCATTGATTCCCTTATTTATACGTAGTTGTTGTTGTCTTTTTCAGACTTTGAAACAGAACACGGAGGTACGAGATGAGGATAGCGGCCATGGGTCCGGGAAGAAACGGGAGATGGGCACACAGACCCCCATCACTACACCGGTAGGTGGACACATTACACTCGCCCCCTTCTTGTCTGTCTGTTTCTCTCTGTCCATCTGTCTGTCTGTTTCTCTCTGTCCATCTGTCTGTCTGTTTCTCTCTGTCTATCTGTCTGTCTGTTTCTCTCTGTCTTGTCTGTCTGTCAATCTTTCTCTCTCTGTCGCTATCGCTCTATTTCTCTGTCTCTGTCTGTCTCTCTTTCTCTCTCTCTCTCTTCCAGTGTGTGTGTTTCTCTCTTTCTCGCGTTCTCTCTGTCTCTGTCTGTTTGTATATCTGTCTGTCTGTCTGTCTGTCTCTCTCTCTCTCTCTTTCTCTTTCTCTCTCTCTCTCTCTCTCTCTTTCTCTCTCTCTCAGTCTCTCTCTCTCTTTCTCTCTCTCTCTTTCTTTCACTCTCTCTGTCTCTCTCTCTTTCACTCTCTCTCTCTCTCTCTCTCTCTCTCTCTCTCTCTCTCTCTCTCTCTCTCTCTCTCTCTCTCTCTCCCCGCCCCCACCCTACCCCTCTCTTTTTCCGGGATATTTTGAATTCTGTATTATCTGTAACATGTATTTAAAATGTCTCTTGTACGAGTTTTCATGTATTGTGATATGCCATGCATGTGAAAGATGTTTTCAGCACGATGCCAGACGAATGAAGTGGGGCGGTGAAGTTCTGGCCTTTTCAACATGATGTTGCACTGAGTTAATAAACACACCCATAATTATTTCTAGTCATTTTTTGTCCCAAGATCGAGGTCAAGCAAGTTGTAAGGGGCACACTCCTTCCTCTGTAAACATCAGATCTGGCCGGTGTAACACGAGAAAATTACTCCCACGAGATTTTTACTCCGGAGTAAACATTTCGTACGAAAAAGTTACTCCCTTCACGAAAAAAGCACTCCCCCATTACACGAGAAAATTACTCCCCAAGACAGGTGAGTTCCGAGTAAACATTTCGTACAAAAATGTTACTCCCCTGACGAATAAATAACGAATAAATTACTTCACCCCAACACAAGCAATTTAACTTCCCATGCCAGGTGTACGACATTTTTACTCCCTTGTCCCCTGTTAGTCTTGGTGGTGGAAGGGGTGGACGGAGGGTAGCGCGACATTCGTGTGTGCGAGATCACTTATTGGCATTATCCCTTCGCCCGCATCCCATTTTTGCGTACGAAATTTTTAATGGAAGTAAAAAAAATGGGGAGTAAAAATTTCGTGGAGGGAGTAATTTTGTCGTGCCTTGGGGAGTTCTTTTCTCGTACGAAAAGTGTACTCGGAGTAAGAATTTCGTACGAAATATTTACTCCGGAGTAAATTTTTCGTGGAGT
Organism: Littorina saxatilis; assembly: GCF_037325665.1. Classification (NCBI taxonomy): domain Eukaryota; kingdom Metazoa; phylum Mollusca; class Gastropoda; order Littorinimorpha; family Littorinidae; genus Littorina; species Littorina saxatilis. Next base: position 10,669,209 of record NC_090251.1, read on the forward strand.
AAAAATTTCGTGTTACACCGGCCTTTAACATAAAATGAGACCATACCCATAACATCACCAGCCAGGGTGCGCTCTGTGAGCTCAGAGAGTTTATTGACGAATTTAGTGTGAAAAAGCCAAAGCCAGTACACACGTCATTCTCTACACTCCATCTTTTCCCCTGCCACCACAAGAACATGTTCAACTCTATGGATGAACGAATATTGATGTCTTACCAATCAAAGCAACGATCGAATGGCTTTGCTTCTGACTTTGTCGTCTTCTCAAACAGGAGATTCGCCTGTTGGCAAGCAATAACGTCTGTAGTTATTTTGACTGATACAGTGGGTAGAAGGAGGTTTCGACATCGCTGCACTGTGTTAAAACAGCTGCATAGCATAACAAAGGCATCGTTCTGCCAAATTGGAATCTTAATTAAATTGCAGTGGATTCTGATCAATGGATTTGCAACACTAACGTTCAACATTACCATCGAGAAAATGCCCATCGATTCTATTTAGCTCGTTCAGTGGTTTGTTTTGATTTGATTTGATTTGATTTGATTTGATTAACCCCATACTGGAGTCTGCTAGTCTCTTTTGCCTGGATTTGCAACAATGGAGGCAACTCTGTAACGTTCAACCTGTTTGACAAGGGTTGTCTCGCTTGGTCCTTCTGTCGCTTCTGTCTCTGGTTAAAATGGTTCGCCCGCGACTGTTTCTGTTACCAATCTATTGTTCAAACAAATACCTGCTCAGATCGCTCGGTCTGTAGTGGCTTTGCAGTTCCAGCCATGTTGTGTTCGGACACCTTGTCTTTGTTATGAGTTAGAGACTGCGAAGAGAGTCGAAAATGATGTTCTCATGTCATAAACGACACAGTGAAACTAGTAAACCAATAACTGGGAAAGAAAGAAAGAACTGAACTACACCTACTCGTACTGTTTGTTACAAATTACAACTTGGGCTTATTATTCCGCTATGATCACGCCATTACACACCGAATCTGTTTTGGCTTTTGGCGAGGAAGCGAGGTAAGGACAAACCACACGCACGCACGGACGTACATACAACTTCGTAACAACTGGAAAATGAAATACAACAAATTTCAAATAAGTGCAGTGACATTTTTTTTCGCAGAAGATGACAGCTGTATACCCCTAATAATCACACACACGTGTGGCTTGTTAGCCCTGGCACGACACAGTCATTCATCAACACAAAAGCAATTGTCGATCGTCCTTGAACACAAAAGCAATTGTCGATCGTCCTTGAACACAAAAGCAATTGTCGATCGTCCTTGAACACAAGCAATTGTCGATCGTCCTTGAGCACAAAAGCAATTGTCGATCGTCCTTGAACACAAAAGCACGGGCCAGCTGCACTCATTACTGACCCCTCACTAAAAGGACAGTCGAGATGATAATAGCCACAGGACAGCTGTAGTTAGTTGACCACCCCTTTGTCTTCTTCGTCTGAGCTGGTGGCTAAATTGAGCCAGACACACAATGCTGCAAATTGGGATGAAGGCTGACATGTTGCGTCCCTCTGCTGTTTGAGAAGAGAAGAGGCATGAAAATAGATTCCCCTGAAATCAGGGTATGGCTGCAGCCAATGAACGAAGAAGAAGAATGCGAATATATCGTCACAAAGATAACAGGAATTGAAAAAGGCAGCAAAATAGTAATGTGTGTTTGAACGTTATGATTCGCCTTGCGTGTTGCAGAGAACGAGATATAAAGCAGGAATAAGAGGGGGTTGTGAATATGCTCGTCTGTTTGTGTGTGTTGGGAGTGGCTGGTAAAATAGCGATTTCTGACTCATCCACTTCGTAGAAATAGATAGTCAATTGATTAGTTAAAAAAACAAAAACGAAATAAACACAACTTCCTGAATTCTTCGAACGACAACGTATGTATCACTACCTTAGATTTAATTCGAACAACTAGTGAAAAATCATGGACGATTTGGGAAGGTTTCGAAGGAAATTCAACGAGTGTTGCATAGCATGTGTAGATCGCCTACAAGGCTACACGGTGTTTGGAAAGCGGACAAAGCCTAGCATTGTTTGGTGGTGTACAGCTTCCGATGTAAAAGGCGAGGAAATTGACTCGGGGCCAGCTGCCTTGTTAGTGGGCTTTAGCTGTCAATCATCTTCGGTGTTTATGACACGGTTGGGTCACAGGCTTTGCAGGAAAAGAAATGGTTTTCTTGTTGGTGCTGTTGTTATTGTAATTGTGTGGGTTGGTTTATTTTTTTTATTTTTTTTTTTTTGGGGGGGGGGGGGGTGTTTTCTTTGACGAGTGTGCTTTGTTGTTTTGGTTGAAGTAGGTAATTTTGTGCAATTGATGTGTGTGTGTGTGTGTGTGTGTGTGTGTGTGTGTGTGTATGTGTGTGTGTGTGTGTGTGTGTGTGTGTGTGTGTGTGTGTGTGTGTGTGTGTGTGTGTGTGTAAGTGTTAGTGTGTGTGTGGGGGGGGAGGGGGGGTGTCCTCGACCATGATTGCGTGAGTGAACGAGAGTGATGGTCTGTCTGCCTTCTGTCTGCCTGCCTGTCTGTCTGTCTGTCTGCCGGTCTGTCTGTCTCTGCCTCTTACATTGTATTTCGCTCTGCGAGGACGGAATGTTTGCATGCGTGCAAGAACGACTGCTCAGTATTTATAACAGTTCGTCAACACACACAGCAACCTATTAACGATGTCCATCCGGCCTTCCTCCTCCCCCTACCCAGTTACATCTCGACCACAGAAATATTGATTAGCACCTGTCCATTAGTCTGTTGACCATTCGCTTTTCCCTCGGGCTGTCTGTGTGTGTCCACTCCAGGTTGTTTTTTGACACTGGAAATATTGTATGACAAGAGTATACGGACATTTTCAGTGTAGGGCATCATTATACACAGAAAATTAGACTACAGGGTGACCCAAACAAAATACAACCCTTGCAAATGCTAATAACTTCCACGCGCAGCATGTAGACCGAATCTCTTTATATTTGAGGGACATACACTTCAGCCTGTGCGTCCCATGACCCTTCCACAAAGTGGCAATTTTGTAGAACAAATTAAGGATAAGGATAAGATTTTATATTGTCCATGAGGGTAACCTCACAGAAATTCGGGCTGCTTTCTCCCTGGGGAAAGCGAGCTGCCATACAGTATACGGCGCTACCCATTTTTTTTTCTTGCATGCGTGTATTCATGTTTCCAAGCCCTGAGAATATAACACACAGAGAATATAATTAGAACACAAAAAAAGGATTGCTCGTAGATTATTTCTATCGATTTTTTTCTGGGGAAGATGGTCCCTTTCCTCAGAAAAATAGCAGATCTGACTAGTGTTCTCCAGCCTGATAATGTATCATTAAATTATATCCTAAATACAGTACAGATACAGGTAGGATGACAATTTTCATTATTAGTCTCTTTGCTGTCATATGGAATGAAGCTTACACGAGAACACATGTGTTACTTTGAAGAAACCTATGATTACATGAGTGCGGCACAGATACACACGTACAGTTTACTGGGTGCAAGGAAGATGTGTACATTCTTAGTGATGATCAATGAATGATGGTTTGGAATTTTATTTGTAGGACAGAGACATTAAAAAAAGTGAATTAGAGTGAGTTTAGCCGGCGCCGGTGGGTCAGAAGCGGTCGGCTAGCGTAACATGCACTTGGCCAGCAAGACTTGTATGCAATTTCAAACAAAGTTTCCAAATTCTGTTAAGCAAGTCTGTCTAAATACTGGCGCCAGTGAAAGAATACATACATGCAGCATAAGCAGCATACAGCTGGCCTCGAGACGGGATAAACGGAGACTGGAGTGAAGCATTCAGTGATTCACGTATCGGACGCTTTGGACGGAGCTTGACTCTTGCTGGCCAAGTGCATGTTACGCTAGCCGACCGCTTCTGACCCACCGGCGCCGGCTAAACTCACTCTAATTCACCGCTAATTGGCAGGGCTGGTGCAGTGTATACACTGTTCATTGAGGGGCTGACTTGTGTTTGTGGTGGTGTTTCAAGTGAAATCGATGATGAAGATAGAAGTTTGTAAGCTTTTCAGCAGCCAGTTGAGAGAGTATTTGGCATGGCTGGTGTAGTGTTGATTGTGCTTGCGGCGCGTGGTGGTTGATGATGAAGATAGAAGTTTCAAGTTTTCACCCGACAGTTGAGAGAGTAATTGGCATGGCTGGTGCAGTATTTACAGTGTTCACTGTGCTTGAGTGGGGGAGGGGACCAGCTTCATCTTTTGGAACATGTATGCATTTATGTTTAGGCGGTTATGCCCAGTGCGAAATCGCATCAGCACGACTTGTTGATGTCGCGTGGTTTATATGAAACTGATGACGAGTGTAACTTTTCAGCAGACAGTTGAGAGAGTATTAATTTTGGCTTGGCTGGGGCAGCCGTAGAATGTATGAATAGTGTGGTATTGTCGTTGTTGTTGTTGTTGTTGTTGTTGTTGTTGTTGTTGTTGTTGTTGTTGTTGTTGTTGTTGTTGTTCATGTACAACTGGCGATGAGTGTCGGAACGAGAACGTGTAGATTGCGGTACTGTTGAGTGGTTGATTCAACTTCTGATGGAGAACTTTACGTAGTGCACCCCAATTGCTGAATGGTCAGTTGCAGCCGGCGCAGTGCGCTGTTAATTCAGTGCGATTGCGAGGTTGTTGTTCATGTGGAACGGACGATTCGTTGTTTATAAAGTGTATTAAGTTGGCTGTAACAGAATTTCATTTCATTTCATTGCCAAAGTCCTCATATTGCACGAAGAGAGTAACAGGTTTCATATATCCGTGTATTGTTACAACATAATTCGATTGACAGTGTTAATTATTGCCAATTGGCGCATGTTGCAAGAACACCGTTACAGGTGCCATTATTCGTGCATTGCTGCAACAGAATTCCATGGACTGTGGTATTGTCGAATGGCTCATGTTGCATAAATAGCTAAACAGTTTCCATGAAACCGTGCATTGCAGAAACGGAATAAAATTGACTGTAATATTGTCAAATGGCTTATGCTGGGACAGGTTCCATCATTATATATCCGTGTATTGCTGCAAAGGAATTGCATTGACTTCGGTAAGGTCAAATGGATCATGTCGCATGAACAACTGAACAGGTTCCATATATCCGAGCATTGCTGAAACGGCATTCCACTGACTGTGGTAATGGTATAGTAAAATGCCACTTGTTGCTTGAAAAGTTGAACATGTGCCATATATCCGTGTATTGATGCAACAGAATTACATTGACCGTGGAATTGTCAAAGGGCTCATGTTGCATGCACAGCGAAACAGGGGCCATGTATCCGTGTAATTGCTGCAACGGAATTCCATGGACTGTGGTATTGTCAAATGGATCATGTTTCATCTATGTTGGTGGAACAGCTGAACCACCGGTTCCATATACATCCGTGTATGGCTACAACATAATTCTATTGACTGAGGTATTATCAAATGGCTCGTGTTGCATGAACACCGTTACAGGTGCATTAGTGGGATTCTTCTGGTATATTCCGGAAATCCGGATTCGTAATGTCTGTGGTGATGTTTTTGGGGTTGTTAATTATACAAATCCTTCAGCGTTTGGGGGCCCTCAGATCAGACCCTCCCCCCCCCCCTTATAATTCTTCCGAATTCATAACATTGTTCAGTCCCACCCATGCCGGTACCATGTATCCGTGTAATGGCTGCAACAGAATTCCACGGTCTGTGGTCGTACTGTCCAATGGAGTATGCTGCACTAATGCTGCACACAGTCGCAGTCTGGGCTGTGGTATGGATGAGTGATGTAGTCAGCGGCTTGCTTTGTCGTCGTGTTTTGGCCACGCTTGAAATTGGTTACAGCAAAGAATTTGACTTGCGCGCTAGTGTCATATGCGCACTATCCGTACTGTTATGCGAAGGCATGATGAACCGTGGAATATAGCAGAAACGAGTGTGATGAATATAATCAGTGAGGTAGTTTGGAGTATAGGTGTGTCAGTGTCCGGTTTGGTGTGATAACAACTTGGGTCATTCTGATTGTGTTGTGAAGTTGGTTCCTACAATTGTACGTGTGTTTTGCTCTGTGATGGTGCAGTTACAAACTTTGGTGCAGTGAAGTGTTCTAAACGAGGATTTGCAAGCTAGAATCCTTACATGAATTCTCTTTTTCATTTCTGTCTTAAATGGCTATTGTGCAGATCTTATTTCTGACTAACTAATTGATTTTTACGTCATCTTATGAACAATTGGCCTATCTTGGGACAGGTATTATTAGTATATATGCTAAGGGCACATAATTATGATAGTTGCCAGGGGCGGATTAGGAGGGGGGGGGGTTACAGGGGTTCAGGAACCACACCACCACCACCCCCCCCCCCCCCCGGCTGTAAAAAAAAAGAAGATTTAATACCAACTTTAAAAGAAATAATGAGTGGCTGCTGACACCTGTTGATCATGTTTAAAATCAAGGATAAGCCATAAATTGTTCATAACATAGCTAAAACTCTTCAGCTTCTTGCCCTGTACCCCATAAGGGCTCTACCCCTGGACCCAAGGTTGTAACCCCCCCCCCCCCCCCCACCCGTCTGGCTCTCCGCCCCTGGTTGTTATAAATCCGGAAAGCTGTTGTTGCAGTATTTCTCAAACGTCGAACGCAGAAGAAGAAGAAGTATTTCTCAATGGGGCTTAGCGTGCGTTTTCTTATTACAGATATAATATTAATATGACAAAGAAAATGTACTGCATATGATTTGCTATCACGTGACATGCAATATTCGTTAAGTATGTATACAGTTTGTTTGGTTTGTTAGTTGATTGTGTTTGTTTTTTAAACTATTTTGAAACATAAGTTGGATGGAGATTGCAGGGTCTCGTGTCCTCTTGTTCAGTGACACTTGAACATTATTCGACGCTGATGTTATTTTGTTTTTGTTTTTAATCATAATAAAACAGCTACAACACTTCGAGACATACTTACGATATTATTCGGTGTCGCAAAACATGACTCGATGAGCTGGGGTGGCGCACCATTAGTGTATGTATTATTACCGTAGGGAGTGCAATTTTAATCAATAATTGAGAACCAACAATTACAATATGATGCATTGACTTCTTCCCCAGAAGTCTATGGTTATGTACTGGTGGGATTCCATTGCCCCAAAACTTAATTATCGGAATGGAGTGTTTTTCACTTGAATCCTCGTGGCAGCTATGCATTGTTATTTTTATTTTTTATTTTTTATTTTTTTCGTCTTTACACTTGTTCCTTTGTCCCGTTGTGCTCTCACACCGCCCCGTCCCTGTACTCGCTGCTCCAACCACATCTGAATTTCGTTCCGCTGCCAGACTTGTCGATTTTACAGACCCTTCAGGGGGGGATGTCGGGTCGCTGCGGTAGGCTACCTTCGGAAGATGACACTGCACTTCTGCTGAGTCACTTCGACGGTGTTCAGTAGTGGGTCTGTCCCGAGCTAACGGACGCAGCCCACTACCTACTATGCCCCCTACAAACGACATTGACTTTAAGTCGCGGAGCCAGACTGAGTGAGCGTCCCCTCCAGAGAGCAGACCGCCACCACGTCCCTCCGTCGACCCCCCAGAACATCACACGTTGAAGACACAAATGTCATTTCATCCACTCGAGATCCACTGAAAAGATACTTTATTTTATCAGCTTGTGTTGCTTCCTATACTATATATCTTTGTGAGTATATGTTATATGCTCATAAAGCGGTGCTTATTTGTTACCCCGGATGCAAAAGAACGTTACGGATTACGGATATAAAAATATGGTTTACGTCTATGTTAGACACTAATGAGATCCATACGTCCTTAAGGGATAAGTGTACAGAATCGCATGATGAATCTGAGGTTTTGTTGGCTAATGGGTTTGTAATTGCCGTCACGATTGCAATGAGTGCTATTAATCAGTCGTATTGGTGTACCAGAGGTTGGCAGTCCGACGCCAGAAAGTCGTTCTACATTTTTTTGATCTTTTTTTCTTCACCCCAGTCCCTCTCCCCGTCCACCAGTTCCCATCCCTCCTTCCTACCTCTCCCTACCCCCCCCCCCCCCCCCCCCATTGGCATTTTGTGCGACAACAGCAGTTTGGCATGTGTTCAATAACAAAAAAACAACAAAAGTTCGAGAGAATGTGCAGGCTTATCTTGCAACTTGTGCATTTAGTTAGCTATTGTAATTTCATGGAAATGCCCCAAAATACTCCATAGCCATTTAGGCTAGATAATGTTAACAAATTGAGTGTATGATATTAATGTTTACAACAACAACAAAACGAAAATAGTTCGAGAGATTGAGCAAATCAGGCTTATCTTGCAAGTGAAGTGCATTTTGTTGACTATTTTAATTTCATGAAAACGCCACAAAAAATACTTCATAGCGATTTTGGCTTGGCAATGTGCAAAAATTGAGTGTATAGAACAGACTACTTCCAATTCAGTAGGGGGGCGACTATCCTCAACCCGGCGGGTCCCCAGGTGGCGGATAGGGGAACGGCCCCCAGATATGTGGACTGGGTGGCCGAGTGGTAAACGCACTTGCGCTCGGAAGCGAGAGGTTGCGAGTTCGACCCTGGGTCAGGGCGTTAGCAATTTTCTCCCCCCTTTCCTAACCTAGGTGGTGGGTTCAAGTGCTAGTCTTTCGGATGAGACGAAAAACCGAGGTCCCTTCGTGTACACTACATTGGGGTGTGCACGTTAAAGATCCCACGATTGACAAAAGGGTCTTTCCTGGCAAAATTGTATAGGCATAGATAAAAATGTCCACCAAAATACCCGTGTGAATTGGAATAATAGGCCGTGAAAAGTAGGATATGCGCCGAAATGGCTGCGATCTGCTGGTCGATGTGAATGCGTGATGTATTGTGTAAAAGATTCCATCTCACACGGCATAAATAGATCCCTGCACCTTGAGTCCGAGTCTGGAGATACGCGCGCGATATAAGACTTCATATAATAATAACATCAATATCTTCTTCTTCTTCTTGTCGTTCGCTGAAGGGACCTCGGTTTTTCGTCTCATCCGAAAGACTAGCACTTGAACCCACCACCTAGGTTAGGAAATGGGGGAGAAAATTGCTAACGCCCTGACCCAGGGTCGAACTCGCAACCTCTCGCTTCCGAGCGCAAGTGCGTTACCACTCGGCCACCCAGTCGTTACCACTCGGCCACCCAGTCGTTACCACTCGGCCACCCAGTCGTTACCACTCGGCCACCCAGTCCATGTTTACAACAGCTTTGCTGTATTGTCGTCAAAGGCAGCTTGATTTGATATTTCTTTAACAGAATTTCTTATTTCCTCCTGTACCGGCACGGTGGCCTAGTGGTAAGGCGTCCGCCCCGTGATCGGGAGGTCGTGGGTTCGAACCCCGGCCGGGTCATACCTAAGACTAAAATTGGCATTCTAGTGGCTGCTCCGCCTGGCGTCTGGCATTATGGGGTTAGTGCTAGGACTGGTTGGTCCGGTGTCAGAATAATGTGACTGGGTGAGACATGAAGCCTGTGCTGCGACTTCTGTCTTGTGTGTGGCGCACGTTAAAATGTCAAAGCAGCACCGCCCTGATATGGCCCTTCGTGGTCGGCTGGGCGTTAAGCAAACAAACAAACAAACAAACAATTTCCTCCTGTTATAGATACAGCGATCATTAAACGGTCGTTGTTGTTTTGTGTAATATTTTCCTGGGTTTGTGTGTATATTATATATATATCTGACGTCTTCGTTGTTTTGAAACGGTCTTCAAGGGAGTTTGTTTCCTGAATCGGAAAGGAGTGTTAGTGTTTGATGTGTATTTCTTGTTCATCAAACGGTAGGTGGATTTTCTTCAATGCTTTGAACCAAGCTTTGAGAGAGTTTGTGTTTGAACTATAAGGAGTGTCATTTGTGAGAATGTTTATTACTGATCAGAAGAATTGTTGGAGAGAGACGCACAAGAAGTATTCATACAGTCTCTCTCTGTCTCTGTCTCTGTCTCTCTCTCTCTCTCTCTCTCTCTGTCTCTCTCTCTCTCTCTCTGTCTCTGTCTCTCTCTCTCTCTCTCTCTCTCTGTCTCTCTCTGTCTCTCTGTCTCTGTCTCTCTCTCCCTCTCTCTCTCTCTCTATCTCCTCTCTCTCTTTCCCCCCTCTCTCTCTCTTTTCTCTCTCTTTTGTGTGAATCAATAATTTCTCTCAAAGACAGCTATTCATTGTAGTGTGGGGGGGGGGGGGGGGGGTGGGGTGGGACTTCCCTCCCGTGACCTGCAACGTACGGACATGTTTGCATTGGCACAAGGGTGTCCGAAAGACTGCTGTATTTCCAAGGGTTAATGTCTTGATGAAAAGTTAATGAACCGACCAAGACACTGCTGCGAGATAATCGATTGTGTACGTCATCCTTTGAAGAACGGCCTTTGTTGTTGAGTGGACTTCTTTAAAATGGTGAGAACTTGGCAGACATCTTGGGACGCAGGCTAACGAGGAACAAGAGTGGAAAGAGACAGAATATCCTGTTTGTTTATCGAAGTAAATAAAAACATGTATTAGTTTTCTTTTTGGTTGGGTTTTTTTTCGAATGTGGCTCCAGCGTAATTGTCTTACATCTGGATTTTTATTTTTTTTATCAATAAAGGTGTGTAATTGGAACGTTATGTTTATATCTACTCAGCTGAACGCCATGCCAACACTTAAGTTGTTGTGGGAGTCATTTTTTAAAAAGTCAAAATTGCCCATTATGACAGATATGAATTCACAACAGCATAGTTTGAGTGTAGCTACGTACCCCGTTTCTCAAGTCGATATATAGATATATATAATAAGGAGTTAATCATCAACAAGAGACACAGCCAATTACTTGTCTGGGAATGAGAAGTGGTACAGTGGAACCCACGATTAAAGGCCCCGTCCCTGTCACGACCCTAGCTGGTTTTTTCAGATTTCATGTTCATAATTCTCGTAAATTTCCCTCCGGTTTAAAGGTACTGAACTTGTCAAATCCAGGTGCACGGAGCCCCTGGGGCTTTTAGTCATACCTCAGGCAGCTATCCGTTAGAAGAACTACCAAGTTTCATTGACTTGCACCCAAAGAGTCAAGAACTGCGATTTTTTTACGAATTAATTTCGTACTCGGACCCGGCTGGTCTTGACCTATTTTTGGATCTAAATTTAGATCAGGTAGATCACCACATCATGCACAAAAAGACACGTCACTAAGCAAACTATGTCAGACGTCATCATGAGTTTGTGTAAAACAAAGTCGAGGCCGGAATCACTCAGTTGAATCGAACTCCGACCAAACACCAACAAGAAACTGTCGAGCTTCACAGATGTCGTCGTTGGGTAGTTTTGGGTTTGTTTTACTACCATAGGAGGATTTTTGAACTGTAAATGCACTCAGCTGCAACAAAAACGCAAAACGAAGGCTGTGAGCTGCACTGTGCCTTTAAGACTCCCTCCTTTGTATGACCTGAATTTCTCACAGGATGTTTTTGGGGTCTTAAAATGGGGGTTCCACTGTAATGGCAGCAGGTGAAGCTGACCTCGACAGTGTTACGTGTAACAGTAGCTTATACCGCTGCCAGATCGCTTGGAATGCTGTTGTTGGTTTGTGGTTGATTGCACGGGGTGCGTGGCGATGGTCCAGGTGTCACTGGACGGGGTGCGTGGCGATGGTCCAGGTGTCACTGGACGGGGTGCGTGGCGATGGTCCAGGTGTCACTGGACGGGGTGCGTGGCGATATAGGCTAGGCAGATTTCATCAGATTTCACCTCCTGTGTGAACAAATTGCTATAAAATTTATTTCACCTTTTTTGTACTCTACATGCATCCATTGATCAGGTAAAACCGAGTTGGCCAACGTTTTCCCATGCGAACTATATTTTTGAAGCTTTTAAAGAATGATGACAACTGCGCAATAACGGTATTCCGAATATGCTCCGTCCCTCACTTCTCACGTCTATAACATGTCTTATTTTAAGGGATCTGCCATATGTCACTCATATAGTATGTAAGAAAAGCACATTCAGTTGATAAATAGGTTCAATTGCATTTATTTAGCGCGAAATAACGTATCCGAAGCTCAAATCTAGCGTATTCGGTGTGGTTTCACAGGGCGCGTCTCCCGGGTGGCGTTTGACAGGTATGTGAGTTGACAATTACTGTGCTGATATTCTCCCTCCTTTACCCGTTACTGTTGCATTACACATGTGAACATGCACACGCACACTCTATTCAACATGACCTCGTACTTACGCTAAAGCCCGTCTTCATCGTCTGATGTACCTACACAGGCAACCTCGGTCACAGTGTTGGCACAGCTCTCCCCTCTGCACTCTCCACAGCCAGACGTACACACGAGGCCGTGTTTTCGGCATGAACATCTTGCTGTTCGACACTCTGTCTTGCAATTGCATCGGATGACATCGAGTAGATCACCAGGAGCAGCAGCAATGTCAATGAGAATAGGAAGCATGGCGCCTTGAACAATCTCCCATCCCCAGTCCATCGGATCCAGGAGGAACTTGATGCAAGTGCATCCATTCTTGCACCTGGAAGTATGTTCTCATGGAATGGAATTTAGCTGCTGCTGATGTAGGTGGGAGTTTGCAGGGCTGAAACGATGAGGTACATGTAGAGACTTTCTGCATGTACTTGATGTAGCGGAGGAAGTTCAAAGTGTCTCTTTCCTTCCCCCCCATAGAGTTCTACAAAGGCCCTTTCTCCTGCTCCTATCAGCTCATCAGTGTGTAACCGAGTGCCGAAACACTACGATCACCTCGGGAGGCGAAGTGCAATCAAACAGGATTGAAAATGTTAGGGCTAATTTCTTAGCCCTATAAAAACTGTTATGCAAACCCGAAGGTTTCCATGAACAAACAGACAATCGGAAACCACCAGACCCCATCACAAACAGAATTCTACAATACACCGGTGTTGACTTTTAAAGGCCAACAACTCGGGTGCAGAGTCTGCTGTGAAAGGAGCGGAAGCCTCCCCTGTCACAATCGCCCCCGTTTGAATGAACTTCGTCCCGAAGTTCCGAACCGGGGGACCACTGTCCATCCCAAGTTCGCAGAATGGGAACAGCACGAAAATGTTCAGTGGTCATATTATGCCATTACCTGAACATATCATGCCGAGTCCCATCCCTGCTCGCAAGCACCAGATGTAACCGAGTGCCGAAACACTACGATCACCTCGGGAGGCGAAGTGCAATCAAACAGGATTGAAAATGTTAGGGCTAATTTCTTAGCCTTATAAAAACTGTTATGCAAACCCGAAGGTTTCCATGAACATACAGACAATCGGAAACCACCAGACCCCATCACAAACAGAATTCTACAATACACCGGTGTTGACTTTTAAAGGCCAACAACTCGGGTGCAGAGTCTGCTGTGAAAGGAGCGGTAGCCTCCCCTGTCACAAGTGTCTCTGCAAGGACTGGCGCTGAAGACATGGGCCTGCTGCACGAACACTGTTGACTGGGTCAATTTCGTTAAACACATTGGTTTTCCAATCCCGAATGGACTGCTAGGTGTATCGCATCCACCAAAGGCGTGCGCAAACAGGATGTTCTCACAAACTTGAGATCCAAGAACAGTCTGGACTTTTCTGATGTCCCACACTTTTGCAGCTGATTTTGCTGTCGATGATCTCACTGATGTGAAGAAGACGGGGCAGTGATCTGGCGTAAGATGGTACAACAGAAGGATGAGCAGATCGGTGTCCTCGCCAACCAGAATCACGTTTCCCTTCCTTGCCAATTCCAGAGAAGTCTTTACGACGAGCCTATCAGCATCAGCAGTTGTATGGACAGTGTCAAAGCCGTGCTGTGAAAAACGGGAACTAAGGAGGTTGATGAACCGCTGTTTGTTGTTTGGATTCGTCAGGAAGCGCTCCTTTGGTTCGCACAGGACCATGTCACCCTCAAAAGTGATGGCACATGCTGTATTGGCTCTGCTTGTTCTTCGCAAATGGGCTGCATCTTTGGTGGTAGGTCCGCAGCTGTATCCATCAAAAACAACAGTTCCTTTGCCAAAATGACGAATGAGAAAGTCTGCGTAACTCTGAGTAAGCTGGTTGTATGTTGAACCACGGCACCAGGGCAGAAGGTGCAACAGCAAGCCACCATCGATGACATATGTTACATCATCAGGAATAACACCATTTACCTGCTTTGTTGAAGTCCAGATGTAAGTTGCCAGTGCAGCCTTGGTACCTTGTCTTGGCAGACCACCCGAATCAAACAGCGATGCTGGGACACTGCACATCTCAAAGGCAAAGGCGTCCTCAAGACATCCGTTGGTGTTCTTCACAGTTGTCACTAGTCTCTGGAACAACAGCATGGAGTGAACATGTACTAGATCATCGTGCAGATTGGACGACTTGGCTTTCAGAGCCATGGTTACAGCTTGATCCTTCTTTTTAAAGGTGAAATCCACAACATTATTTCCGATCATGCTGCTCAGAATCTTGTTTCCTACGCCTGTTGCTTGTTCTGCATTCACAGTAGCTTCAGCTTCTTTTCCGCTTGAAATGGATCGGAGGGCTGTATCCACAGTGAAAGGGTTCCTATCAAGCAGATATCTCAAGATCAGCTGAATGTCTGTGTGATCTCGCTTCTGCCTTGCCACGCTCAACTCTTTGTGCTGCGTTTGTTGCTCGCTAGAATGGAATGCAACGTCTGTGACAGACTGCATTGCGTCGGGGATTTCTGCACAGGCAGGCATACACAGTAGTAGGTGGGAGATCAATGCCATATGATTGCGCAGCATTCAGTTCAAATTTCCGTACCTCTGTGTAAGAACAGCTACAGCCAAGGTGGCTGATGGTATAGATCAGAAACCGTGAACCGAATGATCGGTGCATTTGCACGCCAAGTGCAAACTGCAATGGTGCAATAACAGTGTTTGGCCTACTGAGCTGAATGATTGCTTGTCCTATTGCACTGATATAATGTTAGGTAACCTTGAAAGAAATACATGTACATATCCACTAACAAATGCACAGATTAATAAATAAACGCAACGTAAGTAGGTGAAGCTGAACATGGAAAAAAACTTATTACCTAACAGTCACATGCACGATCCACGTTGTTCTCAATGGACATAATTTCACAAGGCACATAGACAAAGACTGAATCTGCAATCGCCTAATAATCATTATAATGCGAGCAGTGAAATGCGCCCCTGGGAAACAAACAAATATATCTATACATAGATGAGACCAATAAACTGCTTACGCCATGCTGATTAAGCTATCGTGTGATGTTATTGAATAGTTTCCTTGGGTAGCTTGTGAAAAACTGTCGCTCCGAAAACTAAAATAAAATGTACGATATTTCGGACTCATCGCATGGTTTTTTCCCGGCCAACTCGATTAGATGTGTGCAGGCACACTGAAATGAATCAACTGCACCTAAATTGAATTTTATAGCAATTACTTCGCACACATCCAAACGCTTCCCAGCCTAATAGTCCAGGTGTCACTAGGATGTTGAGCATTGTGGAGGAATGGGTTGTCGGGGGGGGGGGGGGGATGGAGGATACAGATGGAAGGATAGATTGCGATAGAATCAATTATGTGGAAGCCATGGCCAAAAAAAGTGTCCTTTGCTTTCCTTCACTAATTTCTGTTTGAGCTCTTTCGGAGTCCGATTACAGGCAATCGGAGATAAAGAAAATTTTGAAGTGGATTTGTAAAAGAAACTTAGCTGAGATTAACCGAATTTTCACTACCTGTAAATTGCGATTAAATGTTTGGACATAACGTCACCCCACTTGTCAAAGAAATGGAGGGAAGAGATACAGAAAGACAGACAGAAAAGACGGAATAACACACCAAAACCCCAAACAAAACTATCAGTATCACATACATGAACGCATGTGAGTGTTGATTACACACACACTCCCTTGCAACAATATAACCTACTGACGCAAGCAGCGTGCGCATTTCACGTCGCACTGAACTGAAGGGTACAGGGAAGATTTCCACTGTGTGCACGTGCTAGCAGCGTTTTGTCATCGTGTGACAGGCTCGTAGTCATTAGTGTCCGTATCATCACATGCAAGGATGTCGTTTGTCATGGCTTAACCGGACACCACCCAGTTTCCTGGATTTCTCTCTGTACCTACTCTTTGAAGGGAAGGAGAAAAGGGTGTGGGGCTGGTGTGTGTGTGAGGGGTGTGTGTGCGGGCGTGTTTGTGTGTGTGTGTGTGTGTGTGAGTGTGTCAGTGAGTGTGTATGTGTGTGTGTGTATGTGTGTGATAGACAGACAAAGAGAGTAAGAGAGAGAGAGACACACACACACACACAGAAACAGAGAGAGAGAGAGAGAGAGAGAGACAGACAGAGAGAGACAGAGAGAGAGACAGAGAGAGAGACAGAGAGAGAGAAGAACCTCTCTCATTCACTATACTCCCCAAAACCCATTCCATAATTTATCACCCAAGAAACTCCAATCACACATTTCCATCCCGCTGCGTGGACGGAATCAGTCTCATGCAGTGCAATGCACATTATAAAGCAGCGGTGCTGTCCCACCGACCTACTCGTTAAAGCCCAATCAGTAATGACCATCGCCGCCTCATTTTGACAGACGAACCCTCTGGCATTTCAGACACCCTGGTTTTATTCCGTGGAAAAGGCTGAGGTGGTTGGGGTTGCGGCTGGCAAAGGGGGGGGGGGGGGGGGGCCGAACTGTGACTTGGAATAGAAAGATAATTTCATAGGCACAGTATTCTCAACAATTTTGGGTCTCAACAATGGTACAAGAGTCTACGCAAGAAGGAGTTTGTTTTTTTCTTCTTTTTTTTCTCTTTTTTTTTTTTTTTTTTTTTTTTTTTAATGTTCAAAGTTCGTCCTTGCTTCTTTCCGTTCCTCTGTCCTTCCGTCCGTGAAACACTTATATTTGAACTATTGCGCTAAACGGTTTTTTGTTTTATTGTTGTTGTTCATTTTTGAACTGCGGATGCGTGTGTGTGTGTGTGTATGTCTTTGGGTACGTGCGTGCGTCAGTGTTTTCATCACGATTTTGCTTTTTAGCTAACGGAAGAGCCACTCTGGAAAAACCAGATGAAACAAACATTTGAAGTGATTTTTGCATTAAAACAAAGTCCTATTTTTCAGTTTCTGTTCTATTAATCATGGCTTACTTTATAAGTCGATGCACATTGGTATTTAATCAGAATAGCTGAATTGAATCACCAAACGTGGGGGCGCGAATTAAAAAGGATATCTTCAGAGACAGAAAGACCGATTTTTTTCACCTTGTCGTCGTCGTAAAACTAGAAACTGATTGAATCTGACTGATTTCAAAGCCTAGTGATGGAATTTGTATTGCTGCAGAGTTTGCTTGAAAGACAAGAAGACTACTTTGTTCCATTTTCTGCCTTACAGGTTTGATTCATCACTGTCGTAAAGCTAAAAAGACGGTTTTAGATTTGCGTAGATTGATTTCTGTGCCTGTGGATGGAACACGTTTTCCAGTCGGTACAAAATAATAGGCTTGAACTACAGCCATACCAAAAAACGTTTTCGTTCAGGTTTTTATTTTCAGTTGCAAAAGGAACCACTGGAACATGTGTGACATCGGGTTGGTATTTTGAACACAGCTACAAAATGGGCAGACTAGAAGATTTGTGTCTGGGTGGCGTGACTTGTTGTCATGGTTGACATTAGCTTCGGATTAGCTTCGAGTGGTATCGTTACTGTTTCAGAACAGCCACTGTTGTGCAGCCGTTTTAGGCCTTTCATGTGCCCAGACATTTTTTTCTTTTTGTTTTTTTCTTCTTCTCTCTCTCTCTCTCTCTCTCTCTCTCTCTCTCTCTCTCTCTCTCTCTCTCTCTCTCTCTCTCTCTCTCTCTCTCTCTCTCTCTCTCTCTCTCTCTCTCTCTCTCTCTCTCTCTCTCTCTCTCTCTCTCTCTCTCTCTCTCTCTCTTTCTCTCTTTCTCTCTCTCTCTCACTTGTGAGAATTTGGGGTTAGGGCAAAACCTAGCTTTTTAAAACAAACAGCCGGCGCGAGACCTCGTATGGCAAAACGGTTAATGCACAGGGCATGTTAAAAACAGGAGTGACATGTTATCCAACACTGCCACCAGACAGGGTACATGGAATTCTTCACTGGAGAACGCTGCTTTGGGAATACATCGCTGGGTTTGTGTGTGCGATGGCGTGTGTCTTTCTTTCGATATATCTGCAACACACAATTGCAATGGTTTAGAGCTGTGTCTAAGTGTGTTCTGCACCACCACTTTAATTATTCGTGTTTGAGATATTAACAACACAAAATGTACATGGAATTCAACACTGGAGAACGCTACTTTGGAATTGTTCGCTGCGTTTATGTGTGTGTGATGGCGTTTCTTTCTATCGATATATCTGCTACACACAATTGCAGTGGTGTAGTGCTGTGTCTAGTGTGTTATGCACCACCACTTTAATTTTCGTGTTCGAGATATTAAGACAAAAATGTTGAGTACAATGACGAAGGGGCAGCGGCGAAATGTATTTTTGTCTTGTGCATTTGCAGGCAGGAACACGTTTCAACAGTTTGTGTTTTAGATATAAGGTTAAAAAAAACTTGACGTGAAGTGTCTTGAAGAGAAGGAGCTACTTGAATTTAAACAAAACAGTAGTGATTTTAGGAGTTCCAGATCCTTAATCCTTGTTCCTTGTGTCATGACCAGTTTCGTGAGTGAGCACTGCAAAATACATTCGAGTCATCAGTCTTAATCTTGCCTTTAGTGTGCATTTGGATTTCGTGGTGCTAGTCGGGCATTTCAGCCCTGCGCCCCACTCCGGGTTGTGTTTGCACTAATCTTTGCCCCAAAAAGTGTTTTGTTTTGAATTTGAATGCGGAGGCAGTTACTGGAAAGTTCGAGTCTCTTTTGTTCTGTTCCTTGTGATCAGATTCTTGAGTCAGGAATACAAAACACATTCGAGTACTTATAGTGTTGCCTTTTGTGTGCAGTTCGTGGTGGTAGTTGTGCGAAGCGAGACCTACTCCTCAATCCCAGTTGTGCCTTTACTAATATTTTAAGAAAAAAAGAGTGTTGTTATGAATTTGAATGCTGAAGCCGTTAATGGAAAGTTCGAGTCTCTTAATTCTTGTTCCTTGTGACCAGATTTGCGAGGAATACAAAACACATTCGGATAATAAATACTGCAGTTTCCGGCTGTACATTGTAGTGGAACTAACCATTGAAAATGGGTGTTGTTTTGAATTTGAATGCTGAGACAGTTACTGGAGTGTTCGAGTCTGACTTTTCTTTCTTCTTTTTTCCTTGTATTCAGATTCGTCAGACAGGAATACAAAACTCATCCGGGTACTTAATATTGCAGTTTCCGTGGAATAACTAACCATTGAAAAGGAGCTTTGTTTTGAAATTGAATACTGAGATAGTTACTTGAGAGTTCGAGTCTCTTAGGCCAAAAAAAAAAATAGGTCTGTTTACGGTAACATAGGCCAAAAAAATAGGGTCGGTAGGTTGGGATTTTTTTATTTTTTTAAATTTTTTTTTCTTCCCCCAAAAACCATATTTTTACGTTATTTTGCAAAAAAAAACCAAGATTTTTTTTTTTTTCCCCAAATGCCAAAAAAAAGTCTGGGGTCGCGCGAAAAAAATAGGGTCGGTCGGGTTACCGTAAACAGACCTATTTTTTTTTTTGGCCTTATTTGTTTTCCTTGTGCCCAGATTCTCGAGTCAAGAATACAAAACACATTCGAGTACTTCGTGTTTAAGTTTCCGGCTGTGCATCGTCGTGTAACTAACCATTGACAAAGTGCGTTGTTTTGATTTGAAAGCGAAGGTACCGTAGTTACTGAAATGTTCGAGTCTATATAGATTCGGGAGTCAGGAATACAAAACACATTCGAGTATTTTGTGTACATGTGTATATATAACCTTGATGTCTGTAACCATAGGAAAAGTGTTTTGTTTTGAATTTAAATGCTGAGGTAGTTACTGGGGGAGTTCGAGTTCCTGACATTTGGTTCCCTGTGTCCATGGTGACGCAAATCGGCGATACAAAATGTATTCCAATTCTTCGCGTTGCCTTTTGTTTGCATTTGAATTTTATTGTGCTGGCTTTTGTGCAAGTCAAGCGAGACAAGTGGTCTGTCTCAAAAAAAATTCTATTCTGAGTCGTTCTGTAGGTGATTGACTTTTGGAGAACAAAAACCAAGTGTGTTGCTTTGATTGTCTTCATGATATACTCGAATTTGAGAGTTGCGGTAATTCGAGCGTACACGTTCTGTTTCTTGTGGCCAGCCACGATATTCGCCAACATAACACGTATTCGAGTAACTAAGTGTTGCAGTTAGTGATTATATCTGCGCGAAGCAAGTTGTATACCCTGTTGCAAGTTGTGCTGTGTGGCTATTCAAGAAAAAAAAGTGTTGTTTTCATTCGCTTCAGAGTGACCTTTCAAGGATTTTGGCAGTGGAGACGACATTTGTGCATTTCCTGTGAACTTTCTGGCCATGGTTCAAGGTCGCTGAAACACAAAGTACATTGTTTCTTTCGTGTGAAGGTTTGGTTATCAAACGACGCAGTTTCATTGTTTCTCAGACCATTGTGTCGGTATAGTTACGCAAGATTATTGTTTTTGTTCGTAGTTTATCGGTGGGAGTATACTTGACAGGAAATCAAAGCAGTGCATTAATTTTATGTTCTCATCTTAGAAGAGTTGTGTTGGGGAAACTGAATGCATGTGTCACGCAAGACTGTCGTTTGACGTCAGCAGTCGTAACATTTCCGACATGTCTTTCAAACCGCCAAAACAGAACGTTACCGTCATTGCCAAACTGTTGGTTCATTGAGAGAGAAAGGAGACATCAACTGAGTGGTCATGAAGTGAGCCCGAAGTCGGCTTCGCTGAGACTTTTTACCGAAAACTCAGTGCTAAAGCTTCGTGCGGCCAGCTTCGATCGCGAAGTGTATAAACTTTGAAAATTGCCGAAACTTTTCTTGCCCATTTTCTTGCCCATTTCAGTAAATTGCCGGAACATTCTAGTAACTTCCTGCTGTGTGCGTTGAGTTGTAGCCACTGTCACGTGTTAGTAATGTGTGAGGATTGGAGGCGAATACTATGGGAGCCAAAAGATAAGAAGATCAAAGCAAAGAAGAAGATGATTAAAGTACAGGGCAATCGATTGTCGTGATAGCTTTGATTGCATCGTGTCTTTGTGATAGTGTAAAATAATGACAACAGCTCGTTTATAATTGTGTGTGTGGGGGTTGGGGCGGAGAGGGGGTGGATGTGTGTGTGTGTGTGTGTGTATGGTGTGCGTGCGTGTGTGTTTGTTTGCAAGATAGAGAGAGAGAGAGAGAGAGAGAGAGAGAGAGAGAGAGAGAGAGAGAGAGAGAGAGAGAGAGAGAGAGAGAGAGAGAGAGTCCAATACAGAGTATACATTAGCATACACACAAACCATTTGTCATGTGTTTAGCAATTAAACTGACTGCAACCCCTCATCAGGGTCTATAATCGCCTTTTTATAGTCTCAACCCCCATTGAAAAAAGAACATTTTTATCGAAAGGACCAACATTCTTGTTTACACACCGACGAACATATAGATTTTCTTTTCACACACGTACAGGAATACCGTCTCTTGTTTCATACGCCTTCGCCTACGCCGTTCTGAACGGACCACGAATTTCTATACACTTACACAAATCAAATAAGCCTCCGGCAACAGATGCTTGGGAGTAAATGTGATGAGTGTGGACCAGGATTGATCCCGTATTAATTCTGCCCGTTCCCATCGATGCTTTCATGCAAGTGCGTTATAGGAAAATCTATGAAGATCCCAAAGGGCTCACACGCAACCGGCCAAGGGGTCGTGTTATTAGTGTAAGTGTGGAAAGTCTACAAGGAAATGTCTGTGCGAGTACAATAGAGGGATGGTGGTGGCCGTTTAAAGACAAGAGGTTTTGAGTCATGCTTTTTGTGTGTTGGGTGTGTGTGGGTAGGGGGGGGTAGGGGTGGAAAATGTGTGTGTGTGTGTGTGTGTGTGTGTGTGTGTGTGTGTGTGTGCGTGCTTGCGTGCGTGCTCGCACATGCGTGTTTGTGTGTGTGTGTGTGTGTGTGTGTGGTGTGTGTGTGTGTGCGCGTCTTTTCGTGTTCCTGTGCTCGCATTGTGTGCATATGTTCTTCCTGTGCGCATGCGCGCGCGCGCGCGTTCTGTGAAGAAACAGAAAATAGGCAATTCGATTTTCTTATTTGCTCCCAAAAGAAGATTCAGCGTAAGTCTCATTTATAATCAAGGAAACAAGTTCTGAAAGTCCGTTTAAGTCAACACGGTTAGCGAGCGAACATGGCTGAACTGTTATTTCTCATAACACTAAGACGTTTCAACGAAAACTGGATCAAAAGCCGTGTTCAAGGTCTATACCCTTAAGGTGTTAGAGTGTAGACCAAAGACTGTGTGAGTGTAGACCAAAGACTGTGTGTATATATGAATGAAGTCGTAGGTTGAGTTCCTCTCGTGAACGACCAGAATTGTGTTTTGCAAAATAGGTTTGGAAATGTTTTAAAAAAAAATCAGAATTTCAGTAGCGGTGTTTCAGTGTTTCACATTGATTTGTGGTACTAAAGTTCCGAGTCACTGTTCAGCTAGAAGACGCATCAAAGAGTATTGGGCAATAAATGTGTGCATCAAAGTCTACCCCCGAGGTGAAGGGCTGTGATGTTATTGGCTGAGCTTATCTTATGGAGGGTCAAAAGTGTGTTCGTGGAATAGGTTTGTGTATAAAAAAAATATTAAAAAATGTAGTAGGCAGGTTTGTGATTCACATTGATTTGTGGAACTAGATTGTACGAGTCGCCGTTTAGCGAGAAGACGCATCAAGGACTATTGAAAATTAATTTGTGCTTCAAATCTACCTTCGAGCTGTTAGGCTGGAGTGATGAGCTGAGCTTATCTTGTGGAGGGTCAAAAGTGTGTTTTGTATGATAGGTTTGTGATTTTGTTTTACAACAATTTGAGTCGGGATGTCAATATTTCACGTTGATTTGTGTTACTAGAGTTCCGAATCAGTGTTCAACAAGAAGACGCACCAAGGAGTATTTGGAAATAAATGTGTGCTTGAAAGGCTATCCTCGAGGTGTTGGGCTGGAGTGATGAGCTGAGCTTATCTTGTGTAGGGTCAAAAGTGTGTTTTGCAGCATAGGTTTTTTTTAAATTTTTTTTTTACTTTTTTTTTTTTAAGAATTTGAGTAGGGATGTTAGTATATCATTACCATATTGACTTGTGGCGGGGTTCCGATGTACTTTTCGACGAGAAAACGCGTCAAAGAGAAGTCAAAAGAAAAGTGTGTCTCGGATTATAGCCTGGAGCTGGTAGGTGTATGGTTGAACTGGGATGGTGTCGGCTTAAGTCGTCGTGGTGAAGATCAAAACTGTGTTTGTGGAATAGGTTGATGATATTTGATCGTGTGTGTACGGATGTAAGTAGATGACCTCCATTTTTCATCTATGTTTGAAGCCCCGAAGCACTCTTTGCTGAAATGGTTAATTATAGTGAAAGAGTTAATTATAGTGAAAGAGTTAATTATAGTGAAATAGTTAATAATAGTGAAAGAGTTAATTATTGTGAAAGAGTAATGATAGTGAAATAGTTAATTATAGTGAAATAGTTAATAATAGTGAAAGAGTTAATTATAGTGAAAGAGTTAATAATAGTGAAAGAGTTAATTATAGTGAAAGAGTTAATTATAGTCAAAGAGTTAATTATAGTGAACTACGGCTACTCTCGTTCGTGGACAATATTTCAATATAATGGACGCTGCATATGTTGGTGATATTAGACGATGTTCGGAAATAACTCTGTTGGGTTTGTATATATGATGTAAAAGAGAAGGTATCCTTGCTTTTATAGAGGCAAACTTTCCCACGTGACATTATAGGCCAATCACTAGCGAAGGGTGCGTCTGAAACACCTGGACAATGAGCACGTGTAAAAAGTTTGCCTCAATAAAAGAAAGAGTATAGTATGCACTCTTTCCAACCCATACACACCCTTCGTAGTTATTTCCAGAGTGCGTCTATTACAGAGATGTAGAGATTCAGATGTTTCTATTTGTTTAGTTTCTAGGTTATAGTACTTGCTGTTTATTTTTACAGCGCTCGAGGACGGTTGTGTCGGCTTGTTTGTTCTGGTTGGAATAAGGACTTAAAACAGTCTGTCATTCGTAAATCCTTTATTGAAGGATTTTAATCTTTATGTCGGACAAGGATTTACAACTTCTAAGTGTGTGTGTCGTGAATCCTAGATTCAGTGTTTACTCACAGTGCCGTATGACTAACGTCTTGCAGAATTGCGTTGCAAGGTCGTAATGACCCTGTTTGTTTGTTTGTTTGTTTGTTTGTTTGTTTCACTTCATTCACTGCGTAGCTGTATTGTAATGAAACCTGCAGCGTATTAGATCATGACGCGAGCCTCTTGTTTCAGGAAGTATGAAAGGAAGCCAATCTCATTCGCTGTTCCGTTTGACGCTTTTCCTTCTTGCGATTAATAAGGAGTTGTAATATTATGGATAAAAGACTGTACTTGGCGACTGCATAGTCATTTCCGTGTAGTTAGTGGAAAGTCAGCCATTGTTGCAGTCTCAAATTGCAAGAACATTTATGTATATCACGTTCAAGATTGCCGGGGACGTTTTCTGGTGCGCTGTTTTGTTTTTCACGTGCGGTTTGAGCAAGATGTATTTGTTTCGCCTTCTGCTGTTGGACTGTGTGCGATGGAAACCGGCCGCCACAATGGTAGGTTGACCTCTTTCTACCTGTTAGCGTAAATTGTTTTCAACCCACCTCCTGCATGAGATTGGTTCCAGACTTTGATGTAGGTCAAGAGAATGGGGACTTTACGTGTGTGATGCAGGCTTTGGTTTCCCCGGTGTGTGTGTGTGTGTGTGTGTGTATGTGTGTGTGTGTTTGTGTGTGTGTGTGTGTGTGTGTGTGTGTGTGTGTGTGTGAGAGAGAGAGAGAGATGAGTGTTAGAGAGAGAGAGAGAGAGAGAGAGAGAGAGAGAGAGAGAGAGAGAGAGAGAGAGAGAGAGAGAGAGAGAGAGAGAGAGAGAACGATAGCGATAGTTATCGAACTACAGCCTATATTAAGTAAACACACAGGGTAAGGGTATTGTTTATTGTGATCATTTTTATGCGCCTAATCTAGATATAGCTCTAGGCGCTTACATATTAATTTCTGCCGTTTGAAATGGAATTTTTTACAGACAGAAAGACAAACAGACATTTTTTACACACAATATATAACGCATTCACATCGGCCAGTAAAGCTCAGTAGCCTATTAGGCGAGCATTCACCTTTCACGGCCTTTATTCCAAGTCAAACGGGTATTTGGTGGACATTTTTATCTATGCCTATACAATTTTGCCAGGAAAGACCCTTTTGTCAATCGTGGGATCTTTAACGTGCACACCCCAATGTAGTGTACACGAAGGGACCTCGGTTTTTCGTCTCATCCGAAAGACTAGCACTTGAACCCACCACCTAGGTTAGGAAAGGGGGGAGAAAATAGCGGCCTGACCCAGGGTCGAACACGCAACCTCTCGCTTCCGAGCGCAAGTGCGTTACCACTCGGCCACCCAGTCCCTAAAAATTATGATTATTGTTTGGGTAAGGAGGAATTCCCAAACTTGTAATAAAAGAACAATTGGGAAGGGAGGAGAAATGGAGATCTCTGTTGGTTTGGGCTCCCTGTTCTGCACCTCATCTAGCTTTTAATTCACCCTGTCCCTGCTAATAATTAATGAAGCCGTTCTCTGCATAGTTGTACCTACAGAATTGTGTTTCCTGCTCCAAAAATGCCTTTCTTTTTAAATGTGTATTTAATTACTTCCTTTTGATGATTCAGTTGTAATGTATTTTCGTATTGTCCCGTGCGGATTCACGAGGAAATTCGGGCTGTTTTTTTCCCTGTGTAAAGCGAGCTGGCGAGTTATGTACTTTGTGGTTGTTACTTTTTGCAAATTGTCCACGGCATTGAGATATTACTGGGACCTCCCTTGCAAGAAGCCATTGCTTGTTGGACAGAGCGCGCAGGTCGGTCAGTCAGACATCGCTGATTTCGAAAAAGGTCATTTTATGTGTCCTGTTCCCGTGAGCAATTGACGTCAGTTTCACGTGGAAGACACTGATGAATCGAAACTGATTTGGACCAGCAATCCTGATTCGCTGGGGTATGTCTGAGTCAAGGAACAGTCTGCGGCAGTTTGTTGCTCGCGTCTTGAATTAGTTGTGTGTGTGTGTGTGTGTGTGTGTGTGTGTGTGTGTTTTATGAAGGGAGGCTTTGTTTTAGAGTGTCTCTCTTTTTACATTTAGTCAAGTTTTGACTAAATGTTTTAACATAGAGGGGGGAATCGAGACGAGGGTCGTGGTGTATGTGTGTATGTGTGTGTACGTGTGTGTACGTGTGTGTGTGTGTGTGTGTGTGTGTGTGTGTGTGTGTGTGTGTAGAGCGATTCAGAGTAAACTACTGGACCGATCTTTATGAAATTTTTCATGAGAGTTCCTGGGTATGATATCCCCAGACATTTTTTTCATTTCTTCGATAAATGTCTTTGATGATGTCATATCCGGCATTTTGTACAAGTTGAGGCGGCACTGTCACACCCTCATTTTTCAATCAAATTGATCGAAGTTTTGGCCAAGCAATCTTCGACGAAGGCCGGACTTTGGGATTGCATTTCAGCTTGGAGGCTTAAAAATTAATTAATGACTTTGGTCATTAAAAATCTGAAAATTATTTTTTTATAAAACGATCCAAAATTACGTTTATC
Organism: Littorina saxatilis; assembly: GCF_037325665.1. Taxonomy (NCBI): domain Eukaryota; kingdom Metazoa; phylum Mollusca; class Gastropoda; order Littorinimorpha; family Littorinidae; genus Littorina; species Littorina saxatilis. The sequence continues at coordinate 10,695,970 of NC_090251.1, forward strand.
GTATTCTTCATCATTTTCTGATTCCAAAAAACATATAAATCTATATATATATATATACGACTTGTGTCTGTGTGAGTGTGTGTGTCCGCGATGCACGCCCAAGGTTCTCGATGGATCTGTTTCAAATTTGGTGGGCATATTCAGGTAGACCCCGGACACTACCTGCTCGATGAGATATTTCAACACGTGCTCTCAGCGCGCAGCGCTGAACCGATTTTGGTTTTTCTCTGGATCCATTCCCAGTAACTCTTCCTTATCTTCTCCAGTGTTTTCAGCGTTTATCTCCCTTCCTTCGTGTGGTGTCAATCCATATTCCCGTTTCTATTTTTAGAAGGTCACTGTCGACAACGCTCAATCCATATTCCCGTTATACTATTTTTACTCTTCTCCAGTGTTTTGCGCGTTTATCTCCCTTCCTTCGTGCGGTGCGCCGGCAAAGCCGGCGTACACCCGGCAAAGCCGGGTCCCCGGCACAGCCGGGTATTCGGCTCGACTTCTTCCCGGCGAAGCCGTACCCGGCGAAGCGGGTATTCATCTAGTATGTTATATTTGGATTAAAAACAAGCTCTGAAAATTAAAAATATAAAAATTATGATTAAAATTAAATTTCCGAAATCGATTTAAAAACAATTTCATCTTATTCCTTGTCCGTTCCTGATTCCAAAAACATATAGATATGATATGTTTGGATTAAAAACACATTCACAGAGTTAAGAAGAATAGAGATATAGAAAATCGTGCTATCCTCCTCAGCGCAACCGCTACCGCGCTTTTCTGGATTGTTAATTTCACTGCCTTTGCCACGAGCGGTGGACAGACGATGCTACGCGTGTACGGTCTTGCGGAAAAAAAATCCAATGCGTTCAGTTTCATTCTGTCAGTTCGACTGAGCTTGACTAAATGTTGTATTTTCGCCTTACGCGACTTGTTCCTCTTTCAACTGCTATCACTGGCATGTCTGAATAAACAACAAACAGCCCTCTGTAGTTTGTTGAATCGCGTCTGAAATCAATATACAAATGTGGGTTAGTTTAGAGCGTGCAGATGTCCTCGGTCAAAGCGCAATTAATATTAGCCAGACAGCAGTTGGTTGTTGGCGTCTTAATTCAATGTAACAATCTGGCTAGTTTTGAGTGCACATGTCCTTGGTCAAACGCAATGAATATTAGCCAGTTTGTTGCATCGTGTCTGAAATTTTTCTATTTTTTTAAAATCTGGGCTAGTTTCTTACTGGCTTCTGAAATCAATGTAACAGTCTGAGCTATTTTTGATTGCACATGTCCTCGGTCAAAGCGCAAAAAAATATTAGCCAGACAGCCTTTTGTAGCATCGCGTCTAAAATCAATGTAAAAAATCTGGGCTAGTTTAGAATGTGCAGATATCCTCGGTCAAAGCCCGATCGATAGCCAGACAGCAGTTTGTTGCTTCGTGTCTGAAATCTTTCTTTTAAAAAAAAGCTGGGCTAGTTTCTTACTGGCTTCAGAAATCAATGTAAAAGTCTGGGCTTGTTTTGAGTGTACATGTCCTCGGTCAAAGCGCAATAAATATTGGCCAGACAGCAGTTTGTTGCTGGCGTCTGAAATCACTGTAAAAGTCTTGGCTAGTTGTGAGTGTTCATGATATGTCCTCGGTCGAAGCGCCATCAATGGCGAGACAGCAGTTTGTTGCTGGCGTCTGAAATCACTGTAACAGTCTGGGCTAGTTTTGAGTGTACATGATATGTCCTCGGTCGTAGCGCCATCAATGGCAAGACAGCAGTTTGTTGCTGGCGTCTGAAATCAGATTCAGAGGACGGCCCGGGTCGTGTTCTGAGTGTATCTTGTCCTAGTTCAAGTTGTTATCACTGACCACACAACTGTCGGCTGTGCCCAGTTGGCTGTCCAGTGTCCACACGTGTCCACGTCAGGTTATTTAGATGTTGGACAGTGGTCTGCACTTTGTGTTGCTTTGTTTGGGTGTTGCCTTGTCTCCCCCGCACCCCTTCTCTCTCTCTCTCTCTCTCTCTCTCTCTCTTCTCTCTCTCTCTCTCTCTCTCTCTCCTCTCTCTCTCTCCTCTCTCTCTCTCTCTTTCCTCTCTCTCTCTCCTCTCTCTCTCACTCTCTCTCTTTCTCTCTCTCTCCTCTCTCTCTCTCCTCTCTCTCTCTCTCTCTCTCCTCTCTCTCTCTCTCTCTCTCTCTCTCTCTCTCTCCTCTCTCTCTCTCTCTCTCTCTCTCTCTCCTCTCTCTCTCTCTCTCTCTCTCTCTCTCTCTCTCTCTCTCTCTCTCTCTCTCTCTCTCTCTCTCTCTCTCTCTCTCTCTCTCTCTCTCTCTCTCTCTCTCTCTCCTATGTGGGGACGGAGACAATTTGTTTTCCTCCCGTGACCCAATAGGAATGGGACAATGTATTAGGCAATGTGACCCCTCTCAGTTCAAGTTGTCTGACGTCATGGGGGAGATGAGCGGGGGGGGGGGGGGGGGGGGGGGTGGTCAACAGTCTTAGGGTTCAGCAGTAGACGGGCGGTTGAGTTGACATCTCAGGTTCTTGGCGTTGATGATATATACTTCTCAGTCCAGAAGGAAGCGATGACCGTGCTGGGACACGACCTCAGATACGTGTTGCTGTGAATTTGCAGCACTGTATTTCTTGTTGTTGCTTATTCTCATCCAGATATCTTCAAGATCCACGATTTTTGTTCGTTTTGCTTTTTTTGGCTCCTGTGTTGATGACGTATTGGGCCTTGCTCCAATGACTTTTGGGGTAATGTGACACGACATGTGACCTGCTTTGTGGTGACGTTGTTAATACTCTCTACACGAGTGTTCACTTATGTGACCAATGTGAGTTTTCGAGTTCCAAAGTCTTCGATTGTGGTTGGTTTTGTTATCGTTTTGTTTTTTCTTGTTGAAATGTCCTCGCTGTTGGGCTCTTATTGTGTGTGATATATATTCTGCGTGTCACGAAGGACCCACTGACCAAAGGAATGCTGTGACAAGACGTGTGACCTGTTTTTGTGTGAAATAGGTAGCACTGAGCCACTGACCATGGGAATGCTGTGACAAGATGTGCGACCCCTTTTGTTGTGAATTTAGTTGCACTTTGAGTGGTTGCTCTGTGTCTTGTTTCTGTCGTTGAAATTTCTTCTTCTTAGATTCTCATTGTTAATATAATAGTCTGCCCGTCAGAAGGAATTCGCTGAAATGTCCTCCACTTTGGTTCTCAGTGTTATCATATTCTGCCTGTTAGTGTTGGAAGGAATACTCTGACCATAAGGTTTCAAAGGTCTTCTGCGTCCACAAGCTTCCAGTGCTTTCTATATTATTCGCCTGTCAAAAGGGAACGCTGACTGTGGATTTATGTGACACGACTTGTGACCCATTTTGTTGTGAATTTGTGTGGTTGCTCTGTGTGTTTTTGTTTCTCTCGTTGAAATTGCCTCCACTTTGGCTCTTAGTGCTAACAAATTATGTCTGTCGGAAGAAATATGTTGACAATTCTTGCGCTTAGACTCTCAAGGTTAACATATTCTGTCTGTCACCAGGAATTCGTTTTAATTTCCTCCACTTAGGTTCTCAGCGTTAACACATTCTGCCTGTTGGGAGTGCGTTGACCAAGAGGATTCAAAGGTCTTCTACGCCCACAGAGTTTCAGGCTGTGAGTTTTATTAATATAATCTGCCTGCCAAAAGGGAACGCTGACTGCGGATTTATGTGACACGACTTGTGATCCGTTTTGTTGGGAATTTGGTAGCATTTAAATGATTTATCCTTTTCTTTCTCTCGCTGAAATTTCCAATATTTTTACAGGATTTTATGCTGAGAATGTTGATGTGTTCTGCTTTTCTGAAAGAAAATACTGACTACGCGAAAGATGTGAGAAGACTTTCAACTAATTCTGTTGTGAATTAAGTCAAAAATGCACACATCACTTTGCATGTATCATGAGGGGAAACAGTTTGTGTCGAAAAGCCTGCATTATGACTCCTAGGTCAGTTTGTCAGAGCATCGTCAAGCACCTAACAAAGGTTGCTCTTGACGCCTTTTCTGGTGGTTTTGTGCGCGAACAAGCGAGGGGAATGTGTGGACGTGTGTGTCCAGCGATTGCGTTGTTTGTCTTTGACAGATTTGCTGTTAGCTTGTAACGGATTATCTGTTGGTTTGCGAGGGATTATCGGCACAGTGTAGAGGCGCCTTCGTCGCTGTACCGTCCATCCTTCTGTCTGTGTGTTTGACAAAAAGCTGCGTAGGGAGGGGGGGGAGGGTGGTAGAGTGGTAGAGAATATGCTACTGACAGATGTTGTAAAAGAATATTTAAAAAATGTAACTAGTGTATTGGAGAAAAAAAATTGGTGATGGAGTATTTTTTTTTTTTTTGGTTCCTTCGTCTGTATCTGACTTTTCTGTTTTTGCTCATTTTCCATCGTTAGACGGTGACCAAACCTTCTGAATTTTCCTGGTCGATTTTACTGCGGTACACTACACCCTGTTTGTTTGTTTGTTTGTTTGTTTGCTTGCTTAACGCCCAGCCGACCGCGAAGGGCCATATCAGGGCGGTGCTGCTTTGACATTTAACGTGCGCCACACACAAGACAGAAGTCGCAGCACAGGCTTCATGTCTCACCCAGTCACATTATTCTGACACCGGACCAACCAGTCCTGGCACTAACCCCATAATGCCAGACGCCAGGCGGAGCAGCCACTAGATTGCCAATTTTAAAGTCTTAGGTATGACCCGGCCGGGGTTCGAACCCACGACCTCCCGATCACGGGGCGGACGCCTTACCACTAGGCCAACCGTGCCGGTCTACTACACCCTGTTACGAACAAGCATTTGTACATGTCTTCACACAACATACTTTCCCCTGTCGACAGTGATCTTCCTGTTCATTTAACAAGGAAATAATCCAGAAGCATCAAGTTTCCGAGCGCTTACTCACGAGGCAGTAAAACAGTTTTAGTAGAAAAGAGGGGTCTTTGCCAATCCTCGACACAATAGACAGCCATTTCAATGCAGACTACCCACCACGATTGAGAATTCGCATCGAGAACATTTTGTAAAACATATAAAGGCTCCCGGTGAGTGCTAATAGTTGTGGGGTTTGTGTGGAAGCTAGGATGCCATGGTCATTTGAATTCTTCGCCGGATTTGGTTTGCTTCAATGATTCTTGACTATGTTCATTCTTCATAACGGTGTTAACCTCTTTCCAATGATTTACATGCTGTTTTCGATGTGTACAACCCGGGATGTCCATGCCATGTCCATTTGGACCATTCGCTTAGACGTCAATGTGTCCAACATTGTTGACGCTTCCCCCCCCCCCCCCCCTCCTCCCCCCCCCCCCCCCTCACCCCCTCTTCTAGATGTGCTATAATTGGTGTCCTTCAAGGCTAGTACAAAAACGGACGGTCAGTTATGCTATTTTCAGGAATGTAGTTTGATCATTTAAGTACTAAACTTCTCTTTCGTCTTCGCTGGCATTTATGGCTGTACGTATTCATGCAAAACTCTTGGAAGAATGAACCATTTGCTTCAAACTTGAGATAGAATCAATGACTCCAAGATGCTACGAACTCTACTCAGGTAATTTCGTCCGAATGATTTTTTTTTCTTTTTTTTTCCGGTGTCTCGTCTGTGTGCCTCTCCTGTCCATCAAATTGACTTTGCGGGTGATGACAAGACATGCTGGGCAGTTGCGTGCCCTGTGTTGTCTTGTTTCTTGTGGACACACAGTCAATTTAGACGGACACTGTGACGGTTAAAACAGGAGCATTGTGCGGCGGCATCGACATTTGTAGTCAGCAATCGAAGAGTGTGGATGTTGCTTCGCCAGTTCACGGTCGCGAAAGGAATCCTGTGTGTGTTTGTGTTACGCGTATGACGATTCTTTGGATATCTTAAACAGTTTTGTATAACGGTGGCGATTTGTTTACGTACGATAAAAATGTCCACCAAAATACCCGTGTGAATTGGAATAATAGGCCGTGAAAAGTAGGATATGCGCCGAAATGGCTGCGATCTGCTGGTCGATGTGAATGCGTGGTGTATTGTGTAAAAAAATTCCATCTCACACGGCATAAATAAATCGCTGCGCCTTGAATATGTGCGCGATATAAATTGCATAAAATAAAAAATTAAAAATAAATCCCTGCGCTTCGATCTGTACCCACGGAATACGCGCGATATAAGCCTCATATTGATTGATTGATTGATTGATAGTAGAATTATGTACTATGTCTCACTTTGTCCAAAGCTAGTTTCAGAAAGAGTGTTCGAACGTGGAATACTTCAGTTTAGAGTGAGATGGGGAGGGGGCGGCTGGGTGTTTAGAGTGTATGCACAGTTTTTTCGCTGAATTAAATTCGCAAAATGACATTGGTGTCCGTTTCTACAAGAAAATCCCGTATTCTGCACACAAAGACACCAGGGCCGTCCATTTCTGACACAAATGTTCCCAAGTGGAACGATGCTCCTATCCCATGTGAAAGCCCGGATGTGTTTGTGTGTGTGTGTGTGTGTGTGTGTGTGTGTGTGTGTGTGTGTGTGTGTGTGTGTTTGTGTGTGTGTGTGTGTGTGTGTGTGTTTGTGTGTGTGTGTGTGTGTGTGTGTGTGTGTGTGTGTGTGTGTGTTTTGATCGGGAAGGAAGCAAGGTATTTTCAAACCTTGTATCTGATGTTTTGCTGAAAACAAAATTGCTGTGACAGTTTATCGACCGTCAACGATTTTTGTCTGCTCTATTTCCCAATCTGTGTTAAAAATCAAAACTGACGCTGATACCGCTTGCAGGTAGAACGGTCGCCATGGAAACCACGACCATGATACTGTCAGGGACATTCGAGAAAAAAATAATAAGAAGGAATGTTTCCTGAAAACCCATGGATACGCGACGATGTTGTTCGGTAGCACTTATGTACGTACGCAGCACTGTTGTGCTTAAAACGGGAAGAGTACAAGGTCTTCTTCTACTTAGTCCCGCATGTCTGTTGTTAAGTGTCTCTCTCTCTTTCTCTCTCTCTCTCTCTCTCTCTCTCTCTCTCTCTCTCTCTCTCTCTCTCTCTCTCTCTCTCTCTCTCGCTCTCTCTCTCTCTCTCTCTCTCTCTCTCTCTCTCTCTCTCTCTCTCTCTCGCTCTCTCTCTCTCTCTCTCTCTCTCTCTCTCTCTCTCTCTCTCTCTCTCTCTCTCTCTCACGGCGCGACTGTGTTTCACTTCTGATCACAGTCAGTTGTACTTTCTGCATACCTGTGTTTAAACTGGGGGACAGATCAAAAGGAGAAGAGATATAAAAAATTAAAAAAGTATTGCCATGGCAACGGAGGACGCTGAAAAATGGGAGCTTACCTGGGATGAAGACTATTCACGAGGCACTGACCGCAAGCGCATGACAGCGATCGGGAACAAGTGTAAAGGTGTAACGTGCCACAATGATTTCAATCACTTCTAGGTCAGGCCTTGATCAGTGCTACGATCTTTCTGCTTGTGGAGCTACGTGAAGTGATAAAGATGTGTAGCACTAAAGAGAAGTGACGTAGATGTGTAGCACTAAAGAGAAGTGACGTAGATGTGTAGCACTAAAGAGAAGTGACGTAGATGTGTAGCACTAAAGAGAAGTGACGTAGATGTGTAGCACTAAAGAGAAGTGACGTAGATGTGTAGCACTAAAGAGAAGTGACGTAGATGTGTAGCACTAAAGAGAAGTGACGTAGATGTGTAGCACTAAAGAGAAGTGACGTAGATGTGTAGCACTAAAGAGAAGTGACGTAGATGTGTTGCACTAAAGAGAAAACATATAGATGTGTAGCAATAAAGAGAAAACATGAGTGCAGACAGTGCGGGTTTACTCGAAAGCTCCGTTTAGGTATACAGCTGTTTATTATTGGAATTTGTGCGATGGTGTGTTCTGTGCTGTGACATTGTCAAGCGAGATTTTAGTACTGGTCATTTGTGAGGATTTTCATTTGTGGACTTGTTCGTGATGGTGTGTGTTTTGCTGTGGAACGGTCTTGCTGTCTCGATATTGTCATCCGGAATATTCACGTTGGCGGCTGTGTTCCATGCGTTTAGGTCTTGTTTGTTTGACGCTGCAATCGAAGTTGTTCTGGGTTGTTTGCACTCGCAGTTTCACTTGAAAGTCAGAAAACTCGAAGGCGTTCGGGACATGACTGAATCCAAATTCTATCTTCAAAACATCTAACGTTTTCTTGTTATCGTTCTTGTGTTTCTTCTTATTCCTCTTTTTGTTCTTCGTGTTCTTGTTCTCCTTGTTCTTGTTCTTCTTCTTGTTCTTCTGGTTCTTGTTCTTCTTGATATTGTTCTTGTTCTTGATCTTGTGCTTGATCTTGTTCTTGTTCTTGTTCTTGTTTTTGTTGTTCTTCTTATTCTTATTCTTCTCTACCAAACATAGATATGTGTCCTATAGCTGCTCCTCCATCGCTGTACACCAAGAGCTACAAGATGTCTTGTCTTCCTGTTACTTACTCGGATGTCCACCGCATCATTGACAGCAGGCTGTTTCATTGATTGAAGAAAGGTGTGCTAATTGACGCCTGTCGTCCGCTGATGGTGTTCTTTTTGTTCTTATGGACTATTATTGACTGCTGGGTATTGGGCTTGTGGGGTTTTCGGTACGCCTGTATTGACTGGTGTGTGGGTGGGTTTTTAATTCTAACACTGTACGCAGGATTCAGCGTTCGCGTTTTGTTGGTGGAAATGTGGCCCTTTCTTTCTTTCTTTCTTTATTTGGTGTTTAACGTCGTTTTCAACCACGAAGGGTTATATCGCGACGGAATGTGGCCCTTAGGTTTCTTACACATGATTGGGTACTCTTATATGGACTGTTGACTTCCTGTGTAACTTACTTACTTAATGCCCGTTATGCCGATTGGCATGTAGGGCAGCAGCAACGTCCTGTGTAAACCATAGTGTAAATCGCTTCGTAGATCCGAGCACCTTTTACATGGCATAAGAGCACCCTACCGCATGGGGACACACCGAAATCGACAGTCTGGCTGCTTTCTGCGGAGATTGTGAATTTGTTTGTGAAATTAATTTTGTAGCTGGAGGTCGTATCAATCTG
>NC_090251.1:10711960-10716960 GCF_037325665.1 Littorina saxatilis
CTCTCTCTCTCCATCCCTCCCTCTCTCCCACTCTCCCCTTCTCCTTCTTCTTTTCCTTCCCGTAGCCCTACTGACCCTGTCCCTCTCTCCCCCCCCCCTCTCTCTCTCCATCCCTCCCTCTCTCCCACTCTCCCCTTCTCCTTCTTCTTTTCCTTCCCGTAGCCCTACTGACCCTGTCCCTCTCTCCCCCCCCCCCCTCTCTCTCTCTCTCCATCCCTCCCTCTCTCCCACTCTCCCCTTCTCCTTCTTCTTTTCCTTCCCGTAGCCCTACTGACCCTGTCCCTCTCTCCCACTTCACGGATGTAAAACCTGGCAGCAATGACAGCGATGAATATTCATGAGGCGCACTGACCTAGAACTATCAGATGCTTCTTTTTTATATTTAGTCAAGTTTTGACTAAATATTTTAACATCGAGGGGGAATCGAAACGAGGGTCGTGGTGTATGTGTGTGCGTGTGTGTGTGTGTGTGTGTGTGTGTGTAGAGCGATTCAGACTAAACTACTGGACCGATCTTTATGAAATTTGACATGAGAGTTCCTGGGTATGAAATCCCCGAACGTTTTTTTCATTTTTTTGATAAATGTCTTTGATGACGTCATATCCGGCTTTTCGTGAAAGTTGAGGCGGCACTGTCACGCCCTCATTTTTCAACCAAATTGGTTCAAATTTTGGTCAAGTAATCTTCGACGAAGCCCGGGGTTCGGTATTGCATTTCAGCTTGGTGGCTTAAAAATTAATTAATGACTTTGGTCATTAAAAATCGGAAAATTGTAAAAAAAAATAAAAATTTATAAAACGATCCAAATTTACGTTTATCTTATTCTCCATCATTTGCTGATTCCAAAAACATATAAATATGTTATATTCGGATTAAAAACAAGCTCTGAAAATTAAATATATAAAAATTATTATCAAAATTAAATTGTCCAAATCAATTTTAAAACACTTTCATCTTATTCCTTGTCGGTTCCTGATTCCAAAAACATATAGATATGATATGTTTGGATTAAAAACACGCTCAGAAAGTTAAAACAAAGAGAGGTACAGAAAAGCGTGCTATCCTTCTTAGCGCAACTACTACCCCGCTCTTCTTGTCAATTTCACTGCCTTTGCCATGAGCGGTGGACTGACGATGCTACGAGTATACGGTCTTGCTGAAAAATGGCATTGCGTTCAGTTTCATTCTGTGAGTTCGACAGCCACTTGACTGAATATTGTATTTTCGCCTTACGCGACTTGTTCTTGTCATTGGAAGCGCGGTGTGCATGTCACAAAACAGATCCAGTTAGACTCAAGACACCGTACGTGCGCTGTTGTCAGTTGTTTGCTTCATTATGTGACATTGTGTGCTGGGTTGAAAGATTATATTCAGCCGTGTGTGTGGTGTTTGTGTTTCTCGTATGAATTTCACCGGGAGATGAACTTTTTTGATGAAGCTCGCTGCGTGTGTTAGACATGCTTCCTTGATTTTTAATTTTTGGTGAATTGTCACGAGAGTGTGTACACATTATAATTCTCGTGTGTTGGTTTCTCTAAGTCAGCGACTGTCTTGATAACCTACAATTCTTGTTGGGTTTTTGAGTCACTTGAGAAAAAGTGACTCTATGTAATCGGTCAGTGTTAGTCTGTCCGGCCGGCCGTCCGGCCGGCCGGCCGGCCGTCCGGCCGGCCGTCCGTAGACACCACCTTAACGTTGGACTTTTCTCGGAAACTATCAAAGCGATCGGGCTCATATTTTGTTTAGTCGTGACCTCCAATGACCTCTACACTTTAACGATGGTTTCGTTGACCTTTGACCTTTTTCAAGGTCACAGGTCAGCGTCAAAGGAAAAATTAGACATTTTATATCTTTGACAAACTTTTCTCGGAAACTATCAAAGCGATCGGGCTCATATTTTGTTTAGTCGTGACCTCCAATGACCTCTACACTTTAACGATGGTTTCGTTGACCTTTGACCTTTTTCAAGGTCACAGGTCAGCGTCAAAGGAAAAATTAGACATTTTATATCTTTGACAAAGTTCATCGGATGTGATTGAAACTTTGTAGGATTATTCTTTACATCAAAGTATTTACATCTGTAGCCTTTTACGAACGTTATCAGAAAAACAAGGGAGATAACTAGCCTTTTCTGTTCGGCAACACACAACTTAACGTTGGGCTTTTCTCGGAAACTATAAAAGTGACCGGGCTCAAATTTTATGTGAACGTGACTCATTGTGTTGTGAATAGCAATTTCTTCCTGTCCATCTGATGCCTCATATAATATTCAGAACTGCGAAAGTGACTCGATCGAGCGTTTGCTCTTCTTGTTTAAATTTTATTGTCAGTAATTTAAATGTGTCAAAGACTGAAGTTTTGAAGTACTGGCGTCGTATGCAGACAGGCTAGTGTTCTGTGGATTTTGATTTCTTATGTTCGAGAACTGTGCTTATTTTGTAAGGGTTTCCGACGAAGATAGGTCTATGGTTATTTAGTAGGGTTTTCCTTCGAAGGTTGGTTCATGCTTATTGTAAGGGTTTCTTTCGAAAATTGGTCAATGCTTATTTAGGAGGTTTTCCTTCGAAGATTGGTCAACGATTATTTGTAAGGTTTTCCCTCGAGGACTGGTCCATGCTTTTTTAGAAGGGTTTCTTTCGAAGATTGGTCCATGTTTATTTAGAAGGGTTTCTTTCAAAGATTGGTCCGTGTTTATGTGGAAGGTTTTCCTTCTGAGCCCTTGCCAAGCCAAGTGCTTGTATGCCACTGTATAGTGTGGAACTCGTGTGGGACATTGTGTTCATTTCTCCAACTGTGTGACTCAAGATTCTCATTGATCACCGTGTTGAGTGCTTCCATTCTTTTCCATTTTGATTCCGGGGAAAAAGGGAAAAAACATAAGCTGTTTTTCTCTGGCAAGGTAGATCGACGTGCGTGTATTCCTTGAGGAATTCTATAGAGTCGTAAGCTTACCTCACTGTTTCTTTTACTAGTCTAAGGCACCCGCACACATACTTTGCTTTGTGTTCATACCCCGAGGTGTGAAAACCGACCGCGCGTGGCAAGAAGGCCAAGGTTTTGTTGGCCCTGTTTTGGTTGTAATCCGTCCACGCGGAATAAGTAGGTTATTACTGAGTGGAGATTGATTTAACCGTGACAATACGCTACCGTACGTGCCAGGTCGTTCGCCTGGACGAGGCCAGAGTTGATTTGACGTATTAAGACTGAGATGATTAAGAGGGACTTGTTGTTGTTGTTGTTGTTGTTGTTGTTGTTGTTGTTGTTGTTGTTGTTGTTGTTGTTGTTGTTGTTTTTCGCTTTTATATGTTTACCAGTAAAATACAGAGCGTTTCCTGTCAGTGCCATCCCTGTGAAATTGTAGCAGTGCTAAAGAATTCCTTGTTGAATCTCGTGGATCGAGCTGCCAGCTGTCGAGGCGAACTGTTTCCATCTTATCATTATTATGGACACGCTTTTTACTCTGCGTTACATATATATATATATATCGCCATTCCACAATTCACAATCCTATTTTGTCTCCAGAAATGGCGAAATGTCTGCAGTTTCTGTCAATTTAGTGCAAATTAAAGAGCGTAGTGGAAAATGATCAAATGTTTGTCGGCGTCTTCTTCTGCTCCTTTTGAACATGTTGACCACTGAGACACATGGCCGTACCACGGTCTACGGTGGGATATTTCTCCAGAAATGGCGAATTTAGTGCAGATAACGTAGTGGAAAACATCAAGTGCCTGTAGTCTTCTTCTTCTGCTCTTTCTAAACGCTCCAACCACTGAGCTACATATTGCGGTACCACGGTCTGCGGTGGGATATGTCTCCAGAAATGGTGAACTATCTGCAATGTCCACAAATGTAGTCTTCTTCTTCTGCTCTTTCTAAACGCTCTAACCACTGAGCTACATATTGCCGTACCACGGTCTGCGGTGGGATATGTCTCCAGAAATGGTGAACTATCTGCAATGTCTACAAATGTAGTGCCTGCTCTGTTTAAACGCTCTGATCACTGAGCTGCATGGCCGTACCACGGTCTGCGGTGGGATATTTTTCCAGAAATGGCGAACTATCTGCAATGTCTAAGAATGAAGTGCAAAGCCCGTAGTGGAAAACACCAAGTGTTTGTAGTTTTCTTCTTCTCTTGAGCTAACCACTGAGCTGCAATGGCCGTACCACGGTCTCCGGTGGGATATTTCTCCAGAAATGGCGAAGTAGCTTCAATGTCAAAGAATTTAGCGCAAAAGGCGTAGTGAAAAAGATTGATCAACTAATGAACTATGTCGGCTCACCGCATAGCGCCTATGGTAAGCTTATCAGAAACCGATTGGCAATGGTGTTAAAAGCAAATCAAGTGTTGCGCTGTTCCAGGGCGTCGCCAGCAATCAGCCATGGGAAGTGAACGGTGACGGAATCACCTCTGGAATTAGTCAGACGACATTCTTGTGTCCGCAGATAGCTCGGTTAATAAAAAAAAGCGCCTTTGAATTCGAGAAGTGAATCTTCCACACGTCTTTTCATCTGGTGATTACGGAGTTTGTGTGTGTGTTTTCTCCATAACAGCATAAGCTGCTTTTGATTGGCAGGCGATTTCGTAGAGCAATCATGCACCCTCTGCAAGCTTTCTTTTCAAATAGGCATTGATCGTTTATGTTGTGGTGGCGGTGTGGTTTTTCATAGACTGGAATATCTGACGGCTATCGACAGAGCTACTCATATTTGAAGACTGAATGTGCAGCGAAGTGCGTGATGGCAACGACGTTTTCTGTCAGTTGTGTGGCTGTGTCAGTATAGCTGTTGTGAGGTTCTTGCACAGGTCTTTTTTCTGCCGCAATAGATTAAAGTTTGGATTGTTTACAAAACACAAACGTAGCTGTAGCTGTAATGTACTAGTTATAGGTCAGACATCTTTTTAGTGCTACAAACCACACACAACTGCGAACTGTTTACAAAAGCAAACAGATTTGTATGTGTGTTTTTTGTGCTAAAGTAAGACGCATATGTCAGAACTG
>NC_090251.1:10724460-10872501 GCF_037325665.1 Littorina saxatilis
AACGCACACACTATAACACCTGTATTTTGTGTTTCAGCACCGCTACACTCGCCAGGACTCTACCTCCTCCCACAGCAGCAGCTCCGGTCGGCAGGATGGCTCCGACTCCCACTCCCACTCCTCCGTCAACGGAGACGTCCACCGCCGCGGGAGTCACTCCTCCCAGTCCACCCAGAGCGACGTACTCCCCTTCACTCCCCTCCCGCGCAGCATCGCTCGCAGAGACTCCTTCGAGATGCCTCAGCGCACCATCATCGACTCCCCGCGGCCCATGAGGTCAAGGTCGCTGCACAAGAAGACCTCCGATTCCAGCATGACGCGCAGCCACAACGCTGGAATCCCGCCGCCACCGCCCCCAGGTGGTATGGCTGGAGATCCATACGCGTTTCAGCGCCAGGGAAGCTTCGACAGTCGGCAACGTCAGACGGGAATGTCGGAGTCGCACTCTCGTCAGAGCAGTGTCAGCAACAGCCCGTCGCGCCAACTCCCGTACGGGGACACACCATCGCCCAGGAAGACTTCCCTGCAGGAGATGGGGACTCAGGCGTCTCCGCTGCCAGCCGAGGGATTCCCATCGTCTTTGGTCTACGTGCGGCCGGATAATTACCACCAGGAGGTGCCCGGGTCGGTCGTACCGCGCGTCTACAGCCCTGATCTTCGCTCCGGCCGGGAAGAGTACCTGGCCTTCTCGCAGGACATCGCCGGGCAACAGGGGAGTGCCTCGCCGCTGCCGGGCCTTCACAAGTCCAAGCCCCGGGCGTTCCCTCGCACCAACCCCACCTGTATCCGTCGTGAGGGTCAACAAACGGGGTTCAAACGCGACGGGAGCAACACCGGTTACGACGTCCCGTACCCCCAGCAAGACGCCTCTCTCTTCACCAGCACCACCGGCATTCAGTCGTCACAGTCATACTCCTCGGACACTGGAGAAAGCTACGGTGGTAGCTCAGGGGTAGGGGTGGGAGGGGTGTTGTACCGCCACGAACGCTCAGACAGCGACACCTCCCACTCTTCAAGCAGAGTGATGGGGTACCATGCCCCGGAGCGCACCCCCTCCGACAGCCACGTCATGTACTCGCGCATGCGGGAACTGTCGGACAGCCAGTCGTCGCAAGGCTCGCTGCGAAACATGTCCGACGGCCATTCCTCCCACAGTTCCCTACGCAACCTCCAAGACAGCACCGTGTCCGTTCACGACAGCACCACCTCCTCTTCTTCGAAAAGTGGTGGTAGTGGTGGTGGGGGTCTCAGTGGGGGTGGGGGTAACATGGGTGTGGTCCGTGCTAATGTCTTAGGCCTAGGCTTGGATTCTGAACACAGACATGAACGCTCGGACAGTCAGCTGTCTCAGCCGCCGTTCAATGTGAGTGTCACCAGCCCGGTGGAATTGACGGAGGAACCGGATTACGCCAATGTCCCTCCGCCCAGCGCTGTGTTTGTGGGATTACACTCTAACGGATACCAGGGGGGAAATTCTCAGGATTCGAACAACTCGGCCGTCTCGGTGAAGGAGGATTTACAAACCAGTTTGAAATATCCAGACTATGACCGTAAGTTGTTTGTTTGTGTGTTTGTCTGGGTGCAGGATTGTTTTTGGTATTTGCGGAAGTGTGTGTGTGTGCATGCATATAGACTAAACTGACAACAACAGCCTGAAAACAGTACCAAGGATACGCACGATAACGTTAATTTAGTGCGTCCATGGACTAGCTCTTCAGGGGTGGATCAGTTCATTTTATGGGGGGGGGTTTCCAAAAGTATATTGTGAAGATATGGGTGTGAAGGCATGAAGCGCCAAGCTAGCTAGGGGGGTCCGGGGGCATGCCCCCCCGGGAAATTTTGAAAAAAAGGATGCAAAATGGTGCAATCTGGTGCATTCTGAGGATGATCATTACCAGTTTCAGGCAGCAGGTTTTGTCACTGATTAATACCCCAAAAATTGAAACTCAACCCAAAAAAACACACAAAAATACTTTTATTTTTTGGCTGGGGGGGGTTTCCAGAAACCCCCCCCCCCCCCCCCCCCCCCCACCTCGTCCGCCCCTGCTCTTTTTTGTTTTAGTGCATCCCGGGACCCCCTCAATAAATTTCTAGTACATGTTTTGTGTTTCTAGTGCCTAGAACGCAGGGACGCGCAGTTTGGGGAGCCCGGGTATTTGTGTGTGTGAGTGTGTGTGTGTGTGTGTGTGTGTGAGTGTGTGTGTGTGTGAGTGTGTGTGTGTGTGTGTGTGTGTGTGTGTGTCAGTCTGTATATATATTAATAGCTGTCTCACTTTCCGGGTGCAGTTTGTTTTGTAAAGTCTTGTCTTGTCTTGTCTTGTTTTGTTGAGCACAACTGTCTCATTGCTGTTACATGTGGTTGACCTTCCACCAGTCTATGCCGTCAAGGAAGTCAATATCAGGATGTGTGTGTGTGACTGGTTCACTGTTTACTGATCAGCTGGGTCATCATAGAGGGCCCCAAAGGGGGGGTATCATCACGATCACGGGAAGGGAAATTTTAGCTTTCACGATCACAGTTACCTTGATTTTTGTTTTCACGATCACGAACACCTTGACGAATAGAGGATCATAGAGTGATACAGCTGTGAAAAATGTACGTTGAAAATAAAATGCTTTGCAATAATGCCCATCACGATCACGAAAACAAATGACGATCACGAGACTTGATTTTTTTGTCATCACGGATCACGGGCAAAGTCCCATCACGATCACAGAAATGGAAATTTCGGCAATCACGGTCACAGAAAGGTCAAAAATCGCCAATCACGATCACGATTTTAAACCCTTTGGGGCCCTCATCATAGTCAACTTTATCACATCATTATCACAAGGCTCTGACCTATTTCTGTCTCTTAACTGGTGTAATCTTTTTCCATTTGTGATTGTCTGTCGCAGTAGTTTTTTTTTATGAGTAACAGGGTTTTTTTCCCGCTAAATATATGTCAGATTCAGTGGTATAATCGCAACAAATCTACAATTGAACTGACTTAGATCCTGTCACGTCTAAATAAAATAGAATCTAGAAGTCAGAAGCAGGGACTGAGGATCAATATTAAATGATTAATGTTGTAATGTTGTAATGAAGAAACAGAATTATAAATCTAATTGTGACGCTGTTGCTGCTTCAGTAACAAGTAAGTATAATGTGAACCCAGACTTTGGGATTTGGTTCAGTTCAGTAAAATTGAAGAATTGAAGTTATTAGTTTCACATCTGTTTCTTTCTCCTTTTTTTGTGTGGTGTTTTTTGTTGTCTAACTCAAGTTATCATTGTCATTGGTCAGTATTCTTACTTAAAAGTTATTGTCCTCCAAATAATGTGATATTATTATTGCTAATATTAATATTGACACAGTCTGCTAGCTATAGTGAGAACTTGAACAAATCGTTATTATGCTTAAGTTATTTGGCAACTATTTTGTGGTATGGCGGGGGAGGGAGGTGGGGTTAGGTCACTGTCTGTGTCTAACTGCCTCCTTTTATTGTACATCTATAAGCTTGCGTGTTTGTGCACATGTGACAGTATGTCTGTCTGATTGATTGCCATGCACATCATTGTCAGAGGAATCATTACCTACACAGCTAATAGTAATTAGTACATGATCATTACCTACACAGCTAATAGTAATTAGTACATGATCATTACCTACACAGCTAATAGTAATTAGTACATGATCATTACCTACACAGCTAATAGTAATTAGTACATGATCATTACCTACACAGCTAATAGTAATTAGTACATGATCATTACCTACACAGCTAATAGTAATTAGTACATGATCATTACCTACACAGCTAATAGTAATTAGTACATGATCATTACCTACACAGCTAATAGTAATTAGTACATGATCATTACCTACACAGCTAATAGTAATTAGTACATGATCATTACCTACACAGCTAATAGTAATTAGTACATGATCATTACCTACACAGCTAATAGTAATTAGTACATGATCATTACCTACACAGCTAATAGTAATTAGTACATGATCATTCTCCTCTCTCCCTTGTGGTTCTAGAGTTTTGATGACCTTGAGTTTGACACAAGGACATGTTCATGTCGCACACTGTCGACCTACGTACTCCCCAAGAGGGACAGCACACTCTTCAGTTAATTGTTTCCCTCTTCTTTATCTCTTCCTTCTTTATCATTTCAGTTAAGGCCAAAAAAAAAATAGGTCTGTTTACGGTAACATAGGCCCAAAAAATAGGGTCGGTAGGTCGGGATTTTTTTTTTTTTCTTTTTTTTTTTTTCCAAAAAACATTTTTAAGTTATTTTGCAAAAAAACCACCTTTTTTTCTTTTTTTTCCCCCAAATGCCAAAACAAAGTCAAGGGTCGTGCGAAAAAATAAGGTCGGTCGAGATACCGTAAACAGACTATTTTTTTGGGGGGGGCCTAATAAAAGATCTGTTCTCTCTCTGGAGTGGTACTAGACCTGAGTTTTGATGACTACAGTAACTAGTTTTATGTCTTCTTTATTCCTTCCTTCTCTATGTGGGCATGGGTTAGTCAACTTAGTGCTTGTCTGACATGTATACTTTAGGTGTTCTTACTTCATATGTTTTATGTTTAGGGAAATGTTGTTTGGTTGTTTTAAGAGTAGATGAACCACACTTTTCCATCCATTGTTTAATTGATATATGGACAATAAATTGTCTTATGTATGATATTTCTTTCTTTTTGTTCGTCTTTTTTTCTTTCATTTTTATAACTGCCACAAAAACTTATGTCTGATATTTTCAGTGAATTAATAATCATCTCTTCTCTCTCCACAGTGGTTCCAGACCAGAGTTTCGACGACTCTGACACCAGTAGCATGCTGTCGACCAACTCTCCGCGAGGGACGCTTCAGTCCTCCCCTCCCATCCCCATCCCCATCCACTTGCCGCCCGAGGGCCAAGCTCACCACGCCTCGCTGCGTCGCAGGAAGGGGGAGAAGGGCGAGGCAAGCCCAGCGGTAGAGCGAAGCCAATCGCTGCAGGCGGACATGACCCATCGACCTCTGTCCATGGTGGTGCCGTCGCCGTCTGACGCTAACATGTCACTCAGTCCCAGCAGCAGTTCTCTCAACCGACAGGTAGGCGCTACTACAGATGAGAGCAATAATGCTCCTTTACATCGTTCAGTTAAATCTCATCAGAACTGTAATTGAGACAGCATGATTCTGTGCAGCTCGGCAAAGGCTTAACTAAAAGAAAGGAATAGGATTAAAACACTCACCAATATTTTTACTTTTTATGCACTGAGCACCGTAATCATTCAATCTTTTGCTTGGCTTGCCATGTGAAAATTTCCTGATTGAAAAAAATAGTGTCAAGTCCTGTGCATAGCTAGCTATACATGTAGCTCTTTCAATAGGCAGTTGGAACTAGAGCAGCTACAGTCGTACCTGTAATGAAAGGATCGCCTTGAGACCAGCTCAGCTAGTCTCCCCCCTCCCTGCATGGCAGGTGGCATGTCATGACAGGTATATTTGAACTAAAATGATAGACAAATGGACACCAGATAGTGTCCTTTCTTGGGAGGTGTCCTCTCATCAGAGAGACCTCACATGGCAGGTTCCACTGTCCCACAGCAATACAGTGCAACCCCCCTTTTAAGACCTCCACAGATCTGAGAAAATCAGGTCTTACAAAGGAGGGAGTCTTCTTCTTCTTCTGCGTTCGTGGGCTGAAACTCCCACGTACACTCGTGTTTTTTGCACGAGTGGAATTTTACGTGTATGACCGTTTTTTACCCCGCCATTTAGGCAGCCATACGCCGTTTTCGGAGGAAGCATGCTGGGTATTTTTGTGTTTCTATAACCCACCGAACTCTGACATGGATTACAGGATCTTTTTCGTTGCGCACTTGGTCTTGTGCTTGCGTGTACACACGGGGGGTGTTCGGACACCGAGGAGAGTCTGCACACAAAGTTGACTCTGAGAAATAAATCTCTCGCCGAACGTGGGGACGAACTCACGCTGACAGCGGCCAACTGGATACAAATCCAGCGCGCTACCGACTGAGCTACATCCCCGCCCTTGGAGGGAGTCTTAAAATAGGGGTAATTTTACAGAGGTTATGAATAGGTCTCAGAAACAGCCCTAGGGTCTTTAATGGGGGTTCCTCTGTACCAGTAGACAGCCATGTAAGCAGAAAGCTATATCTCTTTTGTTCTGTACTGTATACGGTGCATTTTGATGACAACATCCTCGCATTCTTTTTGAATCACAGATCATTAGCTGCATTCTGGGCGGGGATGTAGCTCAGTCGGTAGCGCGCTGGATTTGTATCCAGTTGGCCGCTGTCAGCGTGAGTTCGTCCCCACGTTCGGCGAGAGATTTATTTCTCAGAGTCAACTTTGTGTGCAGACTCTCCTCGGTGTCCGAACACCCCCGTGTGTACACGCAAGCACAAGACCAAGTGCGCACGAAAAAGATCCTGTAATCCATGTCAGAGTTCGGTGGGTTATAGAAACACGAAAATACCCAGCATGCTTCCTCCGAAAACGGCGTATGGCTGCCTAAATGGCGGGGTAAAAAACGGTCGTACACGTAAAATTCCACTCGTGCAAAAAACACGAGTGTACGTGGGAGTTTCAGCCCACGAACGCAGAAGAAGAATTAGCTGCATTCTTAGCAGAGGATAGGATCTTGCGTTTTGTTCTAATTACTTCCCTAAACACGGTTTTGTGTTTTGATTGTACAATGCTATTTCCTTCATGCTGAAAAATGTGCTGACAATATATACATCTATATACTTACATTCCACGGTTAAGTTATTTTACCTGTGCACTGTGAAGCTTGTGCCTAATTACAATCAAAGAGTTACAAGTTCCAGGACTGTCTGTGAGTTGTCCATTGTATCACTATCAGGTTGCATGAGGGTGTTAAAAGTTTTAATGACTTATTTTGGATTGCGTGTAACAAGTTAGGGTTGCATATTAGAGTTGTATTGCTTTATTTAGGGACTCCGTTTTATAGCTTTTCTTGATTTCTACGAGGTTGTAATATAGATCTTTTAGTTTTATTGAACTCAGTATTGGGACCCATTTGATAGGTAAACTGAATTGTGTTGCACGTTGCATGCAACAGCTTTATTTAATGGTACATGGTTGCATGATGAATAAATTGCAACGGTTCAGTGTTTTTTCTTTTGTCAGAAGCTGCCCTCGGAGAGCGACATCGAGAGCTTATGCTACATTGTGATTATTTAATGGTACATGGTTGCATGATGAATAAATTGCAACGGTTCAGTGTTTTTTCTTTTGTCAGAAGCTGCCCTCGGAGAGCGACATCGAGAGCTACTCCCAGCTCAACCGCCACAAGAAGGGAATCTTCGGCAAGAAAGTCTCCATCAACAACATGCTCACCTGGTCCAAGGTTCGAATCTATGATTTTTGTTCTTTGTGTTAATGCTGTTAACTGCTGAGAATGGTGCAAGATTGAGTGACAATTTAATCTTTGAAATAGATTAATTCTGAAAATGTGTGGTGTGTGTACGTGTGCCACTGACAGTTTTCTTATAACCATCCTGAAAGCATTGAGGTTTATGTGCATGTGTCACTCATGTTTTCTTATAACCATCCTGAAAGCATTGAGGTTTATGTGCATGTGTCGCTCATGTTTTCTTATATTGTTATAACCATCCTGAAAGCATTGAGGTTTATGTGCATGCATGTGTGTCTCTCATGTTTTCTTATAACCATCCTGAAAGCATTGAGGTTTATGTGCATGTGTCTCTCATGTTTTCTTATAACCATCCTGAAAGCATTGAGGTTTATGTGCATGTGTCGCTCATGTTTTCTTATAACTATCCTGAAAGCATTGAGGTTTATGTGCATGTGTCACTCAGTAATTGAACTATCAATATGCTGCAATTACCCCATGGAGTTTGGGGAATTTTTGTATGTAATAAGCTAGCTGTCAATCAGTAATGAATTCAGCAGAGTGGATGTTTATTGCAACTGTACAACGAGAAGTATTCTGTATGAAAAGTACTGATTAGGCCACACAAAAAAAATTGTCTGTTTAGGGTAACCCGACCGACCCTATCGATTTGGCGCCGACCCAAAAACTTTTTTTTGATTTCAAAAAAAAAAAAAAAAAAAAGAGGTAAAAATGCTAAAAAGAGACATTTGGCGTTTCTTTCTCTCCCTTTCTCTCTGTTTTATTTATACGTTAGTTTTGAAACATGTATTCATCAAAATATAAGAAGTGAATGTTCAGCCAACATAGCATTTACACACCAAAAAAAAAAACAAAAAAAAAACTACCTACCTACCGACCCTACTTTTTTTGGTCATGTTACCCTAAACAGATAATTTTTTTTTTTTGGCCTTACAGTAATTAATTGTCAGTAATTTCTGTTTGATGTATGTGTGTATTTTGTGTAATTGTTTTGTTCTGTTTGTGCAGGACCCTATACAGAAACCCATGATCAGAACCAACGACAAAAACATCAAGAAAGAAGCCTGTGATATATTTAAGTGTATCCTTTCTGGTTGTACAAATAATGTATTTCATGTTTGTCAGTCATTTTAGACTCCTGTGATGGCGACTGAAAAATGAAATACTGTATGCCTGTATCAGTTAGAAGCTCTTTACAGCATATTAGTGGCTATTGCTGGTCTGCATGAACAAGTCACAAGTTTTGTATTTTTCACAGTAACAGTAAATCATTTTTCAAATTCAGTGATCTCATAATTGAAATAGTGGCCTCTTTTTTTAACTGCGTCTCCTCACTTCACCGGCTTCTACTACCAGTCAAACCCCAGGGATCGACTTACCAAAATGGGTTTCGACAGACAGGTGCATCAGGTCGCTGTGGAAAGGTGAATTATAGAGAAGAAACACTTCTTGGATCCTGGGGAGTGGTCCTTGATAGATGGTCACAAGGGCATGTTCCACTGCACAACCTACTTCCTGCCTAACCCTTCCTTTTATATAATCTTCATCCCCAAATGTTTATGCCCCCTTGACGTTTGCTTAGTAATCCAGCTGTACATGGGAGACCGGCGGGGGAAGCAGGCGCCCCTCAGTGTTGCCCTGGAGATCATCGGCAAGGGATGGACCGCCGCCAACCTCAGGGACGAGATCTTCATCCAGCTCACGCGCCAGACCACCGAAAACAAGCGAGAGTATGTCCATTCTTTTCAGTGTGGGGTTTGTTTGGTGTGGGGTGGGTTGTTTGTTTGGGGTTTTTTTTGTTTTTTGTTTGTTTTTTGGGGGTATATGTTGGTGGTGGCTTTAAAGTGAAATGTAATTAGGGCATCGTTTCCATTATTTATTTGCAAGATGAGGGAGGGGGGGGGATTGTTTGCATGGTGGTGAGGCCATGGTTTCAAATTTAATGAGAAACGAAACCGATTAAACAAACCAATTGCTACGTCTCTTCTAGACCTTCTTTTCCAAAGGGAAATATCTGATGTTAAAATTCAAACAAAGTTTCGAGAAGCCATCATAATGCCAATAAATAATGTTGACATGTAAATATTCTGTCACTTATTCTGCATGTCTTCCAAAAAACTGACAAAGCATTTCCAGAAAAAAGTTTGTCTCAACGACTTCAGCTAGCAGGATCATCATATCAGCAGTAGAAAACTAGTCGTAAGGTAGCCCCCAGGTTTTGTAGGTCATTAAATGTATGGGCCATCTTTTCAATCATGCAGTTACTTTCATGTTCAAGCTGAAAATAAATTAACCATCAAGCAATCTTCACAAATATTTGTCTGTCAACCATGCTTGCTTATTCCATTTACTGACAAAGTGTGACTGCTTGTTTCAGGGAGAGTTTGCAGCGTGGCTGGGAGCTGCTGGCCATGTGTCTCAATTTCTTTCCTCCCTCCAACAGCTTCCATTCCTACCTAGACGGCTACATCTCTAAAAACCAAGACCACAGTCTCGACCTGCCCAATGTAAGTGTATGGGTTTTGGTGGGTTTGTTTTCTTTTGGGTCTGAGGGAAATTAATTTCAGGGGTATTTGAGCTGCTGGCATTTTATTCTGTGTGTGTGTGTGTGTCTGTGTGTGTGTGTGTGTGTGTGTGTGTGTGTGTCTGTGTCTGTGTGTCTGTGTCTGTGTGTGTGTCTGTGCCTCTGTGTGTGTATGTCTGTGTGTGTGTGTCTGTGTCTGTGTGTGTCTGTGTCTGTGTGTGTATGTGTGTGTGTGTGTGTCTGTGTGTGTCTGTGTGTGTGTGTCTGTGTGTGTGTCTGTGTGTGTGTCTGTGTGTGTGTCTGTGTGTGTGTCTGTGTGTGTGTGTCTGTGTGTGTGTGTGTGTGTCTGTGTGTGTGTGTGTGTCAGTGTCTGTGTGTGCAACGCTGCCTGCTTGTGTGTGTGTGTGTCTGTGTGTGTGTGTGTGTGTCAGTGTCTGTGTGTGTGCAACGCTGCCTGCCTGCATGTGTGTGTGTGTGTGTTAGTTTTGCCAGAGGAGAATTTTTTCCGGAAAATTTGACCTGTTTAATCCCATATCACTTTGCGTGTGTGCTTGTGTGTGTGTACATATTATGTATGTACGTGTTTGTGCGTGCCTGTGCGTGCATCTTACCAATCATTCTGTACTTGTCTCCTCTAGGTTCCCCGACTGCTCCACAGTGCTATTTTGTGTGTGGCATGAAAGTGTTTGTGTATGTGTACGCATCTTTATGGGGGGGGGGGGGGGGGGGGGGTGGTGGTGTTTGATAAGTGAATGTTATTATAATTAGTGACCAAGGTGTCTGGATCTGGATGCTCCACTTGGTGTAGATCGTGGGGAATATGTCACAGGAGCCAGCTTTGGCAGTGGTATGAACGTTATTGTTTCTTTGTGCAGGTACCGGTGAGTCACTTTGCCACCCACTGCCACCAGCGCTTGGAGCGCATCATGCAGACGGGGGCCAAGAAAGGCGTGCGGCGACCAACGTTGGACGAGGTGGAGCAAGCCATGGTATGCAATCGTACACTGTCACTAGTGTAACTTCTTCTTCGTCTTTGTTCATCAGCCGAAACTCCCTCGTCCATTCATGCTTTTGTACGAGTGGAATTTTACGTGTATGACCATTTTTACCCCGCCATTCAGGCAGCATACGCCTATTGCGGGGGAAGCTATTGTAACAGATGTAACCAAATGCACAAGAATCACGTTTGGAGGCATTGAAGCCGGTCAAACGGACATTGCAACAAAGGCGCTTGCCGCTGAACCACGTATGAAAATAATTTTGTTGTATTTTGGGTCGCGTTTTCTTTTATGTAAGTTAGTATACTCATGGATTATGCCGTTCATTTTCAGAAATCCATATTCCACCCATCCATGTTCGGCAGCATGCTGGATGACGTCATGTTGCTGCAGAAGGATCGTTACCCTGAGCGACAGTTGCCATGGATACAGACCACGCTGTCAGAGGAGGTCCTCAGGATGAGTGGAACTCTCACAGAAGGCATCTTTAGGTCAGGGTCGAGCTGAATTGAGAGAGAGACAGAGGGGGGGAGGGGGGGGGGGGGGGGGGCGGGGCAGAGTGAGAGAGCGAAACGGGAATTGAATTGAACTTTATTTGTTGTGGGTGATGTAATAAGCACAAGGGCATAAAAATGTTGTTTTTTTTTCTTCTCACCCTCATCTATTGATGGGGATCGAGTCTCCATTAAAAAAACAAAACTTTAAGTAATCAGAGAGAGAGATAGACAGACAAACAGAGACAGACAGAGATACAGAGCATTCTTTTGATGGATTAGTGGAATCAGCACACTAATTTGCATTTTTGCACCCAGATATAGAGAGGGAGGTATTGCAACATTTGATCAGGGAAAAGAATTAGACATAATCTAAGGGAGGTAAGTGATGATTACCTCCAGATAGGAACTTTTTTTCCTTGAAGTCCAAGTGAACTTGCATGTGTGAGTGTGCATGGGAATTCTGTCGGGGCATCATTTTTTAGTGCCTGTCAAAATTTGATGAATGAAAAATGAAAACTTATTAAAAAGCTATAAAACAGAAAGAATGGGGACTGAGTTCACCTGTCACTTAGACACAAAAGATATGTGATAGTCATGTCCATAATTGAAGACGCGTCTTATGGAACCTCGATCTCTTTCAAAGCCTCGTGAAATCTCAAACATCAGAAATTATTGTGCCATGTGCAAGTTCTCAAAATTCTTCAAGAGGGAACAAAAAGTGTATGACTTTGTGAGCAGTGGAAAATAAGCTCCCTTCCAGACTAGTTTGACATGACCTCATTTACATAATATACACACATGGGTGGTCTCTCTCACGTATGTAGGGTAAATATTGTGATACATGTACATGGTTTTTGCGTCTGTCGTTAAAGTGCGCTCACAGACCTGTTTACCCTTACGATTTTGGCGTCATTTATTACGATTTTCTGCAAAAAATACGCCATTCCGCTATCCGTGTCAAGACTACGATTTTCATAAATAAAATTAAAAAAACAAATTTTTTTTTTTTTTTTTTTTTTTTTTATAAATTAATTCACATGTTTGGCATTGGTTTTTTTCAATGGCAAAATGGGGTGAAAAAACACAGGACTGACCAGAGATCATGTCTGTCTGATGATTCTAGTGGTGAAGTCTCGCCCTCACTCATTCGGCAAGCGCAGCGCAAGTACAGTAGAGAAGCGCTTGACACACTGAAAAAGGCCTACTACGAGCAAAAGAAAAAGAATCAGTGATGCATGTGCTTTTGATGTGATCTTCTTTGAAATTATGATGACTACAAAAATTGACTGATGTGTTTTGTTTGTGAATGATGGATATATGTGCATGATTGCGTTTCGCAGACACAGTTGTCATGTGCGTTGTAATTGGCAACGAATGCTGGATGATTACTATTTTTGTGCCAGGATTACTATTTTTGGGGCTGAGCATTACTCCAAAACACTTATGGGGGTAAACAGGTTTGCGCTCAGCTTCCCTTTGTTGTCACGAATTGTACGTAGAATCAATATGCAAGATAAAAAAGACCTCAAATCAAACCAAACAGTCTCGCATCATTTCTACCCTTCTACCCAACAGAGTGCCAGGCGACATTGACGAGGTGAACGCCCTGAAGCTTCGCTGCGACCAGTGGATGGTCCCCTCGGACTGCCCTGACCCCCACGTCCCCGCCTCCCTGCTCAAGCTGTGGTACCGCGAGCTGTCGGAGCCGCTCATCCCACCGGACCTGTACGAGGAATGCGTAGAGAATCACAACAACCCCAGCGTGGCCATCAGCATTGTGCATCGTCTGCCTGACATCAATCGCCTCGTGCTCTGCTACCTCATCCGATTCCTTCAGGTATGTGTGGACAACAGGAGAAGAACTCAACATTTCTTCTTCTTCTTCTTCTTCTTCTTCTTCTTCTTCTTCTGCGTTCATGGGCTGAAACTCCCACGTACACTTGTGTTTTTTGCACAAGTGGGGTTTTACGTGTATGAGCGTTTTTACCCCGCCATTCAGGCAGCCATATGCCGCTTTCGGAGGATGCATGCTTGGCATTTTCGTGTTTCTTTAACCCACCTAACTCTGACATGGATTACAGGATCTTTTCCGTGCACACTTGGTCTTGTGCTTGCGTGAATACACGAAGGGGGATAAGGCACTAGCAGGTCTGCACATGTGTTAACTTGGGAGAGGGGAAAAATCTCCACCCTTAACCCACCAGGCGGTAGCGGCCGGGATTGGAACTCACGACCTTCCGATCAAGAGGCTGATGTCTTATTCACTAGGCCACTGCGCCCATCAACATTTCAAAACTGTACAGTAGAACTCCCCCTTAGCGACCCCCCTGTTTACGACCGATTTTGCTACCACGGATGCGTTCTACTATATAATGAACCCCCAGTGAACGACACGCGACTTATGACCGAGCTTTTGGGGATGAATTACGACTTTCGCGCATTTGTAGTCGAGCAGACGAAAACAATACATTGCTCCTCGAACTATCACGAGACGGAAAAAAAAACTAAATTTGCTGCTACATCTTGAAATGGGGGGTTAACTACAGAACAGTTTAGTTTGTCAGAGTACAATACTTACACAGTTACTTCCCTTCCTACAGGTGTTTGCGGCACCAGAGAACGCGGTGGTGACCAAGATGGACGTGAACAACCTGGCCATGGTGATGGCGCCCAACTGTCTGCGCTGCGAAAGTCAGGACCCACGCATCATCTTCGAGAACACACGCAAAGAGATGGGCTTTCTGCGGACACTCATCCAGTCTCTCGACACCTCCTTCATGGAGGGCATCGTATGAGCTTCACTGGACTGGAGAGAGAGAGAGAGAGAGAGAAAGAGAGAGAGTTTGTGTGTGTGTGTCCCTCGAAACCTCGTTCATGGAGGGCATCGTATGAGCTGGACTGGAAAGAGAAAGAGAGAGAGAGAGTTTGTGTGAGTGTCTCTCGACACCTCGTTCATGGAGGACATTGTATGAGCTTCACTGGACTGGAGAGAGAGAGAGAGAGAAAGAGAGAGAGAGTTTGTGTCCCTCGAAACCTCTTGTGGAGGGCATCATATGAGCTTCACTTGGAATGGAAAGAGAGAGAGAGAGTGTGTGTGTGTGTGTGTGTGTGTGTGTGTGTGTGTGTGTTTGTGTGAACAGTAAGTTTCAAATGCTTTCATTGATATCCTTGGTGTTAACTTCTCGTCTCAAAGGGGTGACAGGATTGAACAAATATGTGAGCGAGCGTGCTTGCGTGCGTCTGAGCATGCGTGCTTGGGTGCGTTCATGTGATGTGCGTGATACTTTGAGCACATAGAGTTGCGTGAATCTGGTTCGGCTAAGTATATATGCTTTGACTTTAGTGCTACACATAGTTATAGAGATCCACGCAGGCTCCGATCAATTTGGTTGAACATTTGTGATGCTGTATGGTACGTGTATCATTTGAGGTGTGGACATTCCACACTTTTCTGTCTTGTATGATGTATTGTACGCTTGTTTGAAACTTACTCAGCTGGCATTATATTTGAAGAATTTCAACTTCATTTACCTGTAGTTAGTGTTTATATAGTGCTTGTAACACGTTCAAAAAAGTCAAGTGCCCACAGAACGCTTTGATACACACATGTAAGGTAGTTTTCTCAGAAATACAAAATGTCAAGGTGCGTTGTTTTTTTCTTTGAAAAATCCTTTGACCAATCTTTATGTTATGCACAGAATGGTTTTGAGGAAGATTGATTTTTCTAAGTATGATTGAATTTTTTTTGGACAAAATAGAAGAAATAAAAAAATTTTAAAATAATCGTGAATTTATATTACGTGGATAAAAATGTAATAGCTTTACTTACCCTGACAGTTTGCAGTAGCAGGGACATATTTAAGTAAAAAAAACAAACAAAATACCCTTTTCTTAATTTACCTATGAATGTTTATTGATCTGAGTAAACAGGTTTTCCTCCACAGTAGAGAAATTACTATATACGAATGAATCCGTGTGAGAATTTGATGTAAGCATAATGACGACATTTATCATTAGTTCTAATAATTATAAACTCTTCAGCTTATGCATATTATGTGCTTTTTTTGTCAGAGATCGAATCAATCCTGAATTGTACAGACACATTTTTTGCTTGAACATTATACATATACTCTTGCTTATCAAGTCTGAAACTTTAAAATAAAAAATGGTGTGAAAAGTGTGTCCGAAATAAGAATGTCTGCCTGGCTGTGAAAAAATAGATGAAATTCTGGAAATAATCTTGTCAGGGTTTTATTGTTTGAGGAGCAGTTGTGCCCCTTGAGTGAAGCAAACTGTCGCCACTGACATGTGGACTCAAGCGATCGTGGCTTTACGGCAAGTAGGGAGCTCCAGTGTCAATGAACTTTTTTTATTTTAAATAATTAAGGGCATCGTATCAAATGGATCGATACTGCAAAACATGCGCATCGGAGATCATTGTCACAGTGAGGCCAACTAGCGCTACTGATATGTGGCCTCCACCTTCCATAGCTTCACAGCGAATAGCTAGGGATCTCCGATGAACACATCTTTGAAAATCATAAAAGCCGCATCGTATCAAGCAGATACTGCAATCTACCATCCCGCAAATCGGAAGTCATTTACACAATGATAGCTTAATTGTGTCCAGTCATATCATCAATCATCGATGCTTAAATTCAAGGCTCGCTGTTTCAAGTCTAGGGGTTCAAATCTTCCGGAACCAATACAAACTTGACAAGAATTATTTCCTAACATCGTCTATCGGAACAAAGCTTGACTCAAGGAGGGGAAGAGACCTCATCTAATGTTGTATGTACACTTACTCAAAAAAAGGATCAAGCAATGTATATATGTGTACATGATGTGTTTGGGATTCAGTGGATTATTCCCCCTTTTAAGATCTCCAAAACTCTGAGAAAATGAGGTCCTCGAAATGAGGGTGTCTTACTTCTTCTTCTGCGTTCGTGGGCTGAAACTCCCACGTACACTCGTGGTTTGTTTTTGCACGAGTGGAATTTTACGTGTATGACCGTTTTTTACCCCGCCATTTAGGCAGCCATACGCCGTTTTCGGAGGAAGCATGCTGGGTATTTTCGTGTTTCTATAACCCACCGAACTCTGACATGGATTACAGGATCTTTTTCGTGCACACTTGGTCTTGTGCTTGCGTGTACACACGGGGGGTGTGTTCGGACACCGAGGAGAGTCTGCACACAAAGTTGACTCTGAGAAATAAATCTCTCGCCGAACGTGGGGACGAACTCACGCTGACAGCGGCCAACTGGATACAAATCCAGCGCGCTACCGACTGAGGTACATCCCCGCCCAGTGTGTCTTACAATTGAGGTAAATATGTGAATAGACAATCTGAAAAGCCAAGGTCTTATAATGGGAGGTGACTTAAATTTGAGGGTCTTAATGGGGGGGGGGGGGGGTTTCACGGTACTGTGTAAATGTCTTTTATTGTAAGAAATCATGATGTATAGATGATAACATTTTGAGGAGTGAGTGTCCTTGCTTTTGTTGTATTGGTATAAATTATGTCGCGTGTGAAATTATGAATATATGTATGAAGAAATTAAGCCATAACGGCGCTATTTGTACAGAAAGGGAAACAGAAAGATTAGCCCCAAACAATTGATGAGTTTTAAAAGAAAAATTCTGAAGCAGAACAGGTGCATGACGAGACCATTTCAACAGAATCATCGTCTGATAATTGAAATAGTAATTTACTCATGTGAAGGATGAGCACTTAATAATTAAATAATAATAATACGAGAATTTATAACGCGCACATATCTCACCACAAAGCGACTCAAGGCGCACTCATACTTAATTATAATGCCTTTTTCAAATGCTGTTTCTGTTTCTGTACGAAAGGTGAGTCGTGTATGCAAATTAGTTGTTTGTATTTTGTGTGAAATCTGTGTTTAAATGTGCTGTGTATCTGATCTTTCTGTGAGCTGATTTGATTCTTGGTGTAAACACAAAAATGGCAAGTTTGGTTTCAATCAAATTCTGTACAGAATTAGGGTTGTGATTGTGCATGTTAAAGTGTATATATACCTACGTGCTTGTTGCTGTAAATCATGAGCACGAATGTACATAATCTTTTCATGTCAAATTAAAGAACTCCTTGCCAGTGACTGTGTTATTATAAGTTTATGCAGCATTTGTTGTTGCATTAATTACTCTAGGAATTTTTTGTTTTTCTTTTCCAAAGATCAGCAAGTGATCCAAGCTATTTTTCTTTTTCTCTCTCCTTCTTTTTCTCTCTTATTGACTTTGGCACTGCACAACTTCTGTGTGAAAAATATCCCTGGACTGAAAGCGTATATGTTGATGTATAATGCTTGTTTACAGATGAAACTGCATTTTTGTACGAAGAATTACATTATTAAATGTTGTGCTGTTATGCTCAGTGTTGTAGACCTGCTTTCGTAAGTTTTTGAAAATTGTTGAGTGAACATGTAAATTAGTGAGTTAGTGTGAAAATTAGTGAGTATATCTGAACATTATTGAGTAACGTTATGGCCGGTTCAAGAATCGGTGAACTGACCAAATACAAACATCAACCATACCTGTATAAATGTAATTTATTTCTGAGCGGCACTGTGCTTACCTCTTGTGTTTCTAATTTGCTCGCATGGGGTTCACAGAAATATAAGAGTTTATGTAAACCATTGGATACTGATCGATAATATATTTATTCAGTAGTCATAGTACAAATATACTGTTCAGATTATCTATTTATTCATTTAATCATTAACATAATCGTAGCATTAGTAAATCAGCAACTTTCTTGTACTAGAACCAAAATTGATTGTTTTAATCTGTTACAGTCTGTAGTTGGACTGTGCTGCCTTTGCTAAGAATTTCAAGAAAAGCAGCTGAGAAGATGTTGAGCTACAACATTACGGTAGCTGTGGTCAACGACAAAATGAAGGAGAAGAAAAAAGAAAAAAAGGAGTTATTATCTCCCTTGCCATGAGCTTTAACTGAGTACTTGTATCTTCGTTATCATTGCTACAAAGAAAGAAGCACAGGCACATGTTTTCAATATGTTTTACATCATGCACCTGCCTTTTTTTAAATGTAATATAGAAAAGCAAACCAAAGTAGTTTCCATGTGCATGACTTAATAAATGATGTTGGAAAATATCTCTGTCGGGTATGTATGGGTTCTGAAAGACTGAATACCCTTGCTTTTTCAGGGACAAATAAATTCACAAAATATGCCAGAGTTGTCCACATGTTTCAGACACACCGGGCGCTAGTGATTGGGCTGTGCAATGTTTGTTCCTGTAGAACCAAGGGTATTCACTCTTTTACAACTCATGAACCCGACAGTTATTTTCGGAAGTCGTCTTTTCACATGGTCAGTATCAGATTATGCTACAGTGCAACCCGCCTTCTAAGACCTCCAAAAATCTAAAAAAATCAGGTCTTAAAAAGGAGGAGTCTTAAAGTGGAGGTACGTTTTACAAAGGTTATGAAGAGACAATCTGAGAAAACAGGGTCTTAAAAGGGAGGAAGTCTAAAAAAAAATTTTTTTTTGGGGGGGGGGGGGGGTTTAAAAGAGAGGTTTCACTGTAAACCCAACTGATGACGAACAGCGTGCTTTTCTTTTTTTGCCAGTGATCAGCTTGGTCCATTTTCACAACAATATCTGTCTCCACAACATCCAGTAATCCAGGTAATCCTACCAGTAACCGTATTGTGATAATCAGATCCGTAACTTATTTTTATCACACCCATGGTACGCATGTGTAGTGGGGGATAGGTGCGAGTGATGGAATGGCTGATGCAATGCAAAGGCAAGTACAGTGGTACCTGCCATGAAAGGACACCCTTGGGACCAGCTAACCGTGTCCCTACATTGCAGGTGGCCTGTCATGACAGGTATATTTTGGTAGAGATAATAGACAAAGGGACCCCAGAATGTGTCCTTTTAAGGGAGGTGTCCTCTCTTCAGAGGGTCCCCACATTGCAGGTACCAATGTATATTGCAAAATGACATTCCCTTTAGCTGGAATTGATCCAAACAACTTACATCATCAGGAGTTCAATACGCTGAGTTCTGGCTTTCTATGGGAATCTGAAATGGACATCAGACACTTTTTTTTCTTTTTTTTCTTTCTTTTTACATTTAGTCAAGTTTTGACTAAATGTTTTAACATAGAGGGGAAATCGAGACGAGGGTCGTGGTGTATGTGTGTGTGTCTGTGTGTGTGTGTGTGTAGAGCGATTCGGAGTAAACTACTGGACCGATCTTTATGAAATTTTACATGAGAGTTCCTGGGTATGATATCCCCAGACGTTTTTTTCATTTTTTGAATAATTGTCTTTGATGACGTCATATATCCGGCTTTTTGTCAAAGTTGAGGCGGCACTGTCACACACTCATTTTTCAATAAAATTGATTGAAATTTTGGCCAAGCAATCTTTGATGAAGGCCGGACTTTGGTAGTGCATTTCAGCTTGGAGGCTCAAAAAGTTATTTATGACTTTGGTCATTAAACATCTGAAAATTGTAATTAAAATTATTTTTGTATAAAACGATCCAAAATTACGTTCATCTTATTCTTCATCATTTTCTGATTCCAAAAACATATAAATATGTTATATTCGGATTAAAAACAAGCTCTCAAAACTAGAAATATAAAAATTATGATTAAAATAAAATTTCCGAAATCGATTTAAAAACAATTTCATCTTATTCCTTGTCGGTTCCTGATTCCAAAAACATATAGATATGATATGTTTGGATTAAAAACACGCTCAGAAAGTTAAAACGAAGAGAGGTACAGAAAAGCGTGCTATGCAGCACAGCACAACCACTACCGCGCTAAACAGGCTCGCCAATTTCACTGCCTTTTGCACGAGCGGCGGACTACGGTCATTGTGAAAAAATGCAGTGCGTTCAGTTTCATTCTGTGAGTTCCACAGCTTGACTAAATGTAGTAATTTTGCCTTACGCGACTTGTTTCTTTCTTTTGTTGGTCAATCTGAACTGTATTTTTCGTCTAGCACAAACTCATCAAAACGGGAAAAAACCCAATGCATGTACAACAGGGCCGGACTACCGGGGGGGTTATGGGGGTTGCGCACCCTAGCCTAAACATGTACCTCACTTATTTTAAAACAAATGTATTATTGTTTATTTTATGCCGTTTCAAGGAGCGACCATTTTCCTATCTCAGAATATGACCTACCCTACAGCTTCAGGGGGCTTCGCCCCCTGACCCCCACAAGGGGCAGAGGAACATCCCCCTGGACCACTACTGGCAACCCCCCCCTCCTCTTTGCCTAGTCCGGCCCTGTACAGCATTCAAAAGAAAGACTGAAAATAGTGTGCATTCAGATCGTGGTCATGTTTCACAGGGAGTTAAGTTACATAGTGTGTTTATCGCACAAACAGACTTGTGTCGAATTGAACTAAACAGAACACAGTTTAGCTGGTGTGTTGTAATCATCTTTGCTTTCGTAATTCCAAAATGTTCAAGTGCAATGCCTTGACACTGCATCGTCTGCAGATGTCTCCCTGCGGATCCTTTGTTTGTACATAATTAATTATAATTCTGTCGTAAGAGTGCAACTTAATTTACAATGAACGAACCATACAGTAATTGTTTTCATTTGCACAAGAATGAATTATGAGGTGCGTGACTATAATCCTGTTTTCTAAGTTGTAAATTGTAAGTACACTTGCACCTAATTGCTGTTGTTCGTTAGTTTCTGAGTTTTGATTGTTAATGTTGTGAGTCTTGATCGCAAGTGCAAAAGAATAATATGAGGAATATTATTGTGTGTATGGATTTGTTTGTACTGTAGATCATTTTTATCTTTCAGTCTTTTGAGAGCGAAAGAGTGATTTGAATTACCCGCGGCATTCACATGAAACAGTTTTCCCACCTGTATTGGTCCTAGTCTGAATGACACAAATGCAGTGTGTGTGTTTTGAATTTTATGTGATCATTTTTATCATGCATGAGTTTGGATGTATTTAACTATGGTGCCGTTTAGAGAAGTTTGAATTTTCAGCACTAAATGTAAAGGTGTACCTGTAAACAAGTAAGAAGTGAAACTTTCATGTCGCTTTCTTGCGTTTTATTCTCTCTTTTTTTCCCTTTTTTTTATTGGAGTGCTGACATTCTGTGTATGTCAAATACAACTTCGTTTTTATTAAGAGGAGTCAATTAATTTCTTGCCGTTTAAATTATTTGTGGTACAAATTAAATTGCGCGTTTCATTGTGCTTTTCCTCATGCTGCAGTTTTAAGAATCAATCAGGGTTTCATCATTTAGCTTTCTGTGCATTCATAACCCCCCCACCCCCCTCTCCCCCGACAATGTTTTTAGGTTAAAGGTAAAGTCAATGAATTCGCATGAATAGAGAAGTTGAAGGATTCCTTACGAGGAAAGCACAAAGAGTGATTTTTAAAGTTTTGGGTTGAGAAGTTCAGCTTTTTGGGACATGCATGCTTTTCTCCAATATTCATCTTGTGTCATAATAATCATGCACTTCATAATTTTGTTTGTGTACGTACATCATTTCTTTGTTTGAAAAAGGATGATTTGGTAAACTTAATTACTATTCCACTCATTTCAGTAGTTACGATTTTTTCATTTCAATAGATCAGATGTACCTACAATATATAACCTCTTTCGTATTTGAAAGCCAAATATTATAGACTTCTGAATTTTCTCGATCCGTAGGTGATTTATTACGCAGCGCTAAGAATCATTAAGCTTCAAGTTTCATTAATTTATTTTTTAATGACCTGGTGTTGTTGGTTCAGCTCTTATGATCCACTACACATCTTTGCATCATCCAACATTGCCATGTATGTAAATGTTCACACCAAAGAGTCTGTGTCTGCCAATAAAATTGTATTATGAATTTCAAGATTTGTTTTGTGTGTGTGTGTGTCATGTGCGTGTCTGCATGTATGTTTGTGTGTGTGTGTATGTATGAGCATGAGAGAGAGAAAGAGATTTGTTTTTGTGCTGTGTTTGTGCATCTTTCTGTCTCTCCTTACTCTCTCTCTCCAATATTTTTCAAACGTATTATCATTAGATTAAACCCTCCCATGGGCGAGGGCTGGATGTAAAAAAGCACCTGTTTGCTTATGCCACTACCCTCGTAAATAAAGAATTTCTCATTGTCATTGTCATTGTCTCTCCCTCTCTCTCTCCCTCCCTCTCTCCCTCCCTCTCTCTCTCTCTCCCTCCCTCCCTCCTCTCTCTCTGTGCGCGCCTTCGTGAGCGAGGCTGGTACTAAAAAATTTTCATTCAACTGACAAACACAGGTAACAAGCGATAACGCGCAAAATACTGGTTTATTACTTTACATTAGGTATTCAGTAATATGTATTGCGATTGCGAAACTCAGTAATAAGTATTGCGATTGCATAATTCAGTATTGCATATTGCGATTGCGGTAAAAAACTAAACAGAAAAAAAAAAGAGAAAAGAAAACAAATTATTAGACATGGCAAAGGTATCAAAAATACAAAACGCGAGAAACAAAAAGGGAAAGATAAACAATCAAGTTCAAGTTCAAGTTTATTAGTCCATAACCCATGGGGGCATTTTGAACAATAAATACAATCAATACAATCATGATATATGCTAATATAATAAATAAAAAAAAATAAAAAATAAATAAAAAGAAATTATGAAAAACTGTTACAATCACAAGACAGGAGAAGACAAACAGACAAGAAAGTTACAATACCAAACACTCGTTGGTTAATCCCTTAACAAAAAATAAAGGATTACGTTCCTTACGTTAGACAATACAATAAAACACTAAGAATACTCAAGAAACTTAGCATACATACGTTTAAAACCAAAATGGCTACTTTAGGAAAATACAAAACGCTGACTTATCAGGCCAGGAATACAATAGCAAACTGTCAGACTAAAAAGTTCCTGCGTTAATCAAAGTCACAAACAAGATATTTACTCATCCAAATTCCCCCAATAGCGTTAAAAGAAATAAGCCCGTTTACAAACGATCACCAACAGACCGCAAGCTCTTTTACCTAGATTCCTTTAACGTAAGGCTGGATAAATTAGAGAAAACGTTTCACTTCGAACTTCGTTAACCACAGAAAACACAAGTTATCATAAACATTAGTGACCTTTTAGCGTCTACAAAACATTGCTGTACGTTTCACAAGACTAGAATAGTTGGACACACAATAAAGGAACACTACAACATGTCTGATTTCTTTTTATATTTAGTCAAGTTAAGACTAAATATTTTAACGTAGAGGGGGGAATCGAGACGAGGGTCGTGGTGTATGTGTGTGTGTGTGTGTCTGTGTGTGTGTCTGTGTGTGTGTCTGTCTGTCTGTGTGTGTGTGTAGAGCGATTCAGACTAAACTACTGGACCCGATCTTTATGAAATTTGACATGAGAGTTCCTGGGTATGAAATCCC
The DNA here is from genome assembly GCF_037325665.1 of Littorina saxatilis. Taxonomy (NCBI): domain Eukaryota; kingdom Metazoa; phylum Mollusca; class Gastropoda; order Littorinimorpha; family Littorinidae; genus Littorina; species Littorina saxatilis. The sequence continues at coordinate 10,748,314 of NC_090251.1, forward strand.
CATACGTTTTTTTTCATTTTTTCAATAAATGTCTTTGATGACGTCTTATCCTGCTTTTCGTGAAAGTTGAGGCGGCACTGTCACGCTCTCATTTTTCAACCAAATTGGTTTAAATTTTGGTCAAGTAATCTTCGACGAAGGCCGGGGTTTGGTATTGCATTTCAGCTTGGTGGCTTAAAAACTAATGAGTGAGTTTGGTCATTAAAAATCTGAAAATTGTAAAAACATTTTTTTTTTATAAAACGATCCAAATTTACGTACATCTTATTTTTTATCATTTTCTGATTCCAAAAATATATAAATATGTTATATTTGGATTAAAAACAAGCTCTGAAAATTAAAAATATAAAAATTATTATCAAAATTAAATTGTCCAAATCAATTTAAAAACACCTTCATCTTATTCCTTGTCGGTTCCTGATTCCAAAAACATATAGATATATGTTTGGATTAAAAACACGCTCAGAAAATTAAAACGAAGAGAGAAAAGCATGCTATCCTTCTCAGCGCAAGTACTACCCCGCTCTTCTTGTCAATTTCACTGCCTTTGTCGTGCGCGGTGGACTGACGATGCTACGAGTATACGGTCTTGCTGCGTTGCATTGCGTTCAGTTTCATTCTGTGAGTTCGACAGCTACTTGACTAAATGTTGTATTTTCGCCTTACGCGACTTGTTCTTTCTTTATTTGGTGTTTAACGTCGTTTTCAACCACGAAGGTTATATCGCGACGAGGGAAAGGGGGGAGATGGGATAGGGGAAAGGGGGGAGATGGGATAGAGCCACTTGTTAAGTGTTTCTTGTTCACAAAAGCACTAATCAAAAAATTGCTCCAGGGGCTTGCAACGTAGTACAATATATGACCTTACTGGGAAAATGCAAGTTTCCAGTACAAAGGACTAAACATTTCTTACATACTGCTTGACTAAAATCTTTACAAACATTGACTATATTCTATACAAGAACCACTTAACAAAGGTAAAACAGAATCCGTTAGTCGCCTCTTACGACATGCAGGGTGCAGAGAAATAAGGATGTGGAAAAGAAGACTTTTGGTAAGTGAAATAAAGGCTGGGCTCCTGATGAAACAGTGGGGTTGGCGGCTGGAATATCATGCTGCGGTCTGATCCTTGGTGTTGCGGTGCGTTGCCCACAGGGACTCTGGGTTGGGCGGGTAGGTGTAGCAAGAGCGCTCTGGGGTACACGCATCTTGGGCGACAGTTGGGGTGTAGGAGGTGTTGGGCTCACGGCGTCGTGGGAGGGTTGGTCATGGTTCGCACAAGTGGGTGCTTGGGGAAGGTTGACAGGGGGTGGGATCACGTTGCCCGAGGTCCCATGCTGTGCTGTTTGCGGAGTGATTAAACTGGGTGCAATGGGTTGAGTGGGCGCAGTGGGAAGGGGCATGTCAATGGTGATGGTTCTTGTTGGAGAGGGGAGGATAGCAGGTGAGTATTTCCTGAGGAATTTGCGGTTGCGTAGAGTGACTCTGCCTGATCCATCTACTTTTACCACATATTGGTCGAATTGGCGAACCTCGATCACTGTCCCAGTCTTGTCCCACTTGAGTGGGTGGGGTCCAACCTGATTTTGGACTCGGACGTAGTCGCCAACTTTGAGGGGTGGTAGTCGTTTTGTCCTTTCGGACCATCGTTCCCAGTTTTGCATGTAGGGCGGACTCTCGTGCGGCCAGTGTTTCACGCCATGTGCGGTGTGGTTGGTAGTTTCCTGGGAGTATGGGGATGAAGTCCCTGATTGGATGGCCAAAGACGCTCATGGCAGGGGATAGTTTGGTGTCGCGGTCAGGGGTGTTTCTGTACTGTAGCGTGGCCCTTTGAAAGGCATCTGTATCAAGGTCACCATTGGGGGTGGTGTTGTCGGTGATTAGTCGCTTGACAGTTTTGACGCCCACTTCTGCCCGGCAATTGCTGTGCGGGAAGGGTACCGACGACAATCGGTGGTGTACACCCCAGTTTTTCAAAAATTGTCGGGTTTCGTTGGAGGTGAATTCCGGCCCGCCATCTGATGCTAGTTCCTCAGGGATTCCATAGGTCACAAATGCTCGACGAAGACATGTAACGAGCCCAGTTCCGCCAGCGTGTGATCTTTCGACAATGGGCCAGTTGGAATATCTGTCAACAATGACCACATAGCTTGCTCCCTTGTAGTGGAAGAAGTCAGCACAGATGTATTGGAAGGGGTATTGTGGGGTTAATAGCGGTGTGGGTGGGGCACTGGGGTTGGAGGGTGCAATGCGGTTGCAGTGGGTGCAGTTAGCTCTCACGGCAGTGATGTCAGGTGTGATTCCTGGCCAGAATACCGATGCTTCGGCCCTCAAGTTCATAGAGGTCACCCCCTGATGCGCAGCGTGCAGTGCGGTGAGGACTTCAGGACGAAGTGACGGTGGGATGACCACTCGCTCTTTGTAGAGTATTACCCCGTCGAGTGTAAAGAGGTCTTCGCGGAATTGGAAGAAGTCCCGCAGTGATGGAGGAAGGTATTGACGGTTGTCCGGGAAGCCATTGTCAATGATCGATGACAGTAGGAACATGTTTTCATCGCTTGATGTGGCATCTCGTACGCGGTCCCAAGTCACAGATTGGATGGGAGCGGAGTGCAGTGTGAAGGCTGTCAACCATTTCAATTTGTGGAGCTTGGCATCGTATGCCGTCAAGGGAGGAAGGGAACAGACATGGGGAGGAGTGGAGTGAGGCCACATCATCAGTGAGGGGCATTTTGACAGGATCTCCAGTTGGGTGTCGGGAGATAGTGTCAGCTGCACAATGTTTGATTCCAGGGATGTGCACCATGCGGAACCTGTATTTCAGGGTTTTTTCTTTCAAGTTCCGTAGTCGTGGGTTGGGGATGTCTTCGAGCGACCGGTCTCCAAATAGTTTCAGGAGAGGTTTGTGATCAACAGCAATCGTCAGGTCTTCACAGCCGAGGACGAAGTACCTGGCTTTGTTGAGAGCATCCGCGACGGCTAATGCCTCTCCCTCGACGGGTGCATAGCGTGATTCCGCTGCGTGAGTGAAGCGGCTTCCAACAAGGGTAACCTTCCATCCCGTTTGACAGCAGAATGGGTCCTTTGTGGGACAGGTGCAGTGCTTTTGGAGCAGCCAGAATCCGATGCCTGTTTTCGACCAGTCAGTGGCGAGACATGTTGGTCGTTGTGCGTCAAAGATCTGGACGCCTTTGTCAATGTCGTTGATGATGATGTTTTTCGATTCCTCGAACAGGGAGTTCAGGTTGTCATTCCATTGAAATGGTGTACCTGGTTTCAGTAACTCGCGGAATGGCAGCATTTTCTCGGCCATGCTGAATGCAAAGGACACCTGGTTGATGAGTCCGAACCACGATCGTATGTCAGTGATGTTGACTGGGGTTGGGAAGTCGCGGATGGCCTGAGAGTGTTTCTTGCTAGGGCGGACTGTGTCAGGGGTAATTTCAAACCCTGCAAATTCCACTGTGTCGCTGCCGAAGACGAATTTCTCCGGGTTGAGGGTGATTCCATGGCGGCCACAGACGTCGAGCCATTGGACTGTCTGATGGAAGCTGTCTTCCAGGGTGTCTGCCCAGAGGAGGGCGTCGTCAACACATTTGGTCTTGTTGGGAATCTCGGCGACAATTTCGTCGTATCGCCTGGTGTATCCGTCGCCAGATGCTATGTAACCTTGGGGGGTCGTTTTGTAACGGTATCTGCCCCAAGGTGTAATGAAGGTCGTGAGGTGGCGGTCTTCTGCTCGGATGGGGACGCTGTGGTAGCCGTTCTATGCATCGAGGACGGTCTTCTTTTTGCCGTGTGGGATAGACCTAGCGTAGTGGAACGGGGAGGGGGTGTGATGTGTTTCCCTTGTCGCATGAGCATTGAGGGGTTGGAAGTCAACGGTCCGGCGTGGTTTGCCGTTTTTCTTCGCACAGATTACCATCCGGTGGCACCATGTGACAGGTTCGCCTATGGGAACAGGTTCGAGGACACCCAGTTGGACATCTTGGTCAAGGCCTGCCTTTACTTCCTGTTGCCAATGGAGTGGGACTGGTATAGGGGTGTGGTGAGCCACCGGTTTTGCCGTTGGGTCGACCATGAGTTCGAGCGGGGGGCCCTCCATGAGGGGGAGGGGCTGGTGCTCACAGGTGTTGAACGTGCTTGACTTGTAGTAGTCTAGTAGGTACCGCTGTAGTTTTTCCCTGTTGGCGTCGGGGGATGGTAGGCGTTGGGGTGGGGCCGGTGGTAATTGGCGCCGGGGGCAGCCGCAGGGGGCAGTGGACCCAGAGGGTGCAGTGTCATGCAGTGTGGCATCACAGTGGTCTGTTGTCTCACCGACCTTGGGGAAGTCCTTGGGGATGATGTGAAGGTCTACGCATGCCCCTCTGCTGAGGAAGAACTTTTCGGAGCAGTCCGTAATGTAGGTCATCTGTTTGGTTTCGAAGATTCTGCCGTCGGTATCCTTGGCTGTGATATGGAGTATTGTGGCGCCAAGGATGTTGATGTTCTTGTTGTCGGCGGTGTGCATTTTCATTGTCACGGGGACAAGGTCAGATGCAGTAAGGCCAAGGCGATAGAGGACTACGATGCCGGCGAGGCAGCTTTGGCACCCTGTGTCTGCCATGGCAGGTTGGCTGATGGACTTTGATGGGGTGTTGAGTGTGAACCCGAGAGTCTTGTAGCCGAGGTCGAGGTCCTCTGTCACGTAGTCACAGTCAGGGATCGGGCAAGCGACGGCAGGCATGGTCACAATGGTGGTGTAGGTGCTTGCGGGCTCAACTGACCGTAGTCATCGATAAGAACGCTGTCTCTTTGTTCAAATAATCTTTACTCAAACAATGACCACGGTTCTGCAATCAAAGAAAGGAAATGAACTATGTTGACTAATACTAATAGCATTAGGCAACATGGAACTGACTATTGACGTACGATTATGACTCGGCTAAATGTGTAAAGATAAAGATACTGCGCATGGACAGAAGCTTGTGACTATGCATGAACAACACTATGATTGAATTATGAAGTAGCTTAATTGCATAGAACAGAACTTACAGATAAATGAGGTGAAAGGTTCTTTCTGCAGTGCACGTGTTTCATTTGCGGCCATCTTTGATCTAGAGCTTTCAAGGAGTAATGTCCCTTGACTAAACTGTCTATTTGCAGGAATAGATCGTAATCAGTTAACGAGTAGCACTTTTCATTGACTTTTTGTTGTTGTTGCTTTCCTGAAGCCAAACAACTATAACAAGGTTTTGAAGAGTGACAGACTCATTTATTCTACGATGAAACGAGTACACTTATAAAATCAACAATGAGGACGCAGTTTGTCTACTTTTGGTTTTGGTTTCTCAGAAAATCGGAGCTATGCACTACACAACTAGGAGGGCTGTCGTTGGGATCGATATCGCTGGAGACGCTTTGCTTGCAGTGTTCGTGAGCTTACAAACGTGGGTGTATTATTGTCGAGTTGTAACCTGATTGGCAAGGGAGGCTTAAATTATTCAAGTCAAGTTATGTTTCACAAAGCAAATGTTTTACCATATCAGTGAATATGCGCATTTAAGCTTAGGTTTGGGTTTAAAACTTTGCACGACGACGTAGAAATGCAAATGGCGCAAAAACTCGTTGACTCGTATCTCCCGGATACGGAAACAAGACTCCGAAAGCTCACCTGTAATTATGCGCTAACTACATAGACATAGGCCTACATGTAGGCTACACTTCTGTAATTAAACAGTCCCATCTGGCAGCAGAGAAATACAACATACACCTACTTTTGGTTAAACTAATAACGTCTTTCACTAGCTAATCTCACATTTTTACTCGAACCACAGGTAAGCAGAAAACACGTACTAGAAATTCATGGAGAGGGTCCCAGGACAGGCAATGCACACCGCTACTCGTAAATATGCGCAGCGTCAGGGGATGACTTGAGTCCCCTGGCATATTACCCTACGCTCAATCGCAGCTTTGGTTTACAACGACTAACGACAAAGCTACGATCGTCTCGGCGAGGTTCACCGAGGATATACTCTACAGGCGATCAGTACTATCCCCTGGGGGCGGGGTAGGGTGTGTTGCTGAAGCTGCTGCGCAGCAGGAGATATTTACGAGCTGGCTTCGATAGTAGCAGTGTGCAATGGGTGCCCAGGACGCACTTAACCTAAAAAGTGCGAGTCCCGGGACGCACTGAATTTCCATTATTGTGCTTACCCTAGGTACTGTTTTCAGAGGCTGTAGTCGTCAGCTAAGTCTATAGTGCAAGTATCAATGCCAAATCAAATAAAACTGACATTTAGAGTTTGCAGTTTGTGTTTGTCTATCCGCAGGTTTCACAAAAATGATATTACTGTTTTCTGTATCATTGACCAAAAATATAGAATAGCTATGTTGTGTTTGATTAAATATTGTTTAACATGAACACTATCCCTTGAATTATGAAAATCGGCATGTACAAAAATTCTTACTTCTGCGGCGCTTTTCTGAATTTTGTTTTTAAGCTTTGAGTGGATATGGGTTTTTTTTGCGTTTAAAAAAGTTGAGGAGGCACTGTGGCGACCACATTTTTTCAGTTTATTCTTCTTTTTTTTATTTTTTTTTTTTACCAAGTATAATGTAAGTACATTTCAATCGGTCCAATATGTGTAAATGCATTTCAACTTCGTGATGACTTGGTGCACATATCAGTGTAACTTTATGTTTGATTCGCAGGATAGTATGGCAGCAGCAGCACCGCCCAGTGAAGAAGAATGCCCTGTGTGCCATGACGACTTCACAGACCCAAAGATCCTCCCTTGCACACATCTCGTCTGTCGCAAGTGTGTGTTGTCATGGCTGCACAAGGGAGGCAACCAGGCCGGATGTCCACTCTGCCGCGCCTCCATTCTCCCGCAAGGGTCAAGTGGTCAAGATGTTGCCGCTCTTGTGGATGATCTCCCCACTGACATCATCACAAAGGCAGCGGTGGAGAGCCGCAGGGTTCTGAATGAAAAACACGTGTGTGTTTGCGACAGCACCACCAAGGCGACTTCTTTCTGTATGCAGTGCAGCATCAAGTTCTGTCCCGCATGTGTCAAGGTCAGCAGACGTTCATGCACATCGGTTTTGTGTCTCCTTAGCAATATGGAGAGTCTTAGGATACAGAAGTATTAGCTTGGTAGGCGAACAGAAAACTGTTAACTCTGTGTGTGTGTGTGTATGTGTTTGTGTTGTGTGTGTGTGTGTCAGTGTGTGTGTGTGTGTGTGTTGTGTGTGTTGTGTGTGTGTGTGTGAGCAAACAAAAATATGATACTAAGGTGGGCTAATACTGTAATTGTGTTTTATATATCAATGTATGCGTCATAGCAATTGATGCTCGCACAGATTTGGCCTGAACAGAGTTCAAATTAATATCAAAAATTCATTAATTAATTCCCTCTTTTTTTGTAATCAGATTCACAATGTGATTCCCACAACAAAAGAACACAAGATTGAGCAAATTTCCGCACTGACTGTTGACAAGCTGGCTGCGAGCTATCAGTCGTCATGCGCGGTTCACCCCGGACGACCAGTGGAGCAGTTCTGTTCTTCACACCAGGAGCTCATCTGCATCAACTGTTCTACCTCCACCCATCGCAGATGTTTGGACGTGGAGGGGATTGCAGGAGCTGCAGAGGCGAAGCGACAGAAGCTGAAGGAGCAGGCTAAGGAACTTGAGGGCAAGATGGATGAAATACAGACGCAGGTGACTTTTGTGTGTGTTTGATTTATAATCTAAATAACAGACTGACTCTGGGTGAGATGAACAAAGTTTAAAAAAAAAAAATTAAATAATTCTGTACTCACCAATGCAAGGATAGCACATGTAATATTACTAAATCAACATTTCGCTTATGGAAGCTTCCAATATACTTCATGTACATTTTGTGCCAAGATTAATTGATCGTAAGTTCAGGATCATGATATTAGGAGAATAGTAGAAATTTGAATTCAATCAAGCTCAACTTCAAGGTTTAGTACATAATTCCCGAAGGTTACATATACATACATGATGTTCGTGGAGGCCTCGCCCTTCTGCAAATAGAAAATTTTCAATATGCAGGCATCTACCACAACAAGTAGAGATAAGCAAATGAGAGGAGCTGATAGACACTATACAACCATCTGAAAACGTTAGTAGTCGCCGACACGAACGTTTCAAGCTCCCAGAGAAAGTCGAAAACGTGTTTCCACTTGTACCTCCTTGAGCTGTCCAATGTCAAATGCTCCTTCAATAACACCCTGAAAGGACGCACAGCTCCTTCAATAACACCCTGAAAGGACGCACAGCTCCTTCAATAACACCCTGAAAGGACGCACAGCTCCTTCAATAACACCCTGAAAGGACGCACAGCTCCTTCAATAACACCCTGAAAGGACGCACAGCTCCTTCAATAACACCCTGAAAGGACGCATAGCTCCTTCAATAACACCCTGAAAGGACGCATAGCTCCTTCAATAACACCCTGAAAGGACGCATAGCTCCTTCAATAACACCCTAAAAGAACGCACAGCTCCTTCAATAACACCCTGAAAGGACGCATAGTTCCTTCAATATCACCCTGAAAGGACGCACAGCTCCTTCAATATCACCCTGAAAGGACGCATAGCTCCTTTAATAACACCCTGAAAGGACGCACAACTACACTTTTAAAGTAGCATCTGAGCATGCGTAGAGGAGACTCTGATGTAGACAGCATTTGTTTAAGTTATGTAGCTCTCCTTGACAGTGCTTCTTCCCCCAATCCTTCCTCACCCCCAATCCCACCCCCGCCCCCGAACCCCACATTCCTTTCTAGATCTGTAAGGTCAGGGTTCGTACAGAGTCCTTGAACCCTGGAAAACTCCTTGAAAATTGGAAAACCTTTTCCAGGCCTTGAAAAGTGCTTGAAAATAGAGTTTTGTTAAATAGTCATTGAAAAGTACTTGATTTTTCCAAATTGTTGTCTATACATTTCGTCAGCAGCTTGTCTTATTTTAAAAAAAATGCAACCCCCTTTTTTTTCGTCAAATACAGTACACATTTTGGGAGAATAAAAGATCGAGTGAAAACGAAAGCAGATGAACTATTACTAGTCACCCGTAGTTGCTTCCCTTCCCGGAAGTTGGCAAGGGAAACAACTACGGAATGACTAATAGAAATTCACCAGAAACTTGATGACTTCAAAAACTGAAGGTAAGCTTGGTGCTTTGCATTAATTTGGGGAAAATCATGTCCTTGAAAAGCATTTATTTGGTCCTGGAAATGTCCTTGAAAACTCCTTGAATTGTATCAGCTCTGCCCTGCAGGAACCCTGTATGGTATTAGCCATGTCACGATGATAATTGCCTTTATCATCAATGTAAACTCATACTCTATCACTGAAAAGCGATACTAAACAGATCCGCTCTTCCTCATCTGCATTACGTGAGGGAACGTCAAGTGTAAATTGACTCTTCTTTTTAATTACAGATTCTCCAGTTGGACAATGCAGCTGCTGACGGTCTTATGAAGTTCAAGGCCATGAAAGACAATGTTAAAACAACTTTTGACAAACTGCGTTGTATTCTAAACAAACGATGTCGTGATGCAACCGCCGAAATCCAAAAGAAGGAAGACGAGTTCCTGAAAGACAACAAATCCCAGAAGAGCGACTTGGAGAAAACTCGAGCGCGCTCTGCAGCTTTGTGCAGCACGGTCAGTCGTATTGTATCGGCCTCTGATGACCCGCTGCTCGCCATGCTGGTCAAACTCAAGTCTCGCTTGGAGGACGCAGAAGATCTGTGCATGCAAAACGATGCTGTTCGACGAAAAGTTGGTTCTGCTGAATTTGTAGATTTCTTCTTCGACCCGCAGTCGTCGGCCTCCTTACATGATCTGATTGCTGGATATGGCCAGTTGAGGGATCTTAAACTGCAAGAGCCAATGTTAATGAGAGCACCACGCTGGCTATGGTGGAAGATGAGATACCCAATCTGAAACCTTGTCAGTTCAAAATATTGTGCATACCGGCGGCTCTGGAGAAGTTTTACAGAGGTTATCCCGGACTGCAAGTCTCAGTCGATAAAGAAAGAAGAACTGCTAGAGTTGCAGCCCCTGAAGATAAAATAAAGAAAGCCTTCTCTGATATACTGGCCTTTGCAATGAGCCTCAGAGAGGTGAAGATATCTCTGACACCAGGATTGCTGAAGATGTTTGAACAAGAAGACACCAAGGAGTGGATCCAGGAAACTCTGATGAGCGAACACGGACTTGTGTGTCACTGGGAAGTGTCTGAGCAGCAGATCATTATCAGTGGCCAGTCGTCTGACCTTATTCGCATACAGGAGATGTTTAAAGACGCTTTCGAGCAGCATCCAATCATGCTACACCCAGAAGACGCTTTTACCCTGAAATCACCCGCCTGGAGGAAATTCCTGGAGCAGCTGAAAGACAGTTACAGTCCCCCACAGCCCGTGTTGCTGCCACAAGGTCGCAGTGTCATCATTGTTGGTACACCCAGCAATATTTCCACCACTAAGGTCAAGTTGAAGAATTTCCTGGCCCCGACAATTAACCTTCGCCGGCACTCGTTATCGACTAGGTATACGGACGCATTCGTGGGTCCGTGCAGACCCATGCTTCTCAAAGAAAGAAAGATATGCATATCCTTCCGTGGCACTCGTGGGTCCGTGCGGACCCAGAAGGGTGTTTGATTGCAAATATCTCTTAAACGAATGGATTTTTTTAATGAGCTTTTAGAAATGCCTCAGACACCTAAAAAGCTATCATCTCCTAAAAGCTCATTAAATTTCAGTGATAATTAATTAATTAATTAATGGTCAAATTTAGACTACACACAGTATTTGGTAAAATATTATGGATCTGCATGGCCCCACGAGGGCAACGGAAGGGTTTGCACAATTGTCCTTCTTTGAGAAGTATGAGTCCGCATGGACCCACGCGTGCCTCGGAAGGGTATACATGCTTTTCCTTCTTTGAGAAGTATGGGTCCGCACGTCCCCACGAATGCTTCCGTGTGTAGTCTAAATTTGACCATTAATTAATTAATTAATTATCACTGAAATTTAATGAGCTTTTAGGAGATGATAGCTTTTTAGGTGCCTGAGGCATTTCTAAAAGCTCATTAAAAAATTCCAACTCGTTTAAAGGCATACTAATGCACTAGCGCGGTGGGAATTCTGTCATATCTAGAACAATCGTGCAATTGGTGAAGAGTTTTTGAAATTTGGCATGGAGTTAGGTATGGTCATAAGGTTTTCAAAAACCATTGCAAACAAATTCAACCTTACGTTTTGTTGCCTGTTTGCGCAAAATTCAATATGGCCGCCGACGGAAGCAGTAAATGTCATATAGCAGCTCCCATTATTACTAGAACCTTGTCAAATGTCTGCTATCCCATGTTTTCTAGTGCAAGGAATCCAAATATGAGATCTCTGGTGTTTCACCGCTATTTTCAGGGTCAAAGGTCATTTTTCAAGGTCATTTCAGTTAACAAAGACGATAACTTTGGAATTTATTAACTTCAAAAGATGAAATTGGGTTGTACACCCTTGCGTGAGCCCTGTGAGCTCACGGTTCAAGTTCTTGAACTCACGACTAACTATTTAGTTAAACACGAATTATGGTGCTCAGAATTGTCGATGTTATAGATATGGTCGACTGGTCGTAAGTTCTGGACTTAGTCACTGGCACTGTTTGCGCAGCCTCCTTCACACTTGCACAGTGGACCACAGCGAAGACCAGCGCGATGACACTTGCAGTTTCCTTTGCAAGCAACCAAGCAGCCACAGTGGAGCAACAGTGAGCACCCTGTGCTGGCGTCAGGCAGACTTGTCCAGTATGGCACCCATGCCTTGGTTATCTCATTCCATTCCCATCCCCATTCACTTGGGTTTGGGATGTTGGAGGTTTTGGACAGAGACTGTTTCCAGATGAAAGCTGCGATGAGCAATGCTCGCTTTGTGTGCTGGAACAACGCATGCTGGGTTGGTGGGATGGATTCCAGAGGTTTGAGACCAACAGTAAACATCAGCTTTCTTGCTTCGTTGACAGACGTTGATCTACAGTTTTTGCTGTACATCAGCACAATGAAACGCTCCAGACGCTGCATATGTGCAGTGAGTCGAGTGTGAGGCTGGTTGGGCCCTGGGTGATGGCGATGAAGGTGTCAGTGACCTCAGGAAAAGTGGCCCATGCATTCCATGCTGTCTTTTTGCCAATTCCGAACATGGCCGATGTTACATCACATCCTGTGTAGGAATGAAAGAAGGGAAGTGCCTGGAAGCGTGGAGGTCCCAGCTGTTGAGCAATGTAATGCACTGGAATGTTTCTGAATGTCTTTCCTGACCCAAATCCAATCCACAGTACAGCTCTGACAGTTTCAGTTGGTCAAAGTGATGGATGGCAAGAACCACCACATCTGTGTCCACTGTCCTGAGGTAGGCCTACGGTGTGTCCCTGCTCAGCAGCATGGCAGAGCATCATCCGTGTGTCAGCTTCTTCTTGGTGGCAAGGAGATAAGGCTGATATATTTGTTGGTCTGTTAGTGAGCACAAGGTCAACCTTCGTAGTCGGGAGATGATATCTTGCATCGGTGGTATGTCGCTCTAGTTGCTCACTGAGGAACTGGAACAGCTCATCCTTGTTGTCAGACTCCTTGAGGAACTTCTGCCAGTCAGCTCCCTTTAGAATAGGTATCTTTGCTGAGACTCTAGTTCGCCTTCCTTCACTTTCACCCCGCTTGGCACGAGTCTGTGATCAGTTTGAGACTTGCATCCTGATATGTGTCCCAAACAGCATCCACTCTTGTGGTGTTGTTGGTCATCTGGCTCTCTAAAAAGGGTAGCAAATGCAGTGGCACACTAGGGCTTGACAATATGGATGATGGCTGGCATATCCAGTACGATCACAGAGGCTTCTTTTGCTGCAGGAGAGCGTCCAGGATCAGGCATTCCAGGCAGGCAGCCAAGAAGAGCAGACTTTGTACGTGACATCAGTTTTCCACGATCACACAAGGAATGAGATTCACGCTGAATCTCATGTCTGAAAAAGTCGTCCATATATATCTACATCAGATCTTCCTAGCAAGGACAGAAACAACTTGGTGATGAGCGCCGCATTTGCCCTTGCTGATCCCAACTTGTTAGCACCCTTCTTCAGGTCCACAGGTGGCCGGTTGCTTAAAGTGTACAAATTGGCCCTTGGGATAACATCAGACAATGGTTTGGAGCAAGTTTCAAGTCTGTCCCTAACAAACTCTGTAAACATGGCCTTGCCGATGTTTGGAGCTTCCCTCAAGCAGTTGACAATTACTGGGTCCATGACTTCACAGGTGTCCAGTGTGACGAGCTGACAGCCTGTCTCCTTGAATGGGTTGACCACTGTTCCCTCTTTTACAGTGCTTTGAGATGTTTCAGGAACTTGTTTTGTTCAGCAACAGAAGACTCTGGGTGCTCTAAATTGACTTCTCTGTTTGAAGCTGAAAGACTTTCGTTTTCAAATTCATCAATGACTCTCAGGACCTCTGGTTTTGAGAGTTCAATAAACTCTTTTTCCTCTGGCTGACCATAGAGTCCTTTTGCTCCACTGTCCTCCTTCAGGAATTTGATGCTGTGCTCCTGGCTCTGGTCAAGCGCCATGAGGGAGAACTTCTTGTCACTGCGCTGCACAACGAACTTCCCTTCTTCATGGACACTTGGATGGGTCTCTGGCAGACAAGCCATGTCCTTCACGAAGACATGCATCCAGCGGGCATAGTTTGTGTGCCCAAAAGCAAAAAACCATGGGCTATGAAGGGGGCCATTTTGAAAGACATATGTACCTTTTCAGCTTAAATGGTGAGACTGAGATATTCAAGGAGTTCAGAAATAGACTCCCAGTGGTCGAAAACATGGGTATAGAGACTAATTGTTTCTTTTTAAGTTGAGTAGGTTCAGAGTTATTACACTCTGAAATGAAATACCTTGAAAATGACATATGAATGACCTTTGACGTTAAAATGACGTCCAAACGTCAAATCCATCTTGGATATGGGTTGCTTGCACTAAAACACATGTGAAAAGTTGTATTTCTCAATGCTGTCGTGGTAACAATGGGTGTAATTTAGCAGTCCTTTTTCCGGGTGGCGGCCATATTGGATTTTGCGCAAACAGACCAATCAAGGTCAAGCTCAATTTGTTTGCGATGGTTTTTGAAAACCTTGTGTCCATACCTACCACCATGCCAAATTTCAAAGACTCTTCACAAAGTGCACGATCATTCTGAATTCCTTCTCAGCTACACTCCCGTGTTTACAAAGTGTAGTTTGCCCACAATCGATGTCAAACGCACCATAAGACCATATAATGATGATACATCACCATGCGCGGACCATAATACATGCATTACTTACAGCTTGTTCTAGCCTCTGAAAAAGTGAGGATGTCAACAAAGCCGCGGTGTTCTCTCCCTTGCATCAACGTTACATGTGTTGCCAAATCTATAAATAGGACGATCCAGATCAAAATGAAAATTCAAATATCTCAACATTTAAGGGGTCCTAGACCACAATATTTTGCAGGGAACTTAATTTAGTCTGTCTCCAGCTGTTGGTAAAGCAATTAGCGTGTATAGTCATCGAGTACATATGGCTTTAAGAGATATTTGCAATCAAACACCCTTCTGGGTCCGCACGGACCCACGAGTGCCGGCGAAGGTTAAGGAAGAGGGGAAAATTAATGTTCATGCCCATGTCTCACTATGATCCCAATAATGGGTAGTTAACTGAACCGAATCGTTGTTTTGCGAGGTGACCGACTTGACGAATCAGTCACAGGGAAATCAGCTCGCTACCCGAAAGAATGTATGGGCTCACTATGTAGGCTACTCTGTGTAGCTATATTGGCCCGGTTTTGATTTTTGTCAAATAACTAAGTTCTTTTACATTTAGTCCATTTTGAAGCGTAGTGGTGTGTGTGTGTGTGTGTGTGTGTGTGTGTGTGTGGCGCATGGCAGCCTGAATGGCGGGGTGAAAACAGTCATACACGTCAGTAAAAAGCCACTCGTGCAAAAACATGAGAGAACGTGGGAGTTTTAACCTATGAACGAAGAAAAAGAAAAAGAAGAAGACATGGATGTTTAATGTAAATTCCACCATGAACTTAATATGCAAACATCATGTATTTCAACTGCACTTCCATATAAATTGTGAACATTAATTTGAGAGAAGCGTTGTACATTATTAATAATGGATATTTGAGTCTGTTCAATCGTTTATTGCTGAATCTGGCAGCCTGATTTGATGGATGTCTTCATGTACTTGTGGTGGTGTGTGTGGCGGCCGCTACGTACATCCAGTGGAACCCCCCTTTTAAGACCCCCCAATTTAAGACTCCCTCCTTTTTATATTTAGTCAAGTTTTGACTAAATATTTTAACATCGAGGGGGAATCGAAACGAGGGTCGTGGTGTATGTGCGTGTGTGTGTGTGTGTGTCTGTCTGTCTGTGTGTGTGTGTGTGTAGAGCGATTCAGACTAAACTACTGCACCGATCTTTATGAAATTTGACATGAGAGTTCCTGGGTATGAAATCCCCGAACGTTTTTTTCATTTTTTTGATAAATGTCTTTGATGACGTCATATCCGGCTTTTCGTGAAAGTTGAGGCGGCACTGTCACGCCCTCATTTTTAAACCAAATTGGTTGAAATTTTGGTCAAGTAATCTTCGACGAAGCCCGGACTTCGGTATTGCATTTCAGCTTGGTGGCTTAAAAATTAATTAATGACTTTGGTCATTAAAAATCTGACAATTGTTAAAAAAAAAAAAAAATTATAAAACGATCCAAATTTACGTTTATCTTATTCTCCATCATTTGCTGATTCCAAAAACATATAAATATGTTATATTCGGATTAAAAACAAGCTCTGAAAATTAAATATATAAAAATTATTATCAAAATTAAATTGTCCAAATCAATTTAAAAACACTTTCATCTTATTCCTTGTTGGTTCCTGATTCCAAAAACATATAGATATGATATGTTTGGATTAAAAACATGCTCAGAAAGTTAAAACAAAGAGAGGTACAGAAAAGCGTGCTATCCTTCTTAGCGCAACTACTACCCCGCTCTTCTTGTCAATTTCACTGCCTTTGCCATGAGCGGTGGACTGACGATGCTACGAGTATACGGTCTTGCTGAAAAATGGCATTGCGTTCAGTTTTATTCTGTGAGTTCGACAGCTACTTGACTAAATATTGTATTTTCGCCTTACGCGACTTGTTAAGACCCTGTTTTCTCAGACTTTCTGTTCATAGCCTCTGTAAAGTTACCACTACTTTAAGACTCCCTCCTTTTTAAGACCCTGTTTTCTCAGACTTTCTGTTCATAGCCTCTGTAAAGTCACCCCTACTTTAAGACTCCCTCCTTTTTAAGACCGTATAATTTCAGATTTGTGGAGGTCTTAAAAGGGAGTTCCACTGTACTCCTCTTCACTGCCTCTCTCTGTGTACATGTATTTAATTATACCGGTTGCGCAAATGAAATGTAGGCTACATAATAATGCTCACAATATTTATGTTTATGTTGCATTTCTCAGAACTGCTGATTTTTTTTCCTCGTGCTTTTGTCCTAATCAGTCTTTTCTTAGTTCTGGTTGCCTGTATGTCCCCCCACCCCCCGCAGGTTAGGGGGAAGAATTTACCCGATCGGCTCCCCGCCAGCATGTCGTAAGAGGCGACTAACGGATTCTGTTTCTCCTTTTACCCTTGTTAAGTGTTTCTTGTATAGAATATAGTCAATTTTTGTAAAGATTTTAGTCAAGCAGTATGTAAGAAATGTTAAGTCCTTTGTACTGGAATCCCGCAGTGGGGCACTGCGGTTATGAAATTAAAGGCCCCTCCTGTTTTTGGAACCGCAGGAGCTTTCTAGTTTGCTGTTAGGTAGATTTTTGGTTCCTCTTTCCTGTCATGCTCTCTTTTTCTTCATGAATTCTTTTCTTTTTTCTGCCTTCTTGCTCATTCACCTGTATTTTTTCCAAAAATCTCTTCTCTTGCCGCTTGTCTCGCGATTCATGTATAGTTTAATCTGTTAGTGTTCTGATGTAAGTCCAGCAGTAGATAGGTTAAGCCTATTTTAACATACTGGAAACTGGTAATCTTCCAGTAGGTATTAATTTAGTTTTACTAAAGCCTGCTGGGACACAAGTAATGGGTTAGTGCATTTGTAAACAGGAATCGCTTGACAAGTGGCCCCCTTCATCCCCCCCTTCCTCGTCCTGATATGGCTCTGCGTAGTCGGCTGGACGTTAAGCAACAAATAAACAAACAAATTGCACTGGAAACTTGCATTCTCCCAGTAAGGTAATACATTGTACTACGTTGCAAGCCCCTGGAGCAAATTTTTGATTAGTGCTTTTGTGAACAAGAAACAATTGACAAGTGGCTCTATCCTAATCTCCCCCCTTTCCCCGTCGCGATATAACCTTCGTGGTTGAAAACGACGTTAAACACCAAATAAAGAAAGAAAGAAAGTATGTCCCCCCCTCCCCCCCCCCCCCCTCAGCCCTCAGTTCCACCATCCCCCCGTCTCCCCCCCCCCCCCCCCCCCTGTCGATTCCTCTGATTCCCACCCCATCCACAATTTGTTCTTCTGGTTAATTCTTGTCAAGTCCACCATCATTAAGATTATTTTGTGTAATATTGTATTGTTTTCGGGTGGCGTACATAAGCTGTTTTTTGCTTGAGATCGTGTCCTCGTTGCATAAGTTGTATCATGTCTGTTTTGTATTTTGAATAAAATGTTGTTTAAACCAACCCAAGCTATGCATTTTAAAATAGTTTCATATCTATAGATGTATTACACTCACTGTATTTCTCTACTTCATTTCCGCATGCAAATGTTCGGCGGACACACTGCACACACACTCACACACACACCGCCGGTGACTCACTGTCAGTCGCACACACACATACACCGGCACTGACACACATACTACACACATACGCACGCACGCACTCGCACGCACGCGCGCACACACACTCTCACACACACGATACACTCAGTCTGACGGACTCAGTCACACACACACTACACTGATCGACACACACTGACACACTGGCACACACACCAGCACTGACGGCACACACACCAGCACTGGAGGAAAGACTATGCAGAAACTGTGGAGTGGTGGAGGATGAACTTCACTTCCTTGATTCGTGTACAATGTATGCTCATCTCAGGCAACAGTTATTACCGAATACTTCCACCAGCAGTGATGAAATAAGAGTCAGTTCTTTGTTTACTGACAGCGACATCTAAAGGCAATTGGCAAAATATGTGTACGATTGTTTTCAACTACGCAGATGCAATGCGTCTTCCGACTGTCCTCAATAACTTATTGCTCATCTTCAGGTCCTCAGTCTTTGTTCACCCTGTTCCACTTGGTTTTGTATTACATGTATGTTATGTTATATTGCTTTTTTTCCTGTACTTATGTATCTTGTATGTGTCAATAGGCTCTGTGCTTTAATGACAATAAATTCTGATTCTGATTCTGATTCTGACGGCACACACACACACACACACCAAAGAGTGTATCCCTACAGAAAGAGGGGGCACTTCAGCTTGGAAGCGATGCCAGACCTTCCCGCATTCCAGCTAGCCCCTCCCCCTTTTACCGACTGAGTAAACTTTTTCACGCTCAGTTTTATTGGAATGGCGAGCAAGGGAAGAGGGAGCTGGTGTGCAGCACCAAATTGCCAGAATTCTCTCGTTTGTTTTCTTTTCCCAAGGATGAAGGACGGTGAGTGTATTGTTTACTTACTTTTATAAGTTATGAAATGTATAACTTAAATGTATGAGCAAACACTGTTGAAATAAGGTCTGTCTCATACAACACACACCGAGTCAGCGCAACTGATTTCTTTGCATAGCGTTTACCAAGAAGGGAAGAGGGGAACATACAAGCAAACATAGAGTAACTGGGGTATTAAGAGAGAGAGAGAGAGAGAGAGAGAGACAGAGAGAGAGGGGGAGAGAGAGAGAGAGAGAGAGAGAGAGAGAGAGAGAGAGAGAGATTTGGTGACCAGTGAGTAGTTAATTGCGTCGTGTATAAAAATCACTGATTGTTTGTGTATTATTTTACAGGTGTAAACAATGGATACAAAACTGCAGACGTGAGGATCTGATAGGCAAGACAGCGTCGTATCTTCATGCAAACTGTTGCATTTGTTCTGAACACTTTGAAGCAAGTCAGTTCATGAATCCCTCCAGCCAAACCTGTCGGCTTATTTGGTCGTCAGTACCCACCCTCTTTGATGTACCCAACCCACCACCAACACTGACAAGTAAACGACCACTGCCAAAACGACAGACATTGCCAGAGAAACGTTCACGCAAAAACATTTGCGCAGAACCTCAGTGAGACTGTGGAAGGTAAACCACTTACATGGTGTGTGGTATGATTGTGTGTGTGTGTGTGTGTGTGTGGGTGTGCCGGTGTGTGTGTGTGTGTGTCTATGTGTGTGTGTGTATGTGTGTGTGTATCTGTGTGTGTGTGTGTGTGTGTGTTCATAAAGCACTGAAATGTACGAAGATAAATCTGTGAGTTTCTGTCTGCGGGAACGTCCCACTAGTCCGAGGGTTCACTAGTCCGAGGGTTTACTATAGACACTTGATTTTCCAGTAATTATACCGCCCCTTAAGTTTCACTGTGTGTGTGTGTGTGTGTGTGTGTGTGTGTGTGTGTGTGTGTGTGTGTGTAGGCCTATGTGTGAGTGTGTTTGTGTGTGTGTGTGTGTGTGTGTGTGAGTCAGTGTGTGTGTCCGCAAATAGATATCCGATGTTTGA
Source organism: Littorina saxatilis (assembly GCF_037325665.1). Taxonomy (NCBI): domain Eukaryota; kingdom Metazoa; phylum Mollusca; class Gastropoda; order Littorinimorpha; family Littorinidae; genus Littorina; species Littorina saxatilis. Next base: position 10,768,118 of record NC_090251.1, read on the forward strand.
GAACCGATTTCAATGAAATTATGTGTGAGGCTGTTGTACAACCCAGGCTCTATCCTCTCCATAATTCAGGTCGGTGGGATAACCAATTGACCCTCACGGGCAAAAGGAAACCCGAGGTGCTATATAATATGACTAAAAACTGTAGGCAGTTCGATCACGTAATTGTCCAGTCGGGGCGGTATTCTGATAAATTTAATATCCTTTCTTCAGTCAAAATATAAATAACTAAGTTTCTTAGGGGAAATAGTCTGAGATTTCTTCGGTCAAAATATAAAACACCACGTTATTTTTTTGAATGAAAACAACTCTCTGACAAGGGAGGTAATTAAGTGCATGTACTGCGCGAAGACAGTGCGGGGTAAAAGGGAAAGTAGCTTGTTTTTTCTGCCGTGGTTGAATATTAAGTTAGTGAGGGGGGAGGGGGGGGTCACATTTTTCTGGAAGTGCAAATTCTCTGATAATGGATATCTTTATTTTTGAATATCCTTTGCTCAACTTGAAAGCAAAACTAGAAAGTGGACGAACAGTATTTACGGAGTTACCTCCCATAGTTCTTGACACAGATCACAGGCGGTAGGTATCGTTCACTGCACCAACACTATGATAAGAGAACTACAAGGTATGACAAGTGGAGCAAGACTGAAGCTGAGTGTCATACCTTGTTGTTTTATTATGATAGTGTTGGTGCAGTCAAACACTGTAGTTTCTTTGGTGCAGTGTACATACCTATCGCCTCTGCCACAGATCCACTGATCTAAACAAAGCCAAATAAAGCTTTTTCACCAACTCCGCTCCTCAGAACAAAAAGATGAATTGAAAATGTTTGTTTACATTCATTATCAGAAAATTTAAAATTATTATATCCCGATAAAAATAAATTACTATGTGCACAGGTTGACCTGTGTCCTCGGTTATCGTTCTCGGATGACGGCCATCAGTCGATAGCTCCAGCCAATCAAATTCGTCGACACAACGCATGACACCGGCCTGAAATCGGAAGTTGCAGACGCTAATTTCAGACGACAGCCAGCTTTGCGAGCAAACTGGGCGACAGAACTTCAATTTACGGAAAATACTGAATTACAGACACTACCGGTCGGTGTTCAGATTCATCGTGAGGTAGGTAGAACAATGACAAGCAAGGTCGACGGAGCTACTGATTTCGAATGTGCGGCATAAGTTTGAGAAAACATAGATGTTGTTGTCACTATCACAGACAAAGCTGGGATCAGTACCGAGTACGTTCAGGTAATGTAGACTGGAGACAAAATTATTGATTCTCACTCACTTTTCGAAAAGCGTAACAAGAAAAAGTATAACGGCTGTCAGAGAGAGAGAGTGTGTGTTTGCGGGTGTGTGTGCTTGTGTTCTGCAAATACTTCCTACATGTTTATGTCAATAGAGCTGAGCCTGATGAGTGATGGGGTCTATGATAGATCTACTCTATGTCGACCAAAAGAGTGGGATTCCATGTAGGTGGAGTTCCTGTAGGTGGATTCCCTGTATGCAGGGAATACCACAGGGTGTGGTTCCTGTAGCGTTTCGCTGATATCGCTGAAAGTCATGTGATGCTTATAGCGACATCGGTAGAATTTGATGTTTTTCGATCTTTTTTGATATTTCTTAGAAATTCAAGTATGCCTATGGTTTCCAAGTTTTATTGAAAAACTCCACCCTGTGGGATTCCCTGTATACAGGGATCCCCCTACAGGAACACCACCTACAGGGAATCCCACTATTTTGGTCGACATAGACTCCATCACTGGCATCAGCGTCAATGTGGTTTCCGTTTGTTACTTAATTGGCTTGTTCGTATCCTTTTTCATCAAGCTTGAACTTGACGTCATGCCACTGATACATTTTATGATGGTTATCAGTTATAAAAAAAAAAGTGTTCCTCCGTTAAGATTTTAGATCAGAATTGTCATCAGTTAATGGCCTAGTTTGTTTTTAATGTATCTTTGAAACACATTCCCTTTGCCAGTTTGAAAGCGCTTACAGGGCAAATTGCTATACAGGGATATCAAAAGATTATGTATTCTTAACAATTCTACTTGTACCCATGCATATTTGGAAGGCTCATTATAATAATATGTTATATGTATCGATTGAACATTGGATTTCCCTTCTTTGAACCATATGACGTCAGAATCCAACAACAAATCATATTTAGGCGGCCAGTCGAGACTACAAAATAGTGCATGTTTGGGTGCATTCAATCGTAAAAACTAAAAGAAATTTTAACTATAATCAATCGATAGATGAATGTTATTTGTAGTTTTGACCAAAATATGACATTTAAAACATATTTCGACAGTCATTGTTCACCTCGACTGCTAGTGCATTCTCGGAAAAATACTGACTGTCTCGAGCTGTGTAAAATGTAGTATTTTGTTCAAACATACAAATAACATATAATAATGTACTTTAAATTTAATTCCTGGTATTAATTGAATATGTGAGAACACATGCCATTCCTTTAACCCTTTCACTGCCAGATGTAATAACACAAAATCGGGCCACCATATATATTTAGTCATGAGAATGAGGTATCCTACTAAGCCATTGGCTAGTATTTGTGTGTCAGCAGTGACACAGCATTTCTGGAAAATTCCTGAACGGAGAGTTTTACCCGTCCTAAGGCGCTGCGGATGCACAGGCACATGACGGGTATACCCGTCTTAAGGCAATCAAGGGGTTAAAATCAACACTGAATTTGCTGCCATCACAAGATAATGGTGATGTGGACTGAAGTTATTATGCACATAAAGCTTTGTTTTTTAACTTTGTTCATCTTACCACAGTCACTTCGTTGTTTAGATTTGTGGAGAAGCGCTATATAAATGACCATTATTATTATTATTATTATTACATATGTAGCAATAGTTGTGTCTGATGATTTTAATACCACTTATTTTTCAGCAGAATCTAACAGCAGTGAGGTCGACACGTCAGCAAACACACAAGAGATGGGAGATTCCAACGAAAAGAAAGGGGCAGCCTCTGAACTTGAGCAGTTTGACAGCATCTTTGCAGAGCTGGTGGATGATGTCATTAACTGCCCTGCCGTCAAGGGAACAGATACAACGGCTGCCATGAAGTGGTTCAGAGAGGTTAGCTTCAAATACATGTGTCCTTGATGCATATCGTCAGTGGCCTTCGAAGACCTCGTATCTTCAAAATCATAGTTCTGAGATAATGAGTGTTTTAAAAATCAAATTCCTCTTCACCAGATCAAAACGTGTAGATACGAGGTTTTCACTTTTTTGTTTTGAACTTTTTTGTTTTGAATTTAAGGAACAATTACGAGGATTTTCAACAGACTCGCAGGGATTCAAACAGACAATACGAGGTTTTCCCGCTAATGTCGCTAATGTCTCAACACCCAACGGCAATACGAGGTTTTTAAAATCAGGGGAAAAAGACCTTTGCAAAATAGATAGAGTTACAAGCTTTTCACAGATGATAGGAAAAAAATCAAGGGACGGAACCATGCAAAAATCCGAAAATCGGGAAAATGTAAGTTACGAGGTCTTCGAAGGCCACTGACGATATATACAATGGGACTCCCTTTCTAAGTATGGATGAACATGACCCTGTAATCCACGGATGTCAGTGTTCGATGGGTTATAGAAAACATGAAAAGACCCAGTATGCATCCCCCAGAATCGGAGTATGACTACCTATATATGGCAGGGGGAAAACCGGCCATACACATAAAAGCCCACTGCAGTGCCCACTGGTGTGTGTGGGAGGTAGGGGTTAATGCAGCCCACAGACACAGAAGAAGGAGAAAGAATGCTGATTGCTGGCTGCATCTCTTCTTCTTCTCCTTCTTCGTTCATGGGCTGAAACTCCAAGTTCACTCATGTTTTAACACTAGTAGGTCTTTACCGTATGACCGTTTTTACCCCGCCATTTAGGCAGCCATACGCCGCTTACAGACGATGCAACCTTAGTGTTTCGTGTTTCTATAACCAACGGAATTCTGACATGGATTACAGGATCTTTTCTTTGCGCACGTGGTCTTGTGGGAAAAGGTCCTGGCAGGTTTGCACGTAAGTTAACCTCAGAGATCGAAAAAGAATTCCACCCTTAACCCACCAGGCGTGGCCGTGATTCGAACCCATGACCTACCGCTTGGGAGGCCAGCATCTTATTCACTCGGTCATTGCGCCCGTCAACACGTACTGGCTGCATCTCAAATCGTGTGCCAAGGTTAGAATACAGCTTGTTTTCTAACCATGATTCTTTAAATGCAATGATGATAGTGCCAACTTTGCTTTAATTTTTAAATGCATTAACACTTACAGTGTCAGTGACTTAATTTTTGTGTGTTCATTTGCAGGTGGCTGAATACAATGTACCATTTGGAAAGAAAAATCGGGGGATATCTGTTGCGACATCATTCAAAGAACTAAAGAAAGACTGCACAGAAGGCGAATTGAAACGTGCACGGATTCTCGGATGGTGTGTGGAGTGGGTAAGTGTTTTTCTTATGAGCTTAGTGTAAAGTAATGAGCTAGTGTAAGTTATGGTAGAAGAAACGATAATGAAATATATAGTGGGTGAGAATAATTGGGAGGTATAGTGAGTTCATTATCAACAACTGTACTTTTTTTTAACGAAGAAATCAATTCCTAAATGGCTCATTGAGAAAACAGTTCAATCAAAAATGCCTATCAGTTTACCTGTCAAATTACTGTACAGAGTCTTTGATGGAAAATGTGTAGGACTGCATGCAGATCAAATGCTTTCAGTTTTTTATTTTTTATTTTTTTATTTTACAATTAATTTTTATTGTCACATTTCTGTTAGGCATCCTGAATTATCTGACCACAGAACTGTTGCATAAATCAATTACTGACCATTAAAAAAATCTCTTTAATTGAGAGTAACAATCGTTCCTGTTCTTTCAAACAAATGTGTATTCTTCCAGCTGCAAGCTTTTTTTCTGGTTGCTGACGACATTATGGACGCCTCGATCACAAGACGCGGACAACCTTGCTGGTACAAGAAGGTAAAAACTCTGTCCATTTGTGCCTGCAATGTGAGCCCCCGTATTAAGAGTACACTTTCAAATAGTCTTGAAAACAAAGGTCATCTTCTCTAATCTCTTTGTCTGGGGATTATCTATCTTGACCAAAATGTTCTTGCCACCATAGAAAGCTTGCGATGTGGGGACACTTTTTAACTGGTCCCAAGGTACTATGTTGTAACTCTTTTTTTGTTCCAAAGTAGACAAGTGCAGTGCTAATCATCATTCCTCATTACTGTGGGAAATTTAGCAGTGTGAAGAGACGCAAAACTGAAACGCTATGGCTGAAAACAGCGAGGATCAGTCTTTTTGCATGTATCACCATGTAAGAGATTGAGAGTATCTGTTGTTCCAAGACTTGGAGGACAATAGGATGGTTGAACCTGAAATAGACGGGCGCTGTGGCGGGGTGGTAAGACGTCGGCCTCTTAATCGGAAGGTCGAGGGTTCGAATCCCGGCCGCTGTCGTCTGGTGGGCTAAGTGTGGAGATTTTTCCGATCTCCCAGGTCAACTTATGTGCAGATCTGCTAGTGGCTTATCCCCCTTCGTGTGTACACGCAAGCACAAGACCAAGTGCGCACGGAAAAGATCCTGTAGTCCATGTCAGAGTTCGGTGGGTTATAGAAACACGAAAATACCCAGCATGCTTCCTCCGAAAGCGGCGTATGGCTGCCTAAATGGCGGGGTAAAAACGGTCATACACGTAAAATTCCACTCGTGCAAAAACACGAGTGTTCGTGGGAGTCTAAGCCCATGAACGAAGAAGAAGAAGAAGAAGAAGAACCTGAAATGAAATATGTATAGGTCCAAAAGTTCTGCATGGCTAAAAAATAAATTGGTCAGAACACTTCCTATACCTGTCAAAAGTATCAAATTGTCGACTAACCAGCAGGGTTCAGACTACCGCATCAGATCAAAAAAGTATGCGTCAATGGTCAAAGATCGAGGCCTGGGAAAAACGCTTCATTGATATTTCTTCCTGTTCATAAAAGCATGGCTTGTGATTTTTTTCTAGAGTTAGCATTACTTTGTTTATTTACAGGGACGCTTTCTCAGTCTAGTACTCGCAAGTAAGGTAACTCCTGTTAGTTAAATTGAAGTGATGTATTCGAAAGAGATATACTGCATTGATATTTGTTTGTGTTGAAGAATGCATGGCTGAATTGTGGCGGTTTCAGGATGGTGTGGGGCTAACAGGCATCAACGACAGTTTCTTCCTGGAGTCGGCCGTCTTCCAGATTCTTCGCAAACACCTCAAGGACCAACCCTACTATCTCAGTGTGGTGGAGCTCTTCCATGACGTGAGTTAGGTTTAGAGATCTCAGGTCAACTAGGGCTGATGGGGTCTATGTCGACCAAAAGAGTGGGATTCCATGTAGGTGGAGTTCCTGTAGGTGGATTCCCTGTATTCCTGTAGCGTTTCGCTGGTATCGCTGAAAGTCACGTGACGCTTAGCGACATTGGTAGAATTTGATGTTTTTCGATCTTTTTTGATATTTCTTAGAAATTCGAGTATGGTCTGCAAGTTTTATTGAAAAACTCCACCCTGTGGGATTCCCTGTATACAGGGAATCCACCTTCAGGGAATCCCACTCCATTGGTCGACATAGACCCCATCAGCTCAACTATGGCCAACACAAAAATGTTGATTTAGGGTCACGTGACCACAAAAGAAAGGGATTTAATTTGGTTTTTTGTTGAATTAATGATCACATTTGCTAAAGTATATTGCAAAGCAGGTGCTCGAAGTCGAAGCCGCCATTGCAACTGTCACATGTAATGTCGAGTTCAAAGGAGGTTACTTCCCTTTGTCTCGGTATGGTTGACAAAATGTGCCGAAAGAAAAGTGTGTGGTTTTTGTTTTTTTGAGAAATGAAAAAAAAAGTTTTAGGATTGGCGGGAAACCAACATATTTTTTTCTTCTTCTTGTTTTATTCCCCTTCGTGTGTACACGCAAGCACAAGACCAAGTGCGCACGGAAAAGATCCTGTAATCCATGGCAGAGTTCAGCAGGTTATAGAGACACCAAAATACCCAGCATGCTTCCCCCGAAAGTGGTGTATGGCTGTCTGAATGGCGGTGTAAAATCACTTATACACGTAAAAATCCAGTCTTGCAAAAAAATGAGTGAATGTGGGAGTTTCAGCCCATGAACGAAGAAGAAGAAGAAGAAGAAGAAGAAGGGTGTAGAGAGGGAATTTAACGGGAGTGCTTTGTATTTGGTACATCTTATTGTCCTTGGGGAATTCTCTGAAGGAAATTTGGACTACTATCCCTGGGGATAATGTGCAGCGACACAATCGCGCTACCCAATTTTATCCCGTATGCATTTAGCTGTTTTCCAAGGCCTCGGACTTTCCTTGGGATCTTTATCGTACACATGCATACACACGGGGGTGTTCAGACACCAAGGAGACGTCTGCACAAAGTTGACTCTGGAAAATAAATCCCTCGCTGAACGTGGGGGTCAAACCCATGCCAATAGCAGCGCTGCCTTCGAAACCAAAAATTGTGTGACATGTATTTCACTTTAACAATGGACGAATTCCGGAAATAGCTCTTCTACCGGCACAGTTGGCCTAGTGGTAAGGCGTCCGCCCCGTAATCGGGAGGTCGTGGGTTCGAACCTCGGCCGGGTCATACCTAAGACTTTAAAATTGACAATCTAGTGGCTGCTCCGCCTGGCGTCTGGCATTATGGGGTTAGTGCTAGGACTGGTTGGTCCGGTGTCAGAATAATGTGACTGGGTGAGACATGAAGCCTGTGCTGCGACTTCTGTCTTGTGTGTGGCGCACGTTATATGTCAAAGCAGCACCGCCCTGATATGGCCCTTCGTGGTCGGCTGGGCGTTAAGCAAACAAACAAACAAAAAAATAGCTCTTCTGGGTTTTTAAGGGTTGTAGAAGGGTTGCTTTCTTTCCCTTGTTTTTTCTTGCTTTTCTAAACAAACACTGAGGCAACTGCAGTTAAGCTACATGTGACAGTGTAGGCATCGCCTCAATGTTTTTATCATGGAAACAAGGGAAAGCAAGTCTTCCACAACCCTTAACATCTTGACAGAGTTAATTCTGAACATGGCCTATTATCGCAATGTTTTGAATACAACACCTTGTTTTTAGACAATCATGCAGTTATTTCTGAATATCACCTATTACCGCATGTTTTAAATATGTACAACACCTTGTTTTCAGACAATCATGCAAACTGTGGTAGGCCAGTGTTTAGACATGACGACCGCTCCCCCAGAGGGAACGATAGACTTCACCAAGTTTACCATGGAAACGTACTCTGCCATAGTCAAGTGGAAGACTGCTTTCTACTCCTTCTACCTGCCTGTAGCTCTCGCTATGCACATGGTGAGTGCTGAGGGTCTGGGGTTCCAACTCACTGGATTTTATAGTACGTCCTGTGTTAAAGTGAGTGGGTGCTTTTGTGCTTGCATGCCTGTGTGTGTGTGTGGGAGCATGTGCTTGTGTGTGTGTGTGTGTGTGTGTGTTTGTTTTTAGATTCAAATTTTACATTGCTCAGAGCTGGCAAGGGTACTTGAACTACAGGAAAGTTATTTAATATGATGTCACGTTCTACTTCCAGGCTGGAATCTCAGACGAGGCGTCACACAGCGCTGCCAAGACCATTCTGCTGCAGATGGGGCATTTCTTTCAAGTCCAGGTTGGTTGCTTTCACTCTTGTACAGTGGAACCCCCCTTTTAAGACCTTATGATTATGGATTTTCCGTTCATAACGTGTGTAAATTTACCTCCGTTTCAAGACTCCCCCCGTTTGAAGATTCCCCCCGTTTGAAGACTCCCCCCGTTTCAAGACTCCCCCCGTTTTAAGACTCCCCCCGTATCAAGACTCCCCCCGTTTCAAGACTCCCCCCGTTTCAAGACTCCCCCCGTTTCAAGACTCCCCCCCGTTTCAAGACTCCCCCCGTTTCAAGACTCCCCCCGTTTGAAGACTCCCCCTGTTTTAAGACTCCCCCCGTTTCAAGACTCCCCCCTGTTTTAAGACTCCCTCCGTTTCAAGACTCCCCCCTGTTTTAAGAATCCCCCCGTTTCAAGACTCCCCCCGTTTCAAGACTCCCCCCCGTTTCAAGACTCCCCCCTGTTTTAAGACTCCCTCCGTTTCAAGACTCCCCCCCTGTTTTAAGAATCCCCCCGTTTCAAGACTCCCCCCGTTTCAAGACTCCCCCATGTTTCAAGATTCCCTCCGTTTCAATACTCCCCCCGTTTCAAGACTCCCCCAGTTTCAAGACTCCCCCCGTTTCAATACTCCCCCCGTTTCAAGACTTCCCCCGTTTCAAGACTCCCCCCGTTTCAATACTCCCCCCGTTTCAAGACTCCCCCCGTTTCAATACTCCCCCCGTTTCAAGACTCCCCCCGTTTTAATACTCCCCCCGTTTCAAGATTCCCTCCATTTCAAGACTCCCCCTCGTTTCAAGACTCCCCTTTAAGACTCCCCCTGTTTCAAGACTCCCCCCGTTTCAAGACTCCCCCCGTTTCAAGATTCCCCCCGTTTCAAGACTCCCCCCGTTTCAAGACTCCCCCCGTTTCAAGACTCCCCCCGTTTCAAGACTCCCCCCGTTTCAAGATTTCCTCCATTTCAAGACTTCCCCTGTTTCAAGACTCCCCTTTAAGACTCCCCCCGTTTCAAGATTCCCTCCGTTTCAAGACTCCCCGTTTCAATACTCCCCCCGTTTCAAGACTCCCTCCGTTTCAAGACTCCCTCCTTTGTAAGACCTGATATTTTCAGATTTTGGGAGGTCTTAAAAGGGGGGTTCCACTGTAGTCTGAACGAACGTGTAACTGGCATTGGCCAGTGATTTGGTTAGATACATAGAATTTATGTCATGCATAGACAGGTTTAGTGTTCGCCTGTTAGGACATTTAAAGGAAAGAGAAAGAGATGAAATTCCCAGTCAATGGGCTTGTTGGTATCCTTTTTCAACCAGCTGGAACCAAAATACATTTTATGATGGTTATCAGTTACAAAAATGGTTTAGTAGTGTTCCGATGTTGTAGCATTAAATTAGATTTTAGATCAGACGCTTGTCTCAATTCATGGCCAGTACAATTTAAAACAAGTCGCGTAAGGCGAAAATACAACATTTAGTCAAGTAGCTGTCGAACTCACAGAATGAAACTGAACGCAATGCCATTTTTCAGCAAGACCGTATACTCGTAGCATCGTCAGTCCACCGCTCATGGCTAAGGCAGTGAAATTGACAAGAAGAGCGGGGTAGTAGTTGCGCTAAGAAGGATAGCACGCTTTTCTGTACCTCTCTTTGTTTTAACTTTTTGAGCGTGTTTTTAATCCAAACATATCATATCTATATGTTTTTGGAATCAGGAACCGACAAGGAATAAGATGAAAGTGTTTTTAAATTGATTTCGACAATTTAATTTTGATAATAATTTTTATATATTTAATTTTCAGAGCTTGTTTTTAATCCAAATATAACATATTTATATGTTTTTGGAATCAGAAAATGATGGAGAATAAGATGAACGTAAATTTGGATCGTTTTATAAATTTCTTTTTTTTTTTTTACAATTTTCAGATTTTTAATGACCAAAGTCATTAATTAATTTTTAAGCCACCAAGCTGAAATGCAATACCGAAGTCCGGGCTTCGTCGAAGATTACTTGACCAAAATTTCAACCAATTTGGTTGAGAAATGAGGGCGTGACAGTGCCGCCTCAACTTTCACGAAAAGCCGGATATGACGTCATCAAAGACATTTATCAAAAAAATGAAAAAAAAACGTTCGGGGATTTCATACCCAGGAACTCTCATGTCAAATTTCATAAAGATCGGTCCAGTAGTTTAGTCTGAATCGCTCTACACACACACACACAGACACACACACACACGCACGCACGCACATACACCACGACCCTCGTCTCGATTCCCCCTCTATGTTAAAACATTTAATCAAAACTTGACTAAATGTAATGAATGATCAATTAAATTTCATATTCTTACTCCGAATCACATTAGCATTGAGTCACATGAGATGCTTAGCACTGAAAAACGCTTACCTATCTAAGGGAAGCAACCCCATCACCAAAACGAAAGCGAAAGTAGCTTAGGTAATGAGCAGTCACACTGGGAGTTACCTCCCATATTGGTGTGCACACGTCACTTCCCATGACTCCACGTGTCTACCTACCCTCATACGATCTTTTCACCTCTGAGGGAAAGGTCACTGAAATTTTTCGCTCCTATGGTCTGCTCTTGTGTTGTTGTGACACCTGCCGGCCATGTTACCTGTCTGTCTGCTCGTCACTACTGCTGTTTGGTGAGCTCGTTCCCGTTTTTGTGTTCTCTTTCTCGCTTTTGTTGCTGAACTTTCGTCCGTGTTCGGACTTGTTTGTCAGTGACTTGTTGCTTTGTCGCCATTGTTAGTGTGTTCAGTTAGCTTGCTAACTTCCATTATAATGGTATTTAGCCGTGCGGGCCTCCTTTGGGTTCGGCAAGCATGGTTATTTTGGGTGTTTCTCTAGAGAATTATTTTGTTTACTGACTGGGCAGGCCGTTGCGGCTTGCGTGTTTCAGTAATTTTAGCCGTATGTTTTTTCGCCATTTGCATCTTGTTAGCTTTGCTGACTTTAATGTTTTTGGTAGGTCGCCTTTGCTTGTTTACTCGGGTAGTTTACAAGCTTGGTTAGTTGCTGTTCTTTGAACTTTTTTAATTACTGAAGTTTTCTGTCCATTGGACTTACGTGCTTACAGTAATTTGTGCGAAGTTTTTCGTATTTTCTTAGCGTCTGATAGTTCGTCCTTCGTTTCGGTTATCAGTAGCTATTATTGGTTTTAGCTTTTTGGCTAGGCTGACGTTTAAGGCTAGTTTAGCTTTCGTCCGCCGTCGCCTTTTTTAGCTTGGGGTTGTGGTTTAGGCTGCAATCCCCTCTTTGTCCGTGCATGTTTCTGCTTCTAGCACTTGTGCTTTGCGCAGTCGTTCACGTCCGTTGTTTCTGTGCTCCCTTCTTGTTGGAGGGGGTTTTTTGGTGTCCTCTCTCGTGTTATCTTTGCCCCAGAGTTCGGCATTGAGGAGAGAGGAGATGCAGCGTTCCACGGCGGTCGGCAGTGTCTTGCTCCCTTCCGTGGTGGTTGTCCGGTTCCTGGCTTCCTTGTTGGATGCTTCCATTTCCGGGAAGCAGGTTCCTGCCTTGTCGGTGGCCGCTTCTGTGGTGGCATTACCGGTAAGTTGAACTGGTCCTACAGTCCTCGTGAGATGTCTGGACACTCCCTTCGGGGAGACAGTTCTTTGGGGCAGGGTCACTCCTTGCATTCTCCTGTTGTTGCCAATACCGACATTTCCCCAGAGGGCACGGACTGCGGCATAACAGTAGCGGCAGCCGTTTACGGCTACTGCGTTTCCGGTTTCCGGAAACATAACTCCCGTTCTGATACTTCCGCCACCCACGATGGTCACGGACTATACAGAACGGTAGCGGCAGCCGTTTACGGCTACTGCGTTTCCGGTTTTCAACCGGAAACATAACCCCCGTTCTGATACTTCCGTCACCCACGATGGTCACGTACTATACAGAACGGTAGCGGCAGCCGTTTACGGCTACTGCGTTTCCGGTTTTCAACCGGAAGCATAACCCCCGTTCTGATACGTCTGTCACCCACTGCGGTCACGGACTAAACAGAACGGTAGCGGCAGCCGTTTACGGCTACTGCGTTTCCGGTTTTCAACCGGAAGCATAACCGCTGTTCTGATACTTCCGTCACCCTCCGTGGTCACGGACTATACAGAACGGTAGCGGCAGCCGTTTACGGCTACCGCGTTTCCGGTTTTCAACCGGAAGCATAACCGCTGTTCTGATACTTCTGTCTTACCCACCGTGGTCACGGACTATACAGAACAGTAACGGCAGCCGTTTATGGCTCCTGCGTTTCCGGTTCTCAACCGGAAGCATAACCCCTGTTCTGATACTTTCGTCTTACCCACCGTGGTCACGGTCTATACAGAACAGTAGCGGCAGCCGTTTACGGCCACTGCGTTTCCGGTTTTATCGGAAGCATAGGTCCTCTCTCATGCGTTCGCTCGGACAACGGTGACGGGATGGACTGGATGTGGCTGCCGTTTACGGCCGCTGCATTTCCGGTTTTGGTCGGAAGTATAGGTCCTCCCTCATGCGTTCTCTCTGCACCGGTGATGGGATGGACTGCAGACTGGCCTCCGGGCTTGATGGCTTCTGGCCTCAGTCTATGCAGCCTTCATTTCCGCTTTTGCGGTTGCGACGGCTGCGTTTTTTCCGGTCCTCACCGGATTAGGGGGTCCTACGGCACGCGTACGCTAAGGCGACGGGGAAGTGCTGTACGGTACCGCCGACTGGCCTCCGGTCTTTTATGGTTTCGGCCTCAGTCTATTCAGTCCTCGTTTCCGCTTTCTGTGGTTTCAGGGGCTGCTTTTCTGGCTTTGGCTGGATACGCTGTCTCTTTTTCTGGCTTCTTACAGCCAGAGAGAGAGCAACAGCGGTCGGCATTGTCGCACTCTGTGCTTCAGCCGGGGCAGTTTTTGCTTCACCCCGAGGGTGTTGTGACTTCCGCTTTTCCAGACACGGTGGTTGGATGGCCTCTCCTCTTACCCTTTTCCTCTGAGTCAAGGGATGAGCAGGTGTTTTCCAGAGACACGGGCTCCGGTCTCCGGTTATTGCGTGTTTCCTTCCGCCTCTGGGCCCTCCGTGGTATAGGCCTTCGGGCTTTCTTCACTTGGCTTTCTTTACTCTCACACCAGTCAGAGTATAAGTCAAAGTGATACTCCGGTACGCGAGTTTCCGGTTTCCGGGTTACTCGTGCATCGTTTTTTATGCCACTGGTCTGTGACCTTGGTCTTTGTCGCCTGCTTGTCCACCCCGACTGTGGGTCTGAGGCTAGCGAACAGACTTGTTTTCCGGAAGGACGTCAGCTGTTTTGGCACACTCTTTGGGTGCCTGTACGGCGATGACAACTTCCGTTTGGTTGGGAAGAGGGAGTTTTTCCTACTTCGGTTTGGAGATTCCTCTTCTGTGGCATACCATTTTTTACAGGTTCTTGGGCTATTTCATCCCATACCTGAAGTGGTACTCCTGCCGTTTCTGTTCCTTTTTCCTGTCCCTCAAGACAAGTTACGGAACAGTTTTAGCCTTAGCTTGTTTTGGCTATTTGGGCTTCGTCTGACACTCGTCCTCTGCTTCTCCGCGGTCGCCTTGTCTGGGGACCCGGATTTGGCTCCCTCTACTGGTTTCCAGTTATGAGAGACTCGGTTGTGGCTGTTTCAAGACGCATCCTTCTCTCTTAGGAGGAGATGGGACGTCCGTGTTAGATCTGGCATCTTTAGGAGACCTTCATCATATTTTTCGGTCCAGGACGGATTATATTGATTTGCTTACACTTGGTGTAGATCAATACGATGATGTCGTCTTCATTCTTGGTTCAACCTTTCCTAGGGTGAACGAAGATCAGGTGTTTTTATCCTCTCTTCACCTCGCTCACGCGTTTGGGTGTCGACGGGATTTGATTTCGCTCTTTAGCGATGTTCACACAGCGAGTTAAGTCCACCGGCTTGAGCATCTTCTGGGATCTCTTCCGGTGGGTTTCGGGCTGACCTTCGGGTATGCTGGCTTCTGGCGGTCAGGGTGACAGTCGTTTCAGCCACAATTTGCTGTTCCGGTCACATTTCCGGTTAGCCGGAGAGTTGTTCTCTTACTGACGTCATGGTTACGTCGGCGCTTTAGGAACAATGACTGACTTATGCGGCCGGTGTTGGTCTTTCGCTGGGTCAGGCTCTGCCTTTCTCGAGCAAGGACTGGTTCTGATGTTTCGTCCAAACTTAAGTTTCACTTAAGTCGTCCTCGGAGGTGACATACAGATTTTCTGAGGGGGCATTGTCTTCGGCAATATCAGTTCGAAGGATCATCCTTTGTGGCTGACCTTCTCTCTCAGTTTTTTGGTTAGTCCTCTCCTCTCGGCAGAGGGCTAACTAATATTCCGAAACCTTTGAGTCATTCCTTTGCCGGTGTTCAGCGGGTATTTTGGAATGGTGTCTGGGTTACGGGCTCTGTGGCTCTTAGCCTTAGTCTGTGCGTTGTCCGGCAGCGTTTAGCTGCTTGACTTCGCTTTTTCGGGTGCCTATGTCTGTGGACCCGACGCTTTCTTCATCCTCATTCTAAAATGAGGAGAGTTAGAGCGACTGCCGTTGGGTTGGGTTTCCTTTTACGGTCACCTTTCTACCACAGGCAACAATGGCTAAAGGGTTTTGCCTTTTGTCTGGCCTTCCGTCTCTCAAAGACGGACAGACATTTTCTGGTTGGTTCGTCCAAGTTTCAGCTTTCTCTCGATTTGGCTACGAACGTATCTTCCAGCTTTTCCGGAGAATTTTTTCTCGGGAATTTCCTCGACTGCTTGGCGCCACGGTTTTTTGATGCTTATCAGTCTGGGGTTTGGATTCTCTTTCGATTTTCCTACAAGCAGACTGAATTGCGTACTCTTTTGTTCTTGGAACTTATGTACGCTGACGCTCTTTGTGAGTTTTCGTCATCGAGTTGGACTCGGGTACCTGGTACTCGGACGTCTCTCTCTTTCCTTTTTGAGCTGCCTCTCTTTGTCCACGCTTCTTGTTGGGTTGAACTTTCCTTCCTAGAAGAAGAAAGGGGGGGGGGGTGGCAGATTGTCTTTCCCCCTCTACTTAGCTCGGGTTCATTTAATCCAGAGCTTTGGTCTCTCTCTGTGCCTTTTCCCTTTTTTGTCCGTGGGATTGATCGAAGGTTTGGGCACAGCTTACTAGCCCTCTGAGGTTTTCCTTTGGCTAGTTTTGATTAGAGACTCCTTGGCTGTCAATCAGGTTTGTTTCTCCGCTCCCTTCCTGATTTGTTGGCAGCGTGCCAGTTCCTGGCTAAGGATTAGTGTGAGTTAGAATTTTCTTTCCACCGAGCCCTCCCTGCCTTGTTGGCATGGGGCTACTTCCTGGCAAGGTTTTTAGAGTGAGTTAGATTTTTCTTTCCCACCGCCTTCTTGATGATTATCTGCTAATGTGATTCGGAGTAAGAATATGAAATTTAATGAACAATTTCTAAAGTAAATTTTGATTTAATTAATATACTTACCCGAATCACATATTGGATTCCCTCCCGCCTGCCCCGCGTATGGTTTTTGATGTTTGTGTAAAAGCCGTATGAGGGTAGGTAGACACGTGGAGTCATGGGAAGTGACGTGTGCACACCAATATGGGAGGTAACTCCCAGTGTGACTGCTCATTACCTAAGCTACTTTCGCTTTCGTTTTGGTGATGGGGTTGCTTCCCTTAGATAGGTAAGCGTTTTTCAGTGCTAAGCATCTCATGTGACTCAATGCTAATGTGATTCGGGTAAGTATATTAATTAAATCAAAATTTACTTTAGAAATTTTTCATTATTTGGGATGATCAAGAAGTCACCGGCATTTAGATACTGGCAGAACTTATGTGCAGGAGATATACAGTTGTACATCCCACGCGCTCACGTCCGGTATGGCATTCCGTTTGTCAAATAATTATTTGGATACTTTTTCATGTTTTTTTCACCAGTTTTAGCTAAATAATCATTATTTAGAAGCTCATGTGCTAAATAAGTAATTGTTTATAAACAATGTAAAAAAAATTCTAAATAATTTTTTGTTTACGTAAACCATTCATTGTTTACCGAAAGAATTCATTGTTTACGTAAATAATTCATTGTTTACGTAAATAATGTATTGTTTTCACAAATAATCACTTATTTCACAAAATAATATTTTTTGGGTGGATAAAGTGAGCAGTTTCTAAATAAATCATTGTTTACCTATATAATGCATTATTTAGTCTAAATAATATATTGTTTACGTAAACAATATATTATTTAGATGTATTTTACATTGTTTGTAAACAATCAGCAATGTTGCTAAATAAATCATTATTTACGTAAACAATGAATTATTTACGTAAACAATGAATTGTTTAGGTAAATAATGAATGGTTTACGTAAAAAAAAAATTATTTAGAATTGTTTTACATTGTTTATAAACAATTACTTATTTAGCACATGAGCTTCTAAATAATGATTATTTAGCTAAAACTGGTGAAAAAAACATGAAAAAGTATCCTAATAATTATTTGACAAATGGAATGCCATACACGTGTGTGTTTGTGTGTGTGATGCTAGAATGTTTTCCTTTTGTAAAAAAGTTTGGAAATTCTGCCAAAATGACGCCAAAATGTTCAGGGATTAGAAATTACTTGGGGTTTTGCCTCAGCATCCCTGCCAAGACTTGAGGAGACTGACCGATTCTTTTTTCGAAGCGATCGACTCATTACTTTAATGTTCAAGTGGCCCAACGGCCTTTATAACTGTGACGAATTAGTCCCAGTCGCAACTAAAATTACCAGAGGCTGTTTCTGGGGTAGATTTGTCTGTTTCTGGGATGCATGTATTTTTTGTTAACCGAATCATCTCATATTGTTTTCTGCTGGGCAGGATGATTATCTGGACTGCTATGGAGCGCCAGAGGTGATTGGCAAGATCGGCACCGATATCCAAGACAACAAGTGCGGCTGGCTGGTCGTGCAAGCCTTGAAACTTGCCACACCTCATCAGCTCAAGGTGTTACAGGTATGTCGTAGAGTTTTTTTGTTTTCATTTTCATAACTTCGCTGTTCCATCGCTGGGAAATTCGGGTGGCTTCCTCCCAGTGGAAAGCTAGCAGCAACAGAGTCGTGCTACCCAGGTGTGTGCGTGTTTTTGTGTAATCAGCCACCTGAGTTATAGTTATAGTTGAACCTGCCCTTTCGGCCACCTGTGGAAAGCGACCACCTGCCCTCAACGACCACTCCCAATGATCCAAGACAAGATTTTCATCTGTACAATTCACCTCACCTGTCTATAACCACTACCTTTTGTCGGTTCCTTTGATGGTCGTTACAGATAGGTTCGACTGTCTCTATGGTGCAACAAGTAATTGACATATTTTTCGTTTATTTGTTCGGGGGGGGGGGGGGGGGGGGGGGGAGGATGGGGATACACTTTTTAAGCTTGTCGATTTTGTTTTGTTTTGTGGTTACAATTTTATTAATTCGCCTTTTTTTTTTTTTTTTTTTTTTGGTAACATTTATTTCATGTCTCTGTTAAAGCTTTTAATTTGTAAAAATATAATGACATCTTCTCAGTTTGATTCTTCTTTGGTTGCAGGACAACTATGGGCAGCACGATGCAGAGAAAGTGGAAAGGGTGAAAAAACTCTACAAGGAAATGGATATTTCCCGTGTGTACGCTGACTACGAGGAGTCCAGTTACCAAGAACTCATGTCACTCATTAACAGTTCCTGTGGTACCTTGCCCCCTGCCGTCTTCACCGCATTCGCACAAAAGATTTACAAACGGCAGAAATAGTTGTGACAGTAATTTTATCTGTGTGAATGTGTGTCGAGTTTTTAAATTACAGCTGTGGTGGTACATGACTTGTCGTCTCGTCTTTATCGTATTCGCACAAAAGATTTACAAACGGGAGAAATAGCTACCACAGTGATTTTATCTCTGTATGTGTAAGAGTATGTGACTTCGTATGTTGAGTTCTTAAATTACAGCTGTGTAAGAGATGTGAATGCCTGTGTCGAGTGTTTAGATTTCGGCTAAGTGTGCATGACTTGTCGTCTGGTCTTGACCGCATTTTCTCAAAATATTTACAAACGGAAGAAATAGTTATCACAGAGCTTTTATCTCTGCATGTGTAAGAAATGTGAATGCGTATGTGGAGTTCTTAGATTACGGGTAAGTGTGCATGACTTGTCGTCTGGTCTTTACCGCATTTGTACAAAAGATTTACAAATGAGAGAATTAGCTAGCTGTGTTGTTCTTGAATTATGTGAACATGTGCGAGTTCTTAACTTGTGTAAAAGAGTGTGAATTCTTTAGTTGGGCAACTTTCTACCACGTTTTGTCTTCACTTTATTTGCACGGAACATCTACTGTTATTGGCTCACGAAGTGTAGCCTATGCGATCGTAACTTTGTCTGTCTGTGCGTTTGTGCGTGTGTGTGTGTGTGTGTTTGTGCGTGTGTATGTCTGTGGTAGAAACTTTAACATTTCCGAGTCTATGTGTGAGTGGTTATCCAAGACTATGGATAAAGCTCGCATAAGATTACGTCACGGTCAAAAGTGTTTGACGTCAATTAATGCATCATGACGGCATGCCTCCCTGTAGTCTTTCTCTCTCGCGTGGTGTGTGTGGTCTCGGTCATTGTTATTTTGAGCGGGCCGAGACTATTTGGCAGTCGTGTCCCTGTAACTGTAAGTAGGCTACATGCAGACAGACAGATCTAGATCTAGTGTCTCTCTTTCTTGCACAGTGTCACCTAAGCTTACTGTGTGTGTGGGTGTGTATGTGTGACGGAGTGATTGAGTTTGTGTTACTGTTTGTCTATTTCTTACGTGAGCCTTGAAGGCTTCGCCTCTTGTTTTAACTGTGTGTTGTACTAGAATCATGTGAACACGTTTGATTTCTTAAATTTTGTGAATGCATGTGTGTTTCTAAATTACATGACTTTTTGCAACCAATCACGGCATTTGCACAGAAGATCCACAATTGTCAGAAATAGTCACAGTTATATACCTCTCTGTAATGTTCTGAAATTATGTGAACACATACTGTGAGGACTGAATTAAATTGTATGTGAAAGGATGTGAGCTCTTCATCTATTCACCTAAATTTTGACACAATTTAGTTGTTTACATGGCAGTTGCCCATACGATTTCCAAACGGTAGACATGCCCTTGCGGTTAGTTTACGTCTGTGTGAGTTCTTCGTTTATGTTCTTGCATTTGAGTTGTGATGTCAAATTACGTGTATTCTTGCCACCTTTTTACTTTTACAAACTTTGCACAAAAGATACGTAAATGGTAGAAATAGTTGTTATTTAACCACAGTGTTAGTGCTAATGTAGCATGTGCATTCTGTTGTTACATGAGATTCATAAATGCCCACAGAGATTTTGAGGCACGTTTTTGTGCTATGCAGGTTAACCACAATCTCCACGGATAATCCAAAGAAAAAAGGTTTTCAGCTTTTCAAATTTGTCTGTTTTCACAGTGATTCATATAACATGTGTTTTAAGTGGAAGGATGCTAATATGCCATATGAAAGCTTGACCAGATCTGTGCTTTGCAATATGGGAAGGTACATCAGTGTTTTCTCATGAACCCCCCGCGGGCTATGGGGAGTCCCATATTGGTTGGGACGAGAAAGAATTTATCTGATGCTCCCCAGCATGTCGTAAGAGGCGACTAACGGATTCTGTTTCTCCTTTTACCCTTGTTAAGTGTTTCTTGTATTGAATATAGTCAATTTTTGTAAAGATTTTAGTCAAGCAGTATGTAAGAAATGTTAAGTCCTTTGTACTGGAAACTTGCATTCTCCCAGTAAGGTCATATATTGTACTACGTTGCAAGCCCCTGGAGCAAATTTTTAATTAGTGCTTTTTTGAACAAGAAACAATTGACAAGTGGCTCTATTCCATCTTCCCCCTTTCCCTGTTGCGATATAACCCTTCGTGGTTGAAAACGACGTTAAACACCAAAGAAAGAAAGAAAGAAAGTTTTCTCTTGAGGCCGAATTGTGTATACAATGGTTCCCCCCCCCTAATTTAGGACTTCCTTCATTTTCAGACCTGATTTTTTCAGATATTGTGTCCTTAATTTCCAGAGCCCCCTCCTATTTACGACCTGATTTTCTCAGATTTTTTGAGGTCTGAACACTTTCTACCCCACCTATGTTGCCCAAGTTGTTTTTTTCAGCTGAGACCAGCTGTGTTGCAGCAGGTCACTCAGAATTGTAGTAACTGTGTATCAACACGCTGGAATGGACGTTACAGGAAGCGACAGTTACAGTCTGAGCGGATATATCCGTACCTTGTCAGATAGAGCCATATGAGTGGGTACGGATATATCCGTACCTGGGAGACAATGAGTTAAAATGGGGGGGGGGGGGGGGGGGGGGTTTCACTGTACCATTACAGAGATCGACGTTGAAGTGCAAATGGTTCATTCTCGCGTACTAATGTTTGTTTTGGTTATGATGAAAGAGGAGGTGCTAGTCAGTGTTTGTGTGATACATGTATTGCTGCGGTTGTTTTTTTTTGTTACTTTTTCATGTCATGGTACAGGTTAAATGGAATGGAATATATGGACGTCGTTGTGGAATTTTGGCGTAACTCAATCGTTTTAAAAAGCTTTTTAGAAGAACAAAACTGATTATTTTTATTATGACATAGTGACTGTATTCGTTCCTGGTATGGGTAGAAAGATAAAATAATGTTAAATCATGCATTGTCAATGGTATTTCACAGAATAATGTTTCGTGGAGAATGATTTACGGTTAGTCTAAAGCTCAAAAACATCGCAATCGCCAAGAATCGAATTACGCCAAAATTCCACAATGACATTGTATGGCCGGGGTGATTGTATGAATGATGTAAAAAATTCATTCGCTCGGCTTCCTGACGAGTGGGCGTGAAACGGATAGAACTATCAAGATAAGTTTTGTGTTAATATTTGTTTCTGTCCACTTAAAAGATCGTTGGGTCAATATGTGTGAATGTATTGTTTTGTCAATAACAAACGTTCCAACAACCTACCTTTCTTGGTTTTTGATTCTGTATGAATGATGTGTCAAATAAAGTGAACAACAATAACAACAGCAATAAATGAATGTTAACAAGAGGCGAAGCCTTCAAGGCTCACGTAAGAAATCGACAAACAGTAACACAAACTCAATCACTCTGTCACACACACACACACACACACAGTAAGCATAGGTGAAACTGTACAAGAAAGAGAGACCCTGGATCTGCCAATTAGTCTCGGCCCGCTCACAATAACAATGACCGAGACTTTCAGTAATTCCTTTGCATGACGTCCAACCCTCTTACGTCATAATGTGACGTCTTCAAATAGTTTCTATCACACACGTCAAACACTTTTGACCGAGACGTAATCTTCTTATGCGAGCTTTATCCATAGACTCGAAAATGTTAAAGTTTCTATCACACACACACGCACGCACGCACGCACGCACAGACAGACAAAGTTTATCATCGCATAGGCTACACTTACGTGAGCCAAAAATCAGCCACTGATGTTGCTTTTTCATTGTAGACTAGATAGTCTGTAAGTATAGTGACGATAGAACTTGCTGAACCAGGTTTAACGTCCAGAATTGTTACTCACGTACACACACACACACACAAAGTGATTAGGCCTATCTGTCTCTCTCTCTCTCTCAGCATATTTACGTCAAGATTTGCTACACACGCACCACCGCACACACACATTTTTTAGTCTAGTGTGCGGGGAAAGCGTCAAGCAACAGTGAAATTTAGTGAAAACGCAGTAGGCCTGCGATACTGTTGCATGAAATATCGTACCATTTCGGATCATTTGTATGGTATTTTTAATTGTTAGTGTATTTAAAGGAAGAGCTTGAACATGATGCCCGGTAGCTCAGTTGGTAGACAATACTGG
Organism: Littorina saxatilis; assembly: GCF_037325665.1. NCBI lineage: Eukaryota > Metazoa > Mollusca > Gastropoda > Littorinimorpha > Littorinidae > Littorina > Littorina saxatilis. The sequence continues at coordinate 10,790,676 of NC_090251.1, forward strand.
GCTTATGATCCACGGGTCACGGGTTCGAATCCGGGCGGGCCGGACACGGGTCAATTTTGATGTGCAGGTTAATTACACCTTAACATGCATACACCTGGGTAGAGCTTTCGTAGCGATCGGAAAAGTGATGAAAATTAAATAAATTTGATCAGGATATGATAATGGGGCCAAAGTATGAGATGTGGGGGACTCGTTCAGCAACAACAGATGAATTTGAATCAGCAAAACGCCTTCTGGTTTAGAGATTTGCTATATCTACTTGTAATGATGGTGCCATACTTCTGCTTAGGTATGATGTAGGGGGTTTGTTACACCTTTGAACTTGAATCAGCAAATCACCTTCAGGTTCTCTCTCTCTTTCGACAAACTCGAACAGACTGGGTGGTGGGGTTCATTGTTTTATTTCAAACCCCACGTAGTCTAACTAGCACGCAATGGCCTAAAAACATACAAAAATTGTATTAAGTTTCAGGAAACAACAAGTCAAGAAAATAATCAATAAAATCAAAGTAATGTTATAAACAAGAGCAGAAATATTTACATAATTATTCCCAACACCATAGGTACTAGAGCAAAGAGTGACACAACACAACATACCGCAGTCTTAAAAACAACATGAACAAACCATGACTAGAAAGTCAAATGCAAATAACAAGTAAGTTCAAGTCGCTATCAGAATTTCTAACACAACAGACACAAGCTTATAGAAAGGCAATGTGTAAAGTGCAAACTCTCAATCTCATTCCTCATAACATCACTGACAAGTTACTTTATGCCAGGATCACCAATTAGGGACTGTTGGGTGTGGGTTGTATATCATTTACTCTAGCGCATAACTGGTGAACAAACAATTAAACAGAACAACAAATAAACAATGCAACAACTACACATACAAATAACGACAAAACAAACAACTAAACAACAAAGCGCAAATGACACAAAAGAATCCTAGTATAAAGAATACCTAAGACCTAAAACATAATTATATAAACAATCACAAGAGTCATGAAGGGACTAAGTGGCACTGAATATGTACTGACCAAACTGTACATTAGTTTACCACCACAACAAGGGAGGTAACAAATGAGGGGCGTAATATTTTTTTTAAAGCACAAGGCTGGTGGGAGATGGGAACACACACATAAATACACCACACACAGGCACAGGACAAACAACAGAGCACAAGGGAACACAGACAACCACATAACAACCAAACACACAACGACCAAACACAAAAACAAACAAACACACACACACACACACACACACACAGGGGCATAGTTATATTACAACAAGCATAAGCATTGCAACGACAGAAACTAGGTCATCAAATACATAGTTCTAGCAAATAGGCTATGTATATAACCTACATTCAATATGCATCCAATGTTGCAAGGACTGAATTATCAATCTATCAACCTTAACTGAGAACAGCTCATATCCTAGCCTGAGTAGATCATACTGGTAAACAGAAGAACAATATAGACAGTGGGGAGAGAAGGGGGGGGAGAGAGAGAGAGAGAAAGAGAGAGAGAGAGAGAGAGAGAGAGAGAGAGAGAGAAAATCAGTAGATTAAAGGATGAACATACAACTAAACAGAATATATAGCAATGACAAGAATGCGAACAATGATGAGAAATCATACAAAAGTTCAATCAATGTACTGATTAGATCAGACCTGTTAACCCCTTCCAAGGCCAACCTGTACTAATGTGATTAAAAACTGTAATCAGGGCAACAATCCCTTACACACTCCCAAAAAATGAACACACGCAAACCTGAGTTCACACGCAAGACTCGCAATTCACTCTCACGACATAAAAAAGAAGAAAGACCAGCTGGTAAATACTCAACATTTATTGTGTATTCATAAAACACATCTGATTTAGCATTAATAACAACTACTGTAAAACGCACCCACACAACTACTACTGTCCACCAGAAACAATCAGTCCAGTCTCACCAGATCACTTTAAGCTTAAATGTATATAATACAGTCACACCCACACAACTACTACTGTCCACCAGGAAAAATCACAGTCCAGTCTCACCAGATCACTTTAAGCTTAAATGTATATAATACAGTCACACCCACACAACTACTACTGTCCACCAGGAAAAATCACAGTCCAGTCTCACCAGATCACTTTAAGCTTAAATGTATATAACACAGTCACACCCACACAACTACTTTGCACTACTGTTCACTGTGCAATTTGGTGTGATCTGAGCTCCAAGTTTGCCATTCTTTCTTTCTTTCTTTGGTGATTAACGTCGTTTTCAATCACGAAGGTTATATCGCGACGGGGATAGAGCCACTTGTTAATTGTTAATTGTTTCTTGTTCACAAAAGCACTAATCAAAAATTGCTCCAGGGGCTTGCAACGTAGTACAATATATGACCTTACTGGGAGAATGCAAGTTTCCAGTACAAAGGACTTAACATTTCTTACATACTGCTTGACTAAAATCTTTACAAACATTGACTATATTCTGTACAAGAAACACTTAACAAGGGTAAAAGGAGAAACAGAATCCGTTAGTCGCCTCTTACGACATGCTGGGGAGCATCGGGTAAATTCTTCCCCCTAACCCGCGGGGGGATCCAAGTTTGCCATTAAATTCAGTTTTTTTGCCTCCCCCATTTATTTTTTTGGCAGACACTTTTGCTTTTTTGGCAGAACAAAAAAATATTACCGCGGAAATTTGCCTTTCGGCGGACAATTCCCATGCCTGTTTCCTGTAGTTGCAGTGTTTATAATAAAAAAATAAAAAACGCCAATTCAAACAGAAAAAGTCCACATCATTAAACAAACATACTTTATCTCACAACTTTAAAGGTCCTTGTCTACATTTTTATACCGAAATCGTCATTTGACCATTAATATGCAGAGTTTATTATCTACAAATATCAACAATACACCGATCAGGAAAGACGAAGCCAGTGTAGCCGTTTCAAAATTCATTGTAGTATTCCAGCGTAGTACTCATAGTAGGATATCCTTATTTGGAAAATGCCAAGCACAAAACTCCTCTCAAATCCCGTGCATTTCGTGAAAAAAAAAAAGCGTGGACAGCGCTCCAGTGTCAAACTGTTGCTGCACTTGTTTGGGCGTGGCTATAAGCATAGTGACATGAATTTGATTGGTCAGTATTTTTAGGCAAAGCACATGTTCTCAGCAAACAGAAAACAAAATTTTGGAAGCGTGAGTCACGCTTCCCAAAAATAAAATCTTTTTTTACATATATTTTTTTTTCTATAACTTTTTTCCCCATGGTTAATTCATCATCTGACATAACTTTTTAGCGAAATCTAACAATTTGTTTGTTTGTTTATTTGTTGCTTAACGTCCAGCCGACTACGCAGAGCCATATCAGGACGAGGAAGGGGGGGATGAAGGGGGCCACTTGTCAAGCGATTCCTGTTTACAAATGCACTAACCCATTACTTGTGTCCCAGCAGGCTTTAGTAAAACTAAATTAATACCTACTGGAAGATTACCAGTTTCCAGTATGTTAAAATAGGCTTAACCTATCTACTGCTGGACTTACATCAGAACACTAACAGATTAAACTATACATGAATCGCGAGACAAGCGGAAAGAGAAGAGATTTTTGGAAAAAATACAGGTGAATGAGCAAGAAGGCAGAAAAAAGAAAAGAATTCATGAAGAAAAAGAGAGCATGACAGGAAAGAGGAACCAAAAATCTACCTAACAGCAAACTAGAAAGCTCCTGCGGTTCCAAAAACAGGAGGGGCCTTTAATTTCATAACCGCAGTGCCCCACTGCGGGGAATCTAACAATAAGATTATTGAAAAAAAGCAAAAATGTAGACGACCACCTTTAAGGAGGAGGATCAACAAACTAAAAACAAATCTTAATACACAAAACTTTCCCAATTATCATTCAAATACACAACCTTTTCACAAAATATCTACATGCACAAAACTTTCCCAAACAAAACTCAAGGGAGACAATATTGTCATTTAAATCAGAGAGTGACTTTCCTTGTCTTAGTCCCAGGGTAATTGAGAGTGACCTCCCTTGCATAACAATGCCATGGAAACCAGTACTTTTACAGCTCCATACCAGATTGGGTTTTTTTGTGTTTTTTTCCCCCCCTGTTTTTTTTTTATTAGTACATCGCACAAAGAAGTGCACTCAAGCATGAAAAATAAACACACAATTGCATCAAAAATATACATGCATGTGCAATCAAAAACATACAAACACAAGATCTAAATATTTTCTAAGCCCGGCCGGGACTTTTTTCTAACTAATTTAAGTAACAATTGTTTCTTGTAGAACACAGCACTCTTCAGCAGATGAAAATTGAATCCACAGCGCTGTAAGTCCAGTGGTCGTAAGGTTATGCCGCATACTCAATTTACTGGTGATTGTCACACAATTGTTCATCTTCAGCAGATGATGCGGACAGTTCTTTGTAGCACACACAATAAACATCTTGAGCAGACTACAGTTCCGTCTGCAAGCGGCTGTACTTCTTGAGATGGAAGTCGATGACGCAAATGTCTGTCCTTGCACAATGATAATCCTCAGCAAATGCCGGAGCCTGTTTCTTGCGGCACAATGAAATCTTCAGCACACAACCGTTGATTCCATGGCGCTGTGACTGCAGATGAAGGTGACGATTCAGACAGGCCGTCGTGTGGACGCTCACCACCTGCGGAAAAAAACAGAACAAATCACGCTTCAAGAACAAGCAAAAATAAAAGTTAGGCATTTCTGCTAAAAGAAGTCATTGTGGTCAAATTTATTCATGTGCAACCCAAGACTGTTTGCATGACTTTTCATCTGTTTTACAATGTGCTATCACTGATACTGCCTTGAACGTTTGGAAATTCAGCTTGAAGTGGGAGTGAGCACAGTAACGTTGGCTTACATTTTGGTCCAACTTTGACCTCACGTTTCTCTTATCAGAGGCTTCAGTCGACAATGCCCAAAGTCACAGAAATGGCCACAAAATTAATAAGAAAATATCTGATAAGCAATGATTGCTCTAGATGTTCTTCAAATATGAAAAGTCCATGACGACAATGTAAAACTGAAAAGCTCTACTGTAGATCTCTTGTCACACAACTATTCTATTTTTCTTTGCAACTAAATTTGTATTTTGAAACAGACAAATAGGTCAACTGGTTTGACTTTTTTTTTTAATACCATACAGACGAAGTTTTCTTAGCATTCTGTAAAAAATGTGAAAAACATGTTACTGCTTTTCCAAAGGTTGTATTTAAAGACAAAACTTTTACTGCCGTAACAATTTTTAAAGGCAGTTGCACAGGGGAGGCAATTTGACTCAATGTCACCCGAAGGTCTGTACTCACCTCTTCTTCTTCTTCTTGGCGTTCGCAGAGGTTACACAATCAGTCCAGCACTGGTGATAAATGTTGTCGTTTTCTCCAACTCCTGTCGACTGCCGTATAGTTTGGTCTGCAAGGGAGTTGGTGACGGCCACACTTCTTTTCGTTCCTCATCTAGTAAGGGACATCGCTGTAAGATGTGTTCCGCTGTTTGGTCCTCTTGACCGCAGGCACAGGTTGGTGATGGCGCCAGCTTGAACTTTCGGTTCATGTGAGCATTGAGCCTGTTGTGGCCAGTACGCAGCCTGATGAGGTTGACTTGCTGCTCTCTGGACATTGTGTGGTAGTCATCTCTGTTTGTCCTTGGCCTCATCAATGCCTTGATGATTGTCTTCTGCTCACTAAAGCTGACACTGTTTTCAGGTTGGTCTTCCACGGCTCCTTCTTTTGCCAGCTCATCTGCCCTTTCATTTCCTGGTATCCCACAGTGTGCTGGTATCCACTGGAGGACAACTCTTCTGGTTTGTCTGACCATCTGTAATGCTTTGGCCAGCTGTGGGAGTTTGTCGTTCTCTAGGGCCTGAAGGACTGAAAGGGCGTCCGAGAGGAAGACAACTTGGTAGCAAGGGTCTGCGGAGTCCTGAACGAAGGAGGCGGCCTGCATGAGAGCTTCTGCTTCTGCTTTATAGTTTGTGCAGTGTTTGCCAGTGGCAACGCTGGATGTAGCTGTATGTCCCCCAGGGAACTGGATGAGAATGCCTGCACCTCCATTGAGCACGGCGTTAGTTGCTGATCCATCAGTGTATACATGGATCCACGCCTCTTTTGGGTACTGTTCGTCGATCAGGGCTAAGGTGAGTGCCTGTCGAGCTGTGTCATTCTGATCTTCTCCTGAGGTAACATGTGGAACACTGGTGCAGATCTGGATGCCTGGTTTCTCTGTTGCCTTGGGGGTTTCCTCTTCTTCTTGAGTCAGAGGTAGAGTGTTCTGTGGAAGGACTTCCCTGTACTGTCGAGAAAGTCTCTTGCTCTCGTGTACAAAACTGCTCCGTTTAAGCCGGTTCTTGGTGAGGTTGCTCAGTCTGTGCTTCATGGGGTGGTCGGGTAGGCACTTGAGCTTCTCGGCCTGTACCATAGTCTTGGCTTCTCTTCTCTGACAGAGGGGTTGGATGGTGGTAAGCTTCTCCATTTCCTTGATGGGCGTGGATTTCATTGCACCGGTGATGAGTCGGAGGGCCTGGTTTTGCACACGGTCAAGGGTCTGCAGGTTTGTCTTGGCTGAGGTTGACCACGCTGTGGAGCCGTACTCGAGGTGGGGTCTGATTGTTCCCTGGTATACTGTCTTCAGTATCTTCTCGTTCGCTCCCCAGGTGGTACCTGCCAGCTTCCTGAGTATGGCTAGCTTGCGCCGGGCCTTCGTCTCTGCCTGTGCAATGTGTGGTTTCAGGGTCTGCCGTCTATCAAAGGTGACACCAAGGTACGTTGCTTCTTCATCCTCTCTCAGAGGAGTTCCACCAAGCCTAATGGTTCCGGCTTTCTGCTTTGGCGACAGTGTGAATAGGGTGGTGGAGGATTTCTCCTTGTTGATGGAGACGCACCAATCTTCTGCCCATGCGTTCAGCCTATCTGCCGCTTGCTGCATTCTGTAGGTGGCAGTACTTGCGTGCTCCTCCTTGCACCAGATCACAAGGTCGTCTGCGTAGAGAGCAGCTTTGATCCCCTTGGGCATCTCAGACACCAGATCGTCGATGAAGAGAAGGAAGAGTGTGGGGGAGAGGACTCCGCCCTGAGGGACGCCATGACGAAGGAGGAACTTCTTGCTTTTGGTCTGGTCGACGTTAACTCTTGCCCTGCGGTTATAGAGGTAAGAGCGAATCCACTGGTACATGTTGCTGGACACGCCTTTCCTCAGCAGTTTTACAAGGAGTCCATCTTTCCAGACCTTGTCAAAGGCCTTCTGAAGATCTATCCAGGTGACGAAGACCAGCTTCTGTTCCTGAAAGGCATCTTCAACTTCTTGCGCCAGGTAAGTGACCTGATCTTCAGTGCTGCGGAACTGTCGGAATCCAGCTTGTTCAGGGGCGAGGAGGTTCCTGGATTCCAGGTACCACCTGAGGCGCTCGTTCACAATTCTCTCCAGGGTCTTCACAACACAGCTGGTGAGGCTGATTGGGCGATAGCTGGTGGCCTTCTTTGGATCCTTCCCTTTTTTTAAGATGGGGATCATGATCGCTTCTCGCCAGGGTTGTGGTAGCGATCCTTCTTGCCAGCTGCTGTTGAAGACCTCGAGTAGCTTGTTCTCTGCTGCACTACCAAGGTGGGTTAGCATCTCGTTGGTGATGCCGTCTGGGCCAGGGGACTTCTTCGCCTTTGACTTTTTCAGAGCTGAGTGCAGCTCGTGGAGTGTGAGTGGTTGACTCATGGCGTCCACTGTCGACTGTCTGGCAGGTCTCTCTCTTTTCTCTCTTCTTGCTTCTCTCTGTTTCTCGGGGCTAACATGGAGGTTGCTCTCAGCTGCATAGCTTTCAGCAAATTGGTTGGCAGCATGCTTTCCAGTTAGCACCTTCCCGTTCTCTTCTAATGTGATCTTTCCTCTGCTGGTGTTCTCATCATTCAACTGCTTGGTGAGCCTCCAGAGCTTTCTGCCATCCTTCTCAAGGTTCAGAGAGCTTGTTTTCTCTTGCCAGCTTCTTCGTCTTGCCTGTAGCTTCTTTTTGAGAAATTTGGCTTTGGCTTCCTGGAGGCGGATGTTGTTGTTTTGTGACGGGTTGACTTCTGCTTCCCTTCTGGCGTCTGCCAGATCATCATCCAGTTCCTGCAATTCATTGCTCCAGTAGGGCTTATAGTCTCTCCTGGCACCCCTGGGAATGGACTCACGCGCTGCTCTGAGGATGCTCATGTTGAAGTCCTTCGCCACCATGTTGATGTCTCGACCCTCGACTCTGATGTCTTTGGTGAGTTCGCTGGTGCGGTGTCTAAAGAGGAACCAGTTCGCTCTTTTGTAGTTCCACCGAGGGAAGGAAGCTTCAGTGCAGGACTCCATGCCCAGAGTCAAAAAGACTGGCCGATGGTCACTTCCACCTAGCTGTTCTCCGACCTCTCTGCTGGTTAGCTGGTGCATGTCTTCCGTGCAGAAGGCTAGGTCAGGAGTTGATGTAGTGTGCCATCTTCTGGAGTAGAATGTAGGGCAGTCAAAGGGACTGTTCAAAAGGATGAGACCTTTGTCGTCCTGCCAGTTCTCCACCTCTTCTCCTCTCCGATCCAGGTGGTCATATCCCCAACTCTGTGAATGACTGTTGAAGTCACCCACCACGATGAAGTTGGAGGCCTTTGCGGGGATCGTGTCAAGGGCGAGGTGTCTATCATTGGGGCAGTAGAAGTTGACAAGATGGAATTCTGATGTCTTCGTCTGGATTCGAATCACCTGATATTCGGAGTCCTCCATGTGCGTTTCTATCAAACAGGCATTGATGTTGTTCCTGATGAGGGTCAGGATTCCTCCTTTGCTTCGGTCTGTTCTGTCGGACCTAAGGCATTGGTAGCCTCTCACTTTGAAGGACTTTTGGGGTGTCAGGTGCGTCTCCTGAATACAGCAGATGTTGATGTTCTTCTCATGCAGGATATGCTCCAACTCTGTCTTCTTGTTCAGGATACTTTCTGCGTTCCAGTGCATGACCTGGAAAGGTCGCTGCTGACTGGGTTTCTTCCTGGTTGTGGTGGTGCCAGTCACTTTCCTCCCGCGTCCCCTGGCGTGACAAGACGGACGGGAGGGACCTCCAGTAGTTGGGGCTGGGTCCCTTTGAGGCATGGGACCCGACGCTGCTCCACCCTGGGGGGTCCTCAATGGGCGAGCGCCATTTCCATCTGTGCTGGTTGATTGTGTCATCATTTGCGTAAGTGCGTGTACCCGTGGTTTGTTAGAATGCGCCGTGCGGCCCGGGTCCTCCGTCTTCAGCATTCGGGGTTTTCTGTCGGGGTTACCTCACCCTTAGCTCATGGCCCGTACGTCCTACCCTGAGAGCACAGGGGGGAGGATTTTCCGGGATCCCACCCGGAGCCAGTTTGGTCCGCGGCCGCAAGCGGCTGATCTCCATATCTGAAGACCGTTCCCCTATCCGCCACCCGGGGACGCGCTGGGTTGGGGGTGGTCGCCCCACTGAAAATCCCACACTGGGTTAAGAAAGATCAGCCTGTCCCAGTGTACTCACCTGATTTCAGCGTTGCCTCGGAGTACGACTGGACGAGTTAATTGTCATTCGATCACTTCCCCCTTGTCCTGTTTCCGGTCGGAGTTCCACTTTCTCTTGGTGGCATGTTCTGCAAATGATTTCAGGTATTGGACAACACATATCAACAATACACTGTCAAACGTTAAACCTTTTTCCTCTCATTTTCATATTCTGTTTCTTAGCTCAGGTAAGTGATGTCAATACACAAACTCAAACAACTGTATTTGATTTTCTTTCTTAGCAGTCTGTGAAAATGTGAAATCTCAGCTAGTAAAATCCTGCCGTTTATACAAAGGGTGCATAATTATGTGAAAAGACAAAGCTATTACTGGGGTAACTGGTAACTGTAGATTGCACCTTATCGCTTTAAGAGCAACTACTCTTCCATGACTGTTGCATAGAAGGGAACGCACTCTGCTGGAATACAAATGGCTGAAAGCATCACTGTGTTCTACGTGTCTTCTTTCAATACCTAAACTGTCCTTTACTTCAGCAACGTATCTTCAGGACAGTCCTACAGGGGAAGCACTTTCACAACGTGTCTTCGTGGCAGTTATACAGGGGAGGCAATTTCACTAAGCACTGCTTGGAGATGTGTACTCACCTGATTTTAGCAGCTGCTGAGACACGACTGGTCGAGCTGCCTTTCACTTCTGGCAGTCCTGTCTCCGGTCTGTGTTCCCCTTTTCCTTGCTGTCAAGTTCAGAAAGTGAAATTAGCTACAAAACCACAAATCAATCATACATGTGCACTCACAGCTTGGAGGCTAGTACAACAAACAAACGCTGAATTAACCTGGATTTTTCAGAAGTACACTACTTCAGAAATGAATCTACATTGTACTACTGGTTAAGAAATGTCTGCTATTACTATCTGTTGATAATCTACTGACGTGATTGTTTTTCTTAGCATTCTGTGAAAACGATGAATTTTTGCAAGTAACAAACTACTGCTCATCCTTCTTCTTCTTCTGCGTTCGTGGGCTGAAACTCCCACGTACACTTGTGTTTTTTGCACGAGTGGAATTTTACGTGTATGGCCGTTTTTACCCCGCCATTAAGGCAACCATACGCCGCTTTCGGAGGAAGCATGCTGGATATTTTCGTGTTTCTATAACCCACCGAACTCTGACATGGATTACAGGATCTTTTCCGTGCGCACTTGGTCTTGTGCTTGCGTGTACACACGAAGGGGGATAAGCCACTAGCAGGTCTGCACATAAGTTGACCTGGGAGATCGGAAAAATCTCCACACTTAACCCACCAGGCGGCCGTGACCGAGATTCGAACCCTCGACCTTCCGATTAAGAGGCCGACGTCTTACCACCCCGCCACAGCGCCCGTCAAAGATCTGCTCATCCAAAGGTGGTGCATTTAAAAAGTATTGCTTGGGTAACATCTCTTATTGCCAACAAACACAAGAAGAATTCCAGTAATTTCAGCTCGTTATCTCTTACTCACTTACTGCTCATCCAAAAGGTGCATACCAAAAGTAAAAACTGCAACAGGAGAAATGTCTCTTCGTGGCAGTTATACAGGGGAGACAATTTCACTAAACGTAGCAAGGAGATGCGTACTCACCTGACATGAGCAGCTGCTGGAACATGACTGGTCGAGTTGCCGTTCACTTCTGGCAGTCCTGTCTCCGGTCCGTCTTCCCCTTTTCCTGCTGTCAAGTTCACAAACTGACTTCAGCACCACAAAATCAACTGTACATGTGCACACACATCTTAGAGGTAATTGCTCAATTATATTATATTTCTCACAATTATGCTATTCAATAGTTTTCTTTGCTATTCAAATGATATTGTACAAGAGCAAAAAACTTCTGGGTAGTCTCTTACAAACGGTGTACAGCTGCTGCATTAACCCTTAGGCTGGTTGTTGCGACATATGTCGCGCTACTTTACGTGTACTGTCACCTGGTTGTCACAACATATGTCGCGCTACTGGCTCAGTCAGTTTGGTCGGTTCTGATTACCTCCCATGGATGCGAAAACCTATATGACCGTTTTTCTTTATGTTTCTCTCTGTTAATTCACCAGTGGCTATGTAACATGTGTTATGGAATTGCACCAGTGTAAGGGTTAAAAGCTGATGGATTCTACGTGCACAACTCATATAATGACTGAGAAATACTGTATACATGTATAGCATAGTTAAACCAAAGTATTTTCTGAGAAGCAGCAGAACATTTTGAGACATACATATTTACAATCCCGGTCCGACTGACCTTTTCTTTTGTCCTATGAGGCTGGGAACAACACGTCATATCAAAGCGCTGAAAGTTTGATTGAATTAACCCCTTGACTGCCATGATACCAATCAGATACATACTTTGCCGTCAGCAAAAAATCAATACTCTGCAAAAAGAAACAAGCGCTGAATATTGTCCAATGAACTGCAGCAAGATGGTTGCCTCCCCTGGAGATTATGTTCTCAGTTATTGGCCACATTGTCAGACCTGCCAACCCCTATGGAACCTCAAGTGTAGCAATTTACATTTTTTTCAAGTTCAGTGTAGCAAATGGTGTTTTAGTGTCTACAAATTATTCACATTAAGGCAATTACGTACGAGAATATATCTTTTTTTGTTTAGGCCAAAAAAAAAATAGGTCTGTTTACGGTAACCCGACCGACCCTAGTTTTTAGGCCCGACCCTAATCTTTTTTTGGGATCGTCTGAAAAAAACAAAAAACGCATCCAAAATAGAGCTGTTTGCGCTCAAACAGCAGACGACAGAAGGGAGGTAAGCTCAAAGTACTGTTTATAGTTATGTTGGGCAAAAACAGGGATTGATGAGAAGAAATGAACTGTGAAACATCATAGAGAGGGGAGAAAAAAAAAGAAAAAAAAAAGCCGACCTACCGACCCTATTTTTTCACCCTATGTTACCGTAAACAGACCTTTTTTTTTTTGGCCTTATATAAAGTTAATTAGGGTTCTCCAAATAGAGTGTCTGCAGTGCCACTTTTCAGTGTGGACAATGTTTATGACATAAATTCTGACCACTGCACAGAGTGAGAATCAAAAATGAGTACCAGGACTCACAAGAAAGAGCAAATTGATGTATGCTTCTGGTTATTTGTTTGAGCATAGCAATTGCATGCCTGGCGTAAGAGCGTAGCAATTTGTCTTAAAACGTAGCATGCTACGCTGACAGCGTAGCGGTTGGCAGCTCTGCATTGTTATACCTTGAATGCTGTTTGTTTCATTGACCGTTTTTAACCCAATTTTTCAATTAAATTTTTCTGGCAGTCACGGGGCAATACACCTTGGTTTGCCTCTACTTTCCTAGGCGTGGGATCCCAGAAAGAATAGTCACCATGTAGAAAACTGTGTACTAGCAGACTGTGTACCCTTAATAATGCTTGCCTCAGCCAGTGGATCTCGTACCGCCTTTTGGGGACTACAAGGTGCCTGATACAGGTCAGAATAAGAAAACTCAAAAAAGTCTTGCACATAGCATGGCAAATACTTCATTGTCATACACTGTTGTGTTTAAAACCAGATGTGTATACCACACATCTCCCTCTTTTTCTTCTCTTGTTTTTTAAAAGAATTGTTTTGTATTTACTTTTTTTTATGGGGGAAAAGATACAAACTTAAAGGGCTCAGGGGTCAATGATGTTTGGAAAAAAGTGGCGCCTTGTAGTTGTGTAACTTTTGTAACTTGACGTAACTTTTAACTTCACTAAAAAAAGTCACAGCAAACACATACCTGATAAGGGTACACAAGTCTGGACTAGAATTCTCTACCAAACAAACATTTTGTCTCAACTTAATCTAAACTCATTTAATTGTACAATTTATCTCAAATTCTAGCCTTCAGTAACCAGTACCTGAAGATCCTAAGATGATGACAGTTTCCCGGTGACGATGGTGACGATGACCTGGATGACGATGACCAGGACGACGATGATGATGACCTACCTATCGGCAGTGACGATCCCTAGCAAAATGACACGCTCCCCAGCAGAGTGCATCAGGTGCCCAGTGTTCTCCATCCACCCACTGGCAGCAGAACTCCCCGAGTAGGCCGTTAGCTGCAGGAGGCTAAAAACTGGGCATTGCTCCCCCCCGTTTACCCGGACCCCCTTCGATTCCCGCCGCCCTATATGTCCCCGGAACTGGCGATGCACGCAGCCCAAGAGCCCATGTTACACGGCTCAGCCTCGAAGGTACCCGCCCCTCCCCCGGTTCATCCCCCAGATCGACCAGAAGGCCTGGATTGTGAGCCCCCCCTCTCCCTCACCCCCGACCAGCCGAATGACCAGCCCCCCAAGAGCTTACTCATCAACATCAATGTAACTAGCATCAAAAGCTGCAGCCAGAGCCTACGCCAGGGGCCTGTAAGAGGACCCCCGACAACATCCAGAAGGGATGCAGGGTAACAGACAGCCCCACTGATGTTGATGAGTAAGATTGAAGGACCAGCCACCCAGCCGGTCGGAGATGAGGGGGAAGGGGGGCTCCCAGGCCAACTGGCCGATCTGGGGGACGAACCGGCGGAGGGACGGATACCTACGAGGCCGAGCCGTGTAACCCAGACCCCTAGGCCGCACGCATCCCCAGCCCCGGGGGCATACAGGACGACAGGATCGAAGAAGGCCCGGGTCCACGGGAGAAGCCATGGTGCGCACTCCCCAGTTTTCAGCAACCTGCAGCAAACGGCCCAGCTGCAGGGAGCCTGCTGGGGGCCCAGCGAGCTTCGGGAGGACGCCGAACAGCAAGAAGACCCGGCCAGAAACACGCATCTTACCTACGCGCTGCACCCCCAGACGACTGGGGGCTGGTCCAAACTGCCATTAAGCTACGTCGTCCCGGTCTCCTGTGATGGCCGCCTGGAACAAAAACAAGCAAAATGTAAAACAGCAAGAACACACCTGTCTGATAAGTATACACAATAAAGAATAATTAACTGAATAAACCGAAGAAAAAAATTACTACATGGGACAGGGAAAGAAAAAATTGCAAAGGTGCAGGTAGTCATTTAGGCTTTCCTTTTCATCAATATACACCCCCAAACAAAATATGAAGCTTACAACTTACAAACAGTTTTACTATCCATAATTTTTTTTAAATCAACAAGAAAAAATCAAATAAATAAATAAATCAGTCAATAAATAATAGACACAAAAATTCAAAAACAAATAAATAAAGATATAGAAATAAATAAACGAATAATCACCAAATAAATAAATGAATAGCTAGACAAATAAATAACACACACACACACAAGAAACAAGTTGAGTTGCTGACAGGAACTAATTGTAACTTGTTTTAAAATAATAGGGAAAACAGGAGGGAATATTTTTGAAGTCTAAGGAAAGGAAGAAAACTACACATGAAGTACACAAGAACAAGGTTTGCAGGGAACACAAGTCATCCAACTGAATGTCTACCATTCAAACCAAAACAACAACACAAACAACAATAATCAACAACAATAACTCCAATAATATTAATATTAATATATATTAATAATAATGAAAATAACAATAACAAAAAATGTTTAACAGTCAGTTCATAACCAAAGAACAGGAGATATATATATATCCCAAAACAAAATTTAACAATTCTCAAACAATAAATTAATTTGGGTACAATTCTGGTTAAAGATACACAAGGGAGAAAACTTTGCCATGTCTTTAATAAGAGTGACTCCCCTTGGTTCTCCTTCAGAGTGACATTTTCTATTTATACTAATGGACCTCATTTTCCCAAAAATAGATTTCATCTATTTCTTCAGCTATTTTGCTGATATTTTGGGACTTTGTCTTTTGAAATTTATTTGTTTTGCTTTTGTACAGCTGGTTTGCACTTTTAAACTGTAAAGTTTCTCTCTAGCCTCCTAATATCTTGGGATTGCCGGAAACATGTATTTCTAATGTTTTTTTTTCTCTCCTTCAAATGATCTCCCAATCTGCACTTTCTATTCAAGATCAATAATAAACTCAGTTTTTCAAAATTATGCCACATTTGATTTTTTTTTAAAGTCACTCAGGTTTATCATGTCTTCCTTTCGTGTCCTAAAAATGAATAAACAAGGCCACCTTTGAAAATGCTTTATGAGTATACAGGCACCCCCAAGAACATTCTGCAGTTATGTCCCCTGCACCAGAAAGCTAGCCAGCTATATTTTGGGAAAGATATTTTGTTCTTACTCACACGTCATACTCTGCATAGTCGCGGGAGATATCAGGAATTTTTTTTTTTTTTTTTTTTTATCTCAGGGGAAATTTTTAAAATGTCAGGAAATATGAACAGCTACCCAGAGATTACTGCCAGTCTCACCTGCAAGCGTCCGTCCAGAGCCAAAGATCCTCGGGTTCGACGTCCGGGGTCTCCAGCGATGTCAGCCTGCTGGAAACAAAAACAACAATCTGAATGTAAAGTAATAACAGCAAGCATGCATCAAAACAAATTATGATTTAAAAAAAATAATGATTGTGATTATCCAGACTTTTTTTTTTTATAAACAATTAATGGCACATGGGCTTAAAGACGGAGTGATATTTAGGCCTGATTAACACTATCACACCTAATGCTACAAGAGGGAATTAAACCTGATACATTTTGGGGAAATAGTTTGGTGCCATAATGTGCAGTGACGACGAGATACACCACATGTTGCCGGCAAAACGCTCACAGCAATATGAACAGCTACCCAGAGATTACTGCCAGTCTCACGTGCTACGTCCGTCCAGAGTCAAAGATCCTGGGCAGTGGGGTCCGACGTCCGGGGTCTCCTGCGATGCTAGCTTGCTGAAAACAGAAACAACAACCTGACTGTGGAGCAATAACAGCAAGAACAAACTTTATTTATAAATTGATTGAAATTTTAGTCTAACAATCTTTGACTCTATCCGGACTATAGGATTGTATTTTCTCTTGAAAACTTAATTTGTTTTCTTCATTAATTGCATCATTTAAATTAAAAAAATTCTACTTGAAGTTTAAGTTTCAGTGACAGATTCCAACATTATTGAAATTGATTCTTTTTCATTTCCTGAATCCAAAAATATATAGATATCTCATGTTTACTGCATAAATGCTTACTGCTCAAACTTAAAAAAAAAAAAATTCCCATGTTCACAAGCTTTGCTTTTTTTAATAACTAGCAGTTAAACCCGGCTTCGCCCGGGTGCACATCTGCGGCACCTAGGGAGTGTACGTGCACACTATCTTGTTCCTGCCTCTTGCCATCTCAGAGGTATGGCGACCACAGACAAAAAAGAGTTATCTCCCTTACCTTCTAGAAATTTCCGGAACTGTCCAGTTAATTTTTCATTCTTCATTTCTTCCCCTCATAGGAGCAATTATAGCGAGTCTCTAATATCACTGGCATGATGTGCTTGCTAGAGGTGAACAGTAGGCACTGAACTGGTCTTGCACCATATAGGCTGTATTCAATAAATGGGAGGTCCATAATCTGAGAAAGGAAACAATGAATCAAGAAACTAAAACCCAGGTGCACATCTGCGGCACCTAGGGAGTGTACGTGCACACTATCTTGTTCCTGCCTCTTGCCATCTCAGAGGTATGGCGACCACAGACAAAAAAGAGTTATCTCCCTTACCTTCTAGAAATTTCCGGAACTGTCCAGTTAATTTTTCATTCTTCATTTCTTCCCCTCATAGGAGCAATAGCAAGTCTCTAATATCACTGGCATGATGTGCTTGCTACAGGTGAACAGTTATCTCCCTTACCTTCTAGAAATTTCCGGAACTGTCCAGTTAATTTTTCATTCTTCATTTCTTCCCCTCATAGGAGCAATAGCAAGTCTCCAATATCACTGGCATGATGTGCTTGCTACAGGTGAACAGTAGGCACTGAACTGGTCTTGCACCATATAGGCTGTATTCAATAAATGAGAGGTCCATAATCTGAGAAAGGAAACAATGAATCAAGAAACTAAAACCCAGGTGCACATCTGCGGCACTATCTTGTTCCTGCCTCTTGCCATCTCAGAGGTATGGCGACCACAGACAAAAAAGAGTTATCTCCCTTACCTTCTAGAAATTTCCGGAACTGTCCAGTTAATTTTTCATTCTTCATTTCTTCCCCTCATAGGAGCAATAGCGAGTCTCTAATATCACTGGCATGATGTGCTTGCTACAGGTGAACAGTTATCTCCCTTACCTTCTAGAAATTTCCGGAACTGTCCAGTTAATTTTTCATTCTTCATTTCTTCCCCTCATAGGAGCAATAGCGAGTCTCTAATATCACTGGCATGATGTGCTTGCGACAGGTGAACAGTAAGCACTGAACTGGTCTTGCACCATATAGGCTGTATTCAATAAATGGGAGGTCCATAATCTGAAAAAGGAAACAATGAATCAAGAAACTAAAACCCAGGTGCACATCTGCGCTAGCAGTCAGGCCCGGCTTCGCCCGGGTGTTTCTGATCTTCCCTCTCTCTCAGAAACTTCTAGAATCTTATTCCAATGAGAATAAGCAATAGATGAAAGTGTGAGCTCATACATTTGGATTAAAAGGCTGGGACTGACAGTGTGAAAGCATCACCATCAACACACTCTTTTTGCTGAAAAATAACTTTTTGACTTGAGTTATTTCCTTTTCTTAGGAAAATTCTAGATACTTGAAAACCAGGTCTAACATCGACTCTATATATTCTGTAAAGACTGATCAGGCGTGCCTGCATTAGAAGAGATACCTCCCTTCAATGTATACAAAGTAAGAGTTACCTCCCTTTGCTTCTAGAAATTTCCTGAACTGTCCGGTTAACTTTTTCTTCTTCATTTCTTCTCCTCATAGGAGCGATAGAGAGTCTGTAATATCACTGGCATTATGTGCTTGCTACATGTGAACACCAGGCACTGAACTGGCCTTGCACAGCAGGGGGTAGGGTTAGTGTGTGTGTGTGTGGGGGGGGGGGGGGGGGGGGCGCGGGATGATAGCGGGCGGGGGGTAACCCTTGAGAATTACACGGTATACTGGTTTGATGAGAGTTACCTCCCTTCCGTGTGTGACAAAGCATGACTTACCTCCCTTGCACTATGTAGACTGTATTGATAGATGGGGAGGGTCATTATCCGAGGAAGGAAACAATGTCTGGAGAAACTAAAACCCAGGTGCACATCTGCGGCACCTAGGGAGTGTACGTGCACACTATCTTGTTCCTGCCTCTTGCCATCTCAGAGGTATGGCGACCACAGACACACACACACACACACACACAGACAGACACTCTCTTTTATTATATGTATAGATTAAGATATTCTCACAAGCTGCATTTTAGGGGGATATATATGATCAAGAAGAAACTTAAGTTTTTCAGAATTAAACCACACTTGATTTGCACTCATTAAATTCAGAAATGAAAGGCATTCAGGTCATCATACCCAGAGATTACTGCCAGTCTCACCTGCATGCGTCCGTGGAAAGCCAAAGATCCTGCAACCGGGGAAGACGTTGAAATCCGGGGTCTCCTGCCATGCCAGCCTGCTGGAAACAAAAACATCACCCTGAATGTAAGGCCTAAAAAAAAAATAGGTGTGGTTACGGTAACCCAACCTACCCTATTTTTAGGGGCCGACCCTATAACTTTTTATTACATTTGTAAACAAAATAATTAAAAAAAACCCGAGTGCAGAAAACGAAATGAAAGCGAAAGCGCTCGAGTCGCACACTTATTTCCCTGTCAAGTAGGTTTAATTTGTACACATTAGAAAAAAAATTTAAAAAAAAAAAAAGTGATTGCCTACCTTCCAACCCTATTTTTTTTGGCTATGTTACCTTAACCACACCTTTTTTTTTTTTGTTTGGCCTAAGCAATAACAGCAACCACACACACGATTGATAAGTATTAACAAAACTATGATTATACGTCAAATCATGATAATAAATAAAATTATTTCTTTTTCTTGTCGTTCGCTGCATTTTGCGAAAATTATTTAATTATTTGGTCTGGTTCTGGTTCTGGTATAGTACGTCGCAGGAGCCAAGTTGGCTATATTGTGTGTGTGTTAGAGCAATTCCCCAGGCTGGCATTAAAGAGTTGAGGCCAATCTAAGCATGCCTTAGTCTGACTAGGTATCAGGAATCTAGTGGCAGTATTTTAGGTGATGCAGGAGTCGAGGTTACAGAAAATGTAGTTAACCTGTGGGCCCGTAACCCTAGTTCCATTTTAATCATGGCAATTTCCTCTGCTCTGCGCATGATCGCATATATAACTACCAAGATCTGAGAAAAACAATTCTCTGATTGAGTTAAACAACTTTTTTTTTTTTAAAGTTTAAAGCTTACATTGAAGTCTTTGGTACCTCTTACTTTTGACTGGGAGCATTTCCCCTTTTGACTTACAAACTGACAGTTAAGTTTGACTTTTTCAGATTAAAAGGTTTGAACCAGTGCCAGCACACAACAACAACAATAAATGCAGCAACGTCTGGAAAGCCTTAAAATTTGTGAACAAAGTAAAAGTTGTTTGCAATTTCTTTCTTCTGACAAAGCCTAGGCCCTATGGCTTTTGGCAATTCAGAAAGTTACTCACAGTGGCGACTTTCACTTTCAGTTCATTTAAGAGTTATATCCCTTGCGCGACTGAAAACAGAATTCTTGTACAATAATATGCACTGACAGCAACGGACAGTCAAATTAAGTCAAATGGCTATCTTCTTAAATTGCCCTCCAATTTGTTAACATTGCCGGCTAACTTTATCATTTGACGTAAAACTACCAAGGTTAGGCCTGCAGTTAGACTTGAACTTACCGTGCTTTGGGATGACGTGACGAGCCAGTCATAGAATACTGGCACTGATCATGTCCGTCGCCGGTGTCGTCACAGCAAAGAATACGGCTCGGGGCGCCTTGTCACATCAGTCAGACGTTGTTGTCGTCGGTTACGGCACATCGATCACCACCGGCCATCACAATAGTTGATCCAAGTTTGTCCCCGCAAAAGTCACTCGAGTCTCTCGGCACTAGTCACTGACTCAAAACAGAATCGTCTCAGCACCCCGATAGAACGAAGTTGGTCCATGCCGCGGAAAGCCATTTTAAATATACACACAGCTGGCTATTAGACTGATTTAACAGACATTTTTGAATAGTTTCCGAAATTCCACTTGAATGAAAGATCTCTCGTCAGTCGTGGTAAACTTGAGAATCCTAGTCGCCGCCATGATACCGTGAGTAGTGTTGATCATCCGATGATCGGAAAAAATCATCACCCGCCTTTTCCCCAGGCAAATATGATTGGTCGAGACCACACAATTTGGGTCACGGGTTGTGAACACTTTAGAAATGTACCCTGCAGCCTCAGAATGTTCCCGCAAATCTGAGGTCACTGCTGAGTTGACGGCCAATGACAATATCGCTTACAGCCTACTGTTTGGGGGGACACACGTACGAGGCAGACACACGAGGACATGCACTCACACGAAGGGATCTAGTGATTACACAGTACACGGCGTTTGTAACGTGCAAACTGGCGATGGTCACTGACTGTGACACACAAATGGGTCATTGGTGTAAACTGATGTGCTGTCCGCGCGCTTCAAGTTAGATGCGGCGAGCATATAAAAAAAAATTGTTCGGCAATGAAACTCAGCGGGCAATGAAAGTGTGTGTGTGTGTGTGTGTGTGTGTGCAATGTGTGTGTGTGTGTGTGTGTGCAGTGTGTGCGGCACGGTGTGTGTGTGTGTGTGTGTGTGCGGTGTGTGTGTGTGCGTGTGTGTGTGTGCCGGTGTGTATGCGGTGTGTGTGTGTGTCAATACAGGACAGAAAAGAAGATCAAGCATAGAATTCCACAGTAGCAAGTATGGAAAATACCCAAGTTTAGCTTTATATGCAACATGTGACCACATCGTTGAACACCTGCATTGAAGCTTAAATATCATTCGGACAAGCACTTCGATAATAATAATGTGAAGAGACAACTTAAAAACTGACAAACAATTAAGTTCATTTTTTAAATAAAGACAAGCCAATCTAATAATATTAGTATTTGCTTCCTTTAAACAGACTTGACAAATTTATGAAAAAAACAAATGTTTGAACTGCAGCAGCAGCAGGCTTCAACTGCAGCTGGCTTGAGTTACAAATCCCACACTTGTACTGTTAGTGTTTGCACAATATGGCATAACAAAACCTGATACAGTTTTGGACTGTATTTTAATGCAAAACCAATTTGTTGGTTTACAAATGCAGATTAAATCAAGCGAAACCCCATCTGAAAAAGTGTTTTAAAGTATTTGTCCTACATAATATACGAAGCGGATACAAATATTTAATACAGCGATGCTGGTGGTGTGTGAGTGTGTAAGTGTGTATGTGTAATTGTGTGTGATTGTTTGTGTGGTGTGTATTTGTGGGTGTGGTGTGTGTGGTTTGTGTGTTTGTGTGTGTACGTGCGTGTGTGCGTGCGTGCACGCAGTGAACTGATGTATGTGTGTGTGTGTGTGCGTGCGTGTGTGTGTGAGAGAGAGTGTGTGTGTATGTGTGTGTCAGTGTGTGTGTGTGTGTGAGGACGGTGTGTGTATATGTGTGTGTGTGTGTGGGTGTGAGAGTGTGTGTGTGTGTGTGTGTGTGTGTGTGTGGTTTGTTGTGGAGAGGACACAAATCTGTTCAAGTTTGATGTGGGAGACTCGTTTAACTTTCAATCAACATCTAGTTCTTCGATCATGGGCTGAAACTCCCACAGCCTGTACGCGTTTGACCGTTTACCCCACGATTTAGGCAGCCATACGCCTTTGTTCTGGGCTCCCACGTTATGTATTTTCGTGTTTCCATAAGCAACCGAACTCTGACATGGATCACAGGATCTTTTCCGTGCGCACTTGGTTTTGTGCTTGCGTGTACACACGAAGGGGGATAAGGCACTGGTAGATCTGCACATCAGTTGATCTGGGAGATCGGAAAAATCTCCACCCTTAACCTACCAGGCGCGGCCGGGATTCGAACCCACGACCTTGTTAATTGCCAAAAACTACAGTTCAGTTTGTGATGTGGAAAGTTAGCACCACTCACAAAGAATACAATGTTCTTTGAAATCGGCGTTTGAACCCCCCCCCCCCCCCCCCCCCCCCCCAGAGCGAGTCCATGCACCCATGCCTTATTTTGGAAGCCCCTCTCTCTCATACAATGGGTCTGGCCCTGAAATTGTAAACGCTTTGTCTGGTTATTATGTGCACATTTTCAATTCTCGAAAAATAGAGTGAGCGAGCTGATACAGCGCATGCCCCAGTATTCTGGTAGTACCCAAGGCAATTTTCTTGGACAGCGTTTTTTTAAAACTCTTTCTACCATCAGAAAAAAGGACAGATGTTCTTTTTCCTTGCACTATTTGTGCACTGCACGCTCTCAGTGAAATGTATGCTGTGGTCTTATCTCTTTTGAAATTGTGTAGTAAAAATCTCACTCAAATCTCTAATCAGCACAAAACCAAACCAGCCCATTTCTATTCTGTACTCTATAGTCTAATGTGTGTAGCTCTTATTTTATAGAGGTATTTTTATTGGAACGCTTACTCTCTATCATCATAGAGTATTGGTCCCAGTTATCATGTGCAGACCAGCAGTTTTGTTCTTAACTGTTGTTGCCGTCGTCATCGTCGTCGCGTCTGTTGTCGGCGCTGTTAAACCTGTCGTCATTCCGCCAACGAGAAATGCGACGACAGAAGCAGCGCTTATCATTGTACCAGCTGGCAAAATCAGTGGACTGGCGTATAAACCGCTAGGTATGAAAACCGTTTTTGGCTCACGTAAGTGTAGCCTATGCGATGATAAACTTTGTCTGTCTGTGCGTGCGTATGTATGTATGTATGTGTGTATGTCTGTGGTAGAAACTTTAACATTTCCGAGTCTATGGATTACGTCAGTCTCGGTCAAAAGTGTTCGACGTGTGTGATAGAAACTATTTGAAGACGTCACATTATGACGTAAGAGGGTTAGACGTCACGCAAAGGAATTACTGAAAGTCTCGGTCATTGTTATTGTGAGCGGGCCGAGACTTCTTGGCAGATCCAGGGTCTCGCTTTCTTGCATAGTTTCACCTATGCTTACTGTGTGTGTGTGTGAGTGTGTGTGTGGTGTGTGTGTGTGTGCATAAGTGTAAGTGTGTGCGTGTATGTGTGTTTGTGTGTGTGTATGTGTGACGTAGTGATTGAGTTTGTGTTACTGTTTGTCGATTTCTTACGTGAGCCTTGAAGGCTTCGCCTCTTGTTCTGTGTGGTTGTACAGTCTTCTCGGTAGAACGTCTGGTGTCTGTGTGCTTGACGATAGTCTGGATCTGTCTGTGTGTCTGTCTGTCTGTCTGTCTGTCTGTCTCTCTCAGTCAGTCTCTCTCTCTCTCTCTCTCTCTCTCTCTCTCACACACACACATGTAAACGCACGCGCACACACACACACACACACACACAAATACCTCCCCCCCATCACACTCTGTCCCTCTTTCTCACTCTTATTACTCTTTACCCCATCCCCCCACCCCCCTACCACCTGCTCCCCCTCGACAGTGTTGACCAATTATTCTCTAAGTGTTATGTGTGTTTCTGTTACACGACACTTGAGATTGACGAAGTTATCAAATGTCGTATAGTTGTGTTCTTTTATTCTACGTGGCCCGTCTTCACAGCAGCAGACAAAAACTCGTCAAATTGAGTTCGAGGATTTATTTAGCATTCCATACATACAACTGCACATCGTAGCAGAACTCAAAGTAGAAGCCTTTTAACATACAAATCGCGCTGGCCTATATAGTAAATACTCAATCTTGAGAATATTCCAGACCGAACATGATACAACTAAAATTAGATGAACTGTCCATGGACTAGAATAGTGACTCGTTTCTGTCCACAGCCAAAGATTTTATCACACAAAAATATGACAGCTAAGACCGTATTTGTTACATTTTAGCAGTGTTGACCCCGAGTTTCTACTGCAAACAAAAATAATAGCAACATTTCAAAGTATGTGCGAGTCCCCTGATATGGACCACCTTCAACAAATCGAAGAAAATAAAAGCTAAAGGCTATTTTCATTAATTCAATAAAAAGCTTGCTGGACATAACCTATAACTAGCCCTCGAGATTTAAAAAAAATATAACAAAAAGTCTTCTTTTCGTGGAAGTTGATAATTTCACTTATTTTCACTCTGTTTTTGATAAGCTTCTTTAGTTTCCCTGTGTGCTTCAAGTAATGCTCTCATCATCCCGAAACAGATAAATCTAAAACATATTTTAATTAGTCTGACTTGTACACTAAGTTGTATCATGTTATTTTGAAGTACAGGGGGCTTTTTACAGTGATTCGTGAAAGCCCAGGCTCCTAATATGGACCATTTGTGATTTTTTTTCTGTATTTAATTTTGGCTGAATATCTATCAAAGCGATTTCACTCTGATTAGGCCTCACGGTTAACCAAAGAGAGAAGGCACGCCGTAGACGGTGGCTGCATGGGGAATTGCCTCCGCACTAACTTACACTGCTGAAGAGCAACACGCAGGGTGAGTTTCTGCACAAAATCGTCTCTGTTTTCTCCAAAATGACATATCATCACAATACTGGCGTTTGTACTTCGACCTAAGGTGTTATAGCATCCCATCATCGATTTTCTTCTTTTCTTCGATGCATTTGTTAACGTTGAGCTTCGATTATTTATGCTTTTCTTGCAAAGTTTGCTTAAATTCTGACTTCCCACAGTTATTACGGAAAATCAAGGTTATCAATCAAACTGCAGTCTATTGGAATATCATTATTGTTTATTAGTTGACATGTGGTCCAAGTTGTGTCATCCAAAGTCACGCGGTTGGAGCGTAATTCTTGAATCTGTACCACGACTGATCGATTTTGCGGCTGCCCACCTACGCAAAGGGTGGCTGCATGCCAATGCACTATTTGCGCAAATGATACTGTGAACAGCGCATCCAGTAATAACTAATATAATAATATAATAGTTAATATTATGCTTGTATTTAAAGGACCATAACAGGCTATTTTTAAGGTCAGATAAAGCAGTTGGGGTTGATTTAATGATATAGGTAAGCATCTACAGATGCAAAAACCGATCAGTAAATCTCAGGTTTTGTGTTGCATCACTCTAATTTTACACAAAATGCATGCTCAAAAAGCGACCAAATTCGTCTGCTACGCGAGACTTCAAATTCCCCGCGGCGGCAAGCCCTTGGCTGTGACGTCACAAGGGGGAGCCAGAAGCGAAAGTAGCAACGCTCGGTGTGCGTCTTTGCTGCAGCTGTGGATGCGCGCGTGCTCCCGACATCATGCCGAGAGAGTGTGCTGCTGCCGAATGTTCGGAGTTGCAAAAAAAAAAGACTCAGGCTTGAGTTTTTATTTGTTTCTATCCGACTGGGTAACAACTACAACGACGACAATAACACTGACAACAACTCGAAAACCAAGAACAACTACAATGTCAACAACAACAGCTTTACACTGATAAACTGCAGGTGGAACACGATTGATTTGACACGTTACAACCTTGATTTCATCTACGACGACGACAACAACAACATCAACTTAAATTCGAGAACATAATTATACGTCTTAAACAACATAGCCAACAACAAATCCGATAGAACTTCAACTACAATCACAACAGTGATCATGGGCTGCCTAATCTATTTGTTGAGTCTGGCAGACATTTTACTTCCACCCTTGAGAGAGAACGTTTTTTCCTCGTACATTTTGTGCCTCAAACCTGACTAAGAGGATACAATTCTACAATAATCCCCGATTATCAACCCAAATAGGTGGGACACTTCCGTCTCAACTCGGACGCCGCTGTAAGAACGATCTCTAGTAACAGACGCTGATAACAATACAGCTATCTGCTCGCTCCTAAGCCACTCCCCCAGCCTGTATGTCTACACACTGGCACCAATTAAACCTCCAACTGAGCTGTTAACCCGTGGTTTGTAAAAATGTAAAAATATTGTACAAATTACGTCGAACCTAAATCCGCGATTTGTAAAAAAAAAAAATAATAATAATAAAAAAAATGTCTCCATTCAGCCTATTGTCCCATCGCTGGGAAATTCGGATCGCTTCCTCCCAGTGGAAAGCTAGCAGCAACAGAGTCGCGCTACCCCAAAGTCAAGGGATCCATTAGATTTGTTTTTCTTTCTTTTTCCATTTCGTTATTTTCCTTCATCGCTGGCGAATTCGGATCACTTCCTCCCAGTGAAAAGTTAGCAGCAACAGAGTCGCGCTTGTGGTCCAAGTTGTGGAAATTTCCAAGTTGTGGAAATTTCCAAGTTGTGGAATGTGTCCAAGTTGTGGTATGTGTCCAATATGTGCAATGTTGTGGTATATGTCCAAGATGTGGAATGTGTTCAAGATGTGGTATGTGTCCAAGTTGTGGTATGTGTCCAAGATGTGGAATGTGTTCAAGATGTGGTATGTGTCCAAGATGTGGAATGTGTCCAAGATGTGAAATGTGTCCAAGATGTGGTATGTGTCCAAGTTGTGGTATGTGTCCAAGATGTGGTAATGTGTCCAAGTTATGGTATGTGTCCAATATGTGGTATGTGTCTAAGTTGTGGTATGTGTCCAAGTTGTGGTATGTGTCAAGATGTGGTATGTGTCCAAGATGTGGTATGTGTCCAAGATGTGGAATGTGTCCAAGTTGTGGTATGTGTTTAAGTAGTGGTATGTGTCCAAGATGTGGTATGTGTCCAAAATGTGGTATGTGTCCAATTTGTGGTATGTGTCCAAGCTATGGTAATGTGTCCAAGTTATGGTATGTGTCTAAGTTGTGGTATGCGTATAAGATGTGGTCTGTGTCCAAGTTGTGGTATGTGTCCAAGATGTGGTATGTGTCCAAGTTGTGGTATGTGACCAAGTTGTGGTATGTGTCAAAGACGTGGTAATATCGTCATGTGTCCAAGTTTTGGTATGTGTCCAAGTTGTGGAATGTGATGGGACAATAAGGAAATGGAGAAACACAATCTAATAGATTCACTGACTTTCGGGTAGCGCGACTCTGTTGTTTCTAGCTTTTCACTCGAAGGAAGCGACCCAATTTCCCAGCGATGGGACAATAAAGAAAAATCCCAAAGATCTCCCTTGACTTTGGGGTATCGCGACTCTGTTGCTGCTAGCTTTCCACTGGGAGGAAGTGATCTGAATGTCCCAGCGACGGGACAATCTAGTAATGATATGGAGAAAAAAACCAAAATCAACGGAGTCGCGCTACCCCAAAAGTCAAGGGATTTTGTTTTTGTGCCTTGACTTTTGGGATGACAAGAAGATATCGGGAACATTAACGTGATTTGTAACAAAAATGATTACAAATCACGGGGCGCGCAGACCCTTGATTTTAACTCCCAGGCTCAAAACTGTAAGGTTCAGCAGCAAAAGTTGCTTCTATGAATACGGCTTCTGACGTCATCGAAAATTTTACCCAGAATTCACCACTTCCGTACTCTCGCGGACGTTCGAGATACAATGGCCGCAAGATCGGAACGCAAAAACGCTTCGCTTCAGCCACGAAATTCGTCGGATTATGGCCTAAACGATTCCGAAATAAACTAAACCCTGTGAGGGAAGGTGAGAAAACAATTTCCTACAGCATGCATATGTCTGGTTAACCTAAGTCACGCCAAAACGCAAATAAACGCGTTTTTGACACCAAAAATAGCCTGTTGGGGTCCTTTAAAACCAATGTGTAAGAATGCTGCCAGGCTGAGTGTGTTTGATATCGATTGTTCTTTTCAGCAACTGTCTGCAACTGGCTGGAAAGATCACTCGCTATCATATCAGTGTATGACGTCACTTTTTTGACATATCAATCTAGTTTAGAAACCAGAAGTGACGTCATAAAATTGGAGATGACGTGATCATCAAAACCCAATAATTATGTGTTATGCTATATAATAGAGCTTTCTTTTGTGTACGTGGTAAATATGATTTCTCTAAAATATTGCAAATGGTTCGAAAAATTTAATTACTAAAGTGTTTTGGGTTATAACCTGGGTTAGGATTAGTAACCTGGGTTAGGTTTAGGTTTGATATGTGAAGATCCTTCGTTTCTTACGCATGATTTAGTGTCCAAAAATGTGCTCAGCACTGATGGTTATAACGGGTAAAAGTAGAGAGATAAAAAAAAGTGTCCAAAGTATGATAGACGAACAGACAAGCTGACAGACAGACAGACCAACGAACAGAGTGAGCTATGGACAAGTGACTAAAGTCAGCTGGAAAAACTAATCCATAATACCCACCTTGTCTTATGTTTACACAGGCAGGCAACAGTCACGAACAGAGCCCTAACTATAATATACCATTTTATTATTTGTAGTATTCGCATAGGTGGGCAGCCAGAAAGTGCGTAGGCATGCAGCCGTAAGCAAAGATACATTGCGTAGGTGGGCAGCCGCAAAATCGATCAGTCGTGGTACAGATTCAAGAATTACGCTCCAACCGCGTGACTTTGGATGACACAACTTGGACCACATGTCAACTAATAAACAATAATGATATTCCAATAGACTGCAGTTTGATTGATAACCTTGATTTTCCGTAATAACTGTGGGAAGTCAGAATTTAAGCAAACTTTGCAAGAAAAGCATAAATAATCGAAGCCCAACGTTAACAAATGCATCGAAGAAAAGAAAAAAATCGATGATGGGATGCTATAACACCTTAGGTCGAAGTACAAACGCCAGTAATGTGATGATATGTCATTTTGGAGAAAACAGAGACGATTTTGTTGTGCAGAAACTCACCCTGCGTGTGAAAGTTAGTGCGGAGGCAATTCCCCAATGCAGCCACCGTCTACGGCGTGGAAGGACTACCAAACACAAAATGAAACTTCTTCGCAAGAAAACAAGCTAGTTATTAGCATGAAACAAAAAGTGGTCCATATTAGGAGCCCTTCCCCTACATCAAAAGTGCCCACGCACATAATCCAAGCGAACGCCACGAACCCACGACTCAAAACAACGTGGTAAACAACTTGTTCTGACAGGACTAGAAAGTTCACCTGCATTCTCGTCCAAACATAAATATTGTGTTTACAAAATATAATATCGGTACTTTCCCACAAAATACAAGTTCAGCAACGGCAGCGTTTCCTGACAGTTTCTTATTCTTTCTTTGCGTGTGGCCATGCCATCCTCTAACCACTTCCTGCCCTCCCCTCCCCCCCTCCCCCTGTAATGTATTTATTTTCCTCCATAATTTAGTTGGATCTGTCTCCATCTCTCTTTATCACTTTTTATTTTGTTTTATTTTATTTGTTTCAATTTTTTTTTTGGGGGGGGGGGGGGGGGGGGGGTGTTCTCTAATTTCTCTTTTTACATTTAGTCAAGTTTTGACTAAATGTTTTAACATAGAGGGGGGAATCGAGACGAGGGTCGTGGTGTATGTGTGTGTGTGTATGTGTGTGCGTGCGTGCGTGCGTGTAGAGCGATTCAGACCAAACTACTGGACCGATCTTTATGAAATTTGACATGAGAGTTCCTGGGAATGATATCCCCAGACAGTTTTTTCTTTTTTGCGATAAATACCTTTGATGACGTCGTATCCGGCTTTTTGTAAAAGTTGAGGCGGCACTGTCACACCCTCATTTTTCCATCAAATTGATTGAAATTTTGGCCCAGCAATCTTCGACGAAGGCCGGACTTCGGTATTGCATTTCAGCTTGGTGGCTTAAAAATTAATTAATGACTTTGGTCATTAAAAATCGGAAAATTGTAAAAAAAAAAAAAAGATTTATAAAACGATCCAAATTTACGTTCATCTTATTCTTCATCATTCCCTGATTCCAAAAACATATAAATATGTTATATTTGGATTAAAAACAAGCTCTGAAAATTAAAAATATAAAAATTATGATCAATATTTTTGTTTTTTTGAAATCAATTTAAAAACACTTTCATCTTATTCCTTGTCGGTTCCTGATTCCAAAAACATATAGATATGATATGTTTGGATAAAAAACACGCTCACAAAGTTAAAACGAAAAGAGGTACAGTAAAGCGTGCTATGAAGCACAGCGCAACCGCTACCGCGCCAAACAGGCTCGTCACTTTCACTGCCTTTTGCACTAGCGGCGGACTACGTTCAGTTTCATTTTGTGAGTTCCACAGCTTGACTAAATGTAGTAATTTCGCCTTACGCGACTTGTTGGTTTTGCTTTTACTTTTGCTTTTTATATTTAGTCAAGTTTTGACTAAATATTTTAACATCGAGGGGGAATCGAAACGAGGGTCGTGGTGTATGTGCGTGTGTCTGTGTGTGTGTCTGTGTGTCTGTGTGTGTGTGTGTGTCTGTGTGTCTGTGTGTGTGTGTAGAGCGATTCAGACTAAACTACTGGACCGATCTTTATGAAATTTGACATGAGAGTTCCTGGGTATGAAATCCCCGAACGTTTTTTTCATTTTTTTCAATAAATGTCTTTGATGACGTCATATCCGGCTTTTCGTGAAAGTTGAGGCGGCACTGTCACGCCCTCATTTTTCAACCAAATTGGTTGAAATTTTGGTCAAGTAATCTTCGACGAAGCCCGGACTTCGGTATTGCATTTCAGCTTGATGGCTTAAAAATTAATTAATGACTTTGGTCATTAAAAATCTGAAAATTGTAAAAAAAAAATAAAAATTTATAAAACGATCCACATTTACGTTTATCTTATGTTCCATCATTTGCTGATTCCAAAAACATATACATATGTTATTTTCGGGTTACAAACAAGCTCTGAAAATTAAATATATAAAAATTATTATTAAAATCAAATTGTCCAAATCAATTTAAAAACACTTTCATCTTATTCCTTGTCGGTTCCTGATTCCAAAAACATATAGATATGATATGTTTGGATTAAAAACACGCTCAGAAAGTTAAAAACAAAGAGAGGTACAGAAAAGCGTGCTATCCTTCTTAGCGCAACTACTACCCCGCTCTTCTTGTCAATTTCACTGCCTTTGCCATGAGCGGTGGACTGACGATGCTACGAGTATACGGTCTTGCTGAAAAATGGCATTGCGTTCAGTTTCATTCTGTGAGTTCGACAGCTACTTGACTAAATATTGTATTTTCGCCTTACGCGACTTGTTTTAATTTTTTTAAAGATTTTTTTTGTCCTTCTTTGTTCAGCAACGACGATTCAGCATGTGTCGAGTGCCAAGCTGTGGATCGTTCTGCTGACGGACTGGCTGGCTGGGTTCCCCAACCCAGCTGAGCTGCCGATCGGTGTGTCCGATGCCACGAGCGCCCTCAAGAAGCAGGGCATGCTGTCTGATAACGTCTTCCTGGCAGGGCACAGCCTGGGTGGTCAGTCAAACTTTGGTCATTCTTGTTTTCTGATTCTTCGTGTACACTACATTGGGGTGTGCACGTTAAAGATGCCACGATTGACAAAAGGGTCTTTCCTGGCAAAATTGTATAGGCATAGATAAAAATGTCCACCAAAATACCCGTGTGACTTGGAATAATAGGCCGTGAAAAGTAGGATATGCGCCGAAATGGCTGCGATCTGCTGGCCGATGTGAATGCGTGATGTATTGTGTAAAAAAAATTCCATCTCACACGGCATAAATAAATCCCTGCGCCTTGAATATGTGCGCGATATAAATTGCATAAAATAAAAATTAAAAAAATTAAAAAAATAAATCCCTGCGCTTAGAACTGTACCCACGGAATACGCGCGATATAAGCCTCATATTGATTCTGGATTTGGGAACGTTAGCAGTGTACATGTATCTGTTTCGGATTTCAAGTAACAACTCCGTTTTACATGACCGCGTGACACGCGTATACAGTGGAACCCCCTTTTACGCCACCCGATTCAGGCTCCCAGGGGCGGATCAGTTGCTTTGTAAGGGGGGGGGTGCACTTTGAATCAAAAGTGAATGTGATGGGCGCGAAGCGCCCGAATTTGCTAGGGGGGTCCGGGGGCATGCCCCACCCAGAAAAAAATTTGGCTCAAAGAAGCAAAATGGTGCCATCTGGTGCCATTTGAACTTATAAATGGTCATAGAATCACCTTTCCCAATTTTTTTTTTTTTTTTTTTTTGCTGGAGGGGGTTGAACGTGCACCCTGTGCACCCCCCCTCGTCCGCCCCTGGCTCCCTCCTTTTTACATTTAGTCAAGTTTTGACTGAATGTTTTAACATAGAGGGGGAATCGAGACGAGGGTCGTGGTGTGTGTGTGTGTGTGTGTGTGTGTGTGTGTGTGTGTGTGTGTGTGTGTGTGTGTGTCTGTGTGTGTCTGTGTGTGTGTGTAGAGCGATCCAGAGAAAACTACTGGACCGATCTTCATGAAACTTTCATGGGAGTTCCTGAGTATGATATCCCCAGACGTTGTTTTCATTTTCATGTTTTCAAAGAAGCAAAATGGTGCCATCTGGTGCCATTTGAACTTATAAATGGTCATAGAATCACCTTTCCCAATTTTTTTTTTTTTTTTGCTGGAGGGGGGTGAACGTGCACCCTGTGCACCCCCCCCCCCCTCGTCCGCCCCTGGCTCCCTCCTTTTTACATTTAGTCAAGTTTACACTAAATGTTTTAACATAGAGGGGGAATCGAGACGAGGGTCGTGGTGTGTGTGTGTGTGTGTGTGTGTGTGTGTGTGTGTGTGTGTGTGTGTGTGTGTGTGTGTGTCTCTGTGTGTGTGTGTGTGTGTGTATAGAGCGATTCCGGGAAAACTACTGGACCGATCTTCATGTAACTTTACATGAGAGTTTCTGAGTATGATATCCCCACAAGTTTTTTTCATTTTTTTTTTATAAATGTCTTTGATGACGTCATATCCACCTTTTTGTGAAAGTTGAGCGGGCACTGTCACACCTTCATTTTTCAACCAAATTGATTGAAAATTTGGTCAAGCAATCTTCGACGAAGTCTGGAATATGGGGTTGCATCTCAGCTTGGAAGCTTAAAAATTAGTTAATTAGATTGCTAATTAAAGTTGTCATTAAAATCGAATTTTTAGAAGCAGATTAAAAAATGATTGCATTGTAATCCTCATTTTCTCATGGATTCACAAATATATAGATATGTCATGTTTTCTCTAAAAGTGTGCTCAGAATGAGGTTCAGTAAGTTCTACGCACGCCTCCTTCGCGGAGGCGAGCGTGATGCGTCTCGGTCTTCGGTATGGTTAGCCGAGACTATCTGAATGTTGTCTCGGCGATGACTAGTTTGTGGTGTTGATTTTGACTAAATGTTTTTATATCGCTTCACGCGACTCATTCATACTTCTTCTTCGTTTCATGTGTGTATTGTGGTAGAGACTATAGCTGTAATATGCTTAAAATGGCTGCCCTGCCTGCAGCTAAGGAGGCAGAAATGAAGCCCTGGGAACAGCCGTGCCCCCCCCCCCCTCCCTTATATCAAGCCTTGTTGCTGTCAGTAATGTGTGTTGACTTTCAGGTGAAAATGTGGCTCCCTATGGCACCAACCACGGCAAGAAGTGACTGAAGGGCGTACTGCTGTATGGAGCCTACATGCTGTCAACAATGTGTGTTGTCTTTCAGGTGAACATGTGAAAGGCGTACTGCTGTATGGAGCCTACATGCTGTCAACAATGTGTGTTGTCTTTCAGGTGAACATGTGAAAGGCGTACTGCTGTATAGAGCCTACATGCTGTCAACAATGTGTGTTGATTTTCAGGTGAAAATGTGAAGGTCGTACTGCTGTATGGAGCCTACATGCTGTCAGTAGTGTGTGTTGTCTTTCAGGTGAACATGTGAAGGTCGTACTGCTGTATGGAGCCTACATGCTGTCAACAATGTGTGTTGACTTTCAGGTGAAAATGTGAAAGGCGTACTGCTGTACCGAGCCTACATGCTGTCAGTAGTGTGTGTTGACTTTCAGGTGAAAATGTGGCTCCCTATGGTACTAAGCACGGCAAGAAGAGGCTGAAGGGCGTACTGCTGTACGGAGCCTACATGCTGTCAGTAGTGTGTGTTGACTTTCAGGTGAAAATGTGGCTCCCTATGGTACTAAGCACGGCAAGAAGAGGCTGAAGGGCGTACTGCTGTACCGAGCCTACATGCTGTCAGTAGTGTGTGTTGACTTTCAGGTGAAAATGTGGCTCCCTATGGTACTAAGCACGGCAAGAAGAGGCTGAAGGGCGTACTGCTGTACGGAGCCTACATGCTGTCAGTAGTGTGTGTTGACTTTCAGGTGAAAATGTGGCTCCCTATGGCACTAAGCACGGCAGTAAGAGGCTGAAGGGCGTACTGCTGTACGGAGCCTACATGCTGTCAGTAGTGTGTGTTGACTTTCAGGTGAAAATGTGGCTCCCTATGGTACTAAGCACGGCAAGAAGAGGCTGAAGGGCGTACTGCTGTACGGAGCCTACATGACCAGGCTGGACGTGCCGCTGACCGACTACCCTGTGCCCGTCATGCATCTGTCCGGAGACCTGGACGGTAGGGTCCGCATCACCAGGATAGCTGACACCTTCCAGTGAGTGTGTGTGTGTGTGTGTGTGTGTGTGTGTGTGTGTGTGTGTGTGTGTTTGTGTGTGTGGGTGCGTGTGTGTGTACGTGTGAGTATTTGTGTGTGTGTGTGTGTGTGTGTTTGTGTGTGTGTGTGTCGTGTGTGTGTGTGTGTGTGTGTGTGTGTGTGTGTGAGTATGTGTGTGTATGTGTGTGTGTGTTTACAGTCCTGCTAGAATAGATGACGTCATCTTAAAAGGCGAGAGATTACGACGCCACTTTTGGACTTTACCAATAAGCATAACTTTGGACTGTTTTGATTTTTGTAACTGTTTTTGAAAATATCCTTCGGGCACCCCCCCCCTCTCTCTCTCTCTTTCTCTCTCTCCTTTAGAAAATATCAGGAGCGCGCGCGCGTGGGGACATGTGTTTGTGTGTGTGTGTGTGTGTGTTTGTGTGTGTGTTCGGAAGGTGAAAGCAAACCGGGAAACCGGACGTATTTCAGTGCAATATTCGATTGTCATTTCTTCGACGCTTGTAGTGTAGTGTGTCTGCATCGGTGATTGACTGAATTGTTTATTACGCCTTGGCGTTCTTGCTTATTTTTCCAGAGAACTGCAGCAGAGTGTTTCCAAAAACCAAAGCGCAATGTACCGAACGCCAGTCGTTATCATGCGGGGGGTCAATCACGCACAGTTTGCATCCGGTCCCGTGCCGGCCAAAATGACCTTCTATGACCTCAAGGCGGAAGTGTCGTCAGCAACGGCATACCAGCTAATAGCCAATCAGACGGCAGCATTTATAACGACGTCGCTCGCAGTCCCGGGAGAAGATCTCACGAATGCAAAGAACATTCTGAACTCCTCCTATTCAGAGACAAACGCTATTTTTGAGGTGAGAAGATACGTTGTGTTCTATTGGACAACGCCCAACCAGCCGCTATTGTATATGTAGTAATTGGTTTATTTCAATCAATCAATCAATCAATCAATGAGGCTTATATCGCGCATATTCCGTGGGTACAGTTCTAGGCGCTCTGCAGTGATGCCGTGTGAGATGAAATTTTATACGGCCAGTAAATTGCAGCCATGTCGGCGCATATTTACCTTTCACGGCCTTATTCCAAGTCACACGGGTATGGTAGACAATTATTAACTGTGCCTAAGCAATTTTGCCAGGAAAGACCCTTTTGTCAATCGTGGGATCTTTAACGTGCACACCCAATGTAGTATACACGGGGGGTGGTTCGGACACCGAAGAGAGTGTATTTCGATATGTATAATTATTTGACTTGGAATGATGTGGGTTAAAACTTTGTAAAATGTATAAGTATATTTCGATGTGTATTATTATTTGGTTTGGAATTATGTACAGACTAATTTATTCATGTATGTTTTTGTGAGGTGCTAGGAACTGTTTTAGGATTGTGTGCCATGTAAATATCCTCATCAATATGCAGAGAGAGCTTACATGCAGAAAGAGCTTAAAGACACAGTGTAAGCTAGTATTGCTCGATTTGTTTGTAAAATAGCTCAAGCTTTTGTTGTCATATGTGAAGCCGTGTTACTTTCTTTGTAGGCGGAAAAGACAACGCATTCTAAATCCGACATAAACTGCTTGGTATATCGGTACGTATCTTGTTTCGGACAAATAGTTTTGCTCTGTTTTGTTACTGATTCGTGCGTTTCTTGTGTCCGAAACATTATTTCTATTGACATTGGCTCCTCGTTTATGCTCTTGCATAATCTAGGTGATATTTTCTGCAACAGCTGATTGATAAGAATGGTATATCGATAACAAAAAGTACGCAAACACGTGTTTACCAATGTATCCTACTTACGTGTGAAAGACACTCGTGAGATAATAATCGTTCAAATCACACGTGTGTATATCATGTAAATGAGGTCATGGGACGTCAAGCAAGTCTGGCAGGGACCTGTTTTTCCACTGCTTATGATGCAAAAGTCACCGAGACAAACGTCATTATAGAAAACAAATTGCGCTCGCTAAGTACCCTCGATTAATTTATAGAACTAACATGTCACGCCACACTTTCAGAGTGACGTTTCTTTGCTTTGACGTAATGGATTGCACAAGGCTTTAGAAGAGATCGAGGTTCCAAAACAAGCGTCTTCAATTTAGCTGCCTCAACTGCAGGACATTTTCAGTAAAATACACGTAAGTAAAGTATGTAGGATAAACAGAATACTACATGGCTTGCTGTGTCGTACCAGATTTACACTCGTTGCTTTTTCAAATAGTGAACAGCTCGCTTTCGCTCGCAGTTCAATATTTACAAAAACAACTCGTGTAAATGTGGTACGACACAGCAAGCCATGTAGTATTCCCTATGTCTCTTATTGACCCCCTCTTTAGAAGTGAAATCTCTGACGTCAGAAGCTAAACAAAGTTCGAAAAGACGTCATGACGTGAATAAAACCTTCACGTACAAATTTGGTCTTTACTTCTGCATGTCTTCCGAGAAAGTGACAAAAGACTTTCGAGAACGAAGTACGTCTTGGTGACTTACACATAGCAACAGTAGAAAATGAATCGTAAGGTCACCGCAAGGCTGTGTATGTATCGGTATCATATATCATTAAGTGTTTTGTTTTGTTTTACTGTTTTACAGCCTCTGCTGAGACTGAAGGCATTCGACGTGAACACACACAACAGTGATGTGTGGGGTGTGTCTGCTCAGGTGCAAATGTCGCGATTGTCGAACTACTCAATTCGGGTGAGCGACTTTGTCATTTTGATTGATGCTGTTTGTTGCCGTTGATGTTGTTGCCGTTGATGTTGGTGACGTTGTTGTTGTTTGGTGGTGGCGGTGTTGCGGTTGATGTTGTTTCTGCTGTTGTTGTTTATGAAAGAAGATCAAAAACATAAACAACTTAGGTATATGAAAAATATAACATGGAAGTGCAGTATAATAAACAACGATCGTTGTTGTTGTTGTTGTTGTAACTTCTTATTCTTCGTTGTTGTCTGCTTCTACTACTACTGCATTTTTCTTCTTCTCCTCCTCCTCCTTTTATTTATTTATTTATTAAGGAGATTTCTATAGCGCATAACGAAAAGCACTATGCGCTTTACAATATCACTAGGTATAAGCACACGCAGACATACTCTGATTAAATAGAACTTAGCCTAGCAAGACATACTAAGAACACTAAACATTTGAGTTCATACAAAAATAGAGAATTAAATTAAATACTGGACATCATCATCATCATCATCATCATCATCATCATCATCATCATCATCATCATCATCATCATCATCGTCTTCTTCCTTCCCCCCTCTATTTGACGGCCCCCTGTTGCTGAAAGTTGCACACATTACTCGAACAGTAGCTCTAATTCTACAGGTGACGAATCAAATCCTAACCAGCGAGAAGGACTTCGTCACCAGCAAACCCAGCATCGACACGACAAGTCCTGGCACGCCATTGGTCAGAACGCTGAGTCACGTGAGATACGTGCCCAATCCGGGGGACCTCCCCACCTTCACCCACTCCCCCATGTACGTGGCTGTGAAGATGAAGAGCTTCGCCGCTATCCATAACGCAACCCATCTTCAGCCGGGCATCTCTACCAACATTACATGTAAAGACATCAATGAGGTATAATGTGTTTAGCAACATCTCTTAGAAAGACATACATGATGTGTTGATGAGACGGGCGCAGTGGCGTGGTGGTAAGACGTCGGCCTCCTAATCGGGAGGTCGTGAGTTCGAATCCCGGTCGCTGCCGCCTGGTGAGTTAGGAGTGGAGATTTTTCCGATCTCCCAGGTCAACTTATGTGCAGACCTGCTAGTGACATAACCCCCTTCGTGTGTACACGCAAGCACAAGACCAAGTGCGCACGGAAAAGATCCTGTAATCCATGTCGAAGTTCGATGGGTTATGGAAACACAAAAATACCCAGCATGCCTACTCAACGAAAGCGGAGGGAATCTGACTATGCTCTCAGAGTATAGTGTGGGGAACCCAAATGGGCAAACGAGCTCACACGTTACCAGAACATTCTGGAACACTAAAGTAGCTATATGTGTTAATTGTGTTTTTGCTAACATCACTTGAGGTAATGTAATGTATTTTTACCAATTCCCGTAAAGAAATGTGTGAGGGAATGTATTTATACCGAATTCTGTGAAAAACAGTCTTGTGTGCAAACCAAGGCATGACCTTCTGATCCCTCAGCTTGAGGCCGTATGGGTTGAAACTAGATTAAACCAGGATACGCTGTTAATAGGTACATTTTATAGGCCGCCTAACTCTAATGTAGAATACTGGAAACTCATCGATCAGTCAATTAAAAATGTCGCCGCTTCAGAGCATATGTTTATTATTCTTGGTGATTTCAATTCAGATTTTACAAACAACCCTTCGCAGCATCTTCTTGATATTATCACTCTAAACAGTCTACAACAACTAGTTACACTTCCGACCCGCGTTACAGAAACAACATCGTCATGCATTGACCTTATTCTTACCTCGAGTGTAGACATCGTGCAAAGTATTAACGTTCTACCCCCTATTTGCAGCGACCATTCTGTGCCATGTGCGACAATTAAGAAACACATACATAAAACTCCTGCATCTAAAAGAACAATATTTAACTATTCCAAATTAAACAAAGAAAAATTCCTTACCGAACTGAGGAAAATCGACTGGATGAGCATTGGAACGCTACACACTGTCAACGAAGCAGCCAGGTCATTTTCCGAAAAGCTGTTAAGTGTCGCAAGACTATGCATGCCAGTAAAGACAATAACTGTTCGCGATCAAGACGCACCATGGATGACAGAGGAAATTATGAAACTACGCGACAAAAAAATATCAGTTCACGATACAGCAGTGCGACTAAACACACCTGAGGCCTGGGAACACTTTCGTATGACTCGCAATAATTATACTGACACAATTCGAAATCGAAAATTAGAATATATAAAAGAATTAGACAAAAAAGTATCCAGTGGAGATAACTTTGGTACTAAAAATTGGTGGAAACTAGTTAAATCATTCTTATCAAAGAAAGGATCAAACCCCAATGAAATTCCTCCTTTGACGTCAAACGGAACAACCTACTATACTAACCTAGAAAAAGCAAACTTGTTCAACGACTTCTTTATCCAACAGTCCATTGTCGAAGACGATATGTCAGACATTCCTGAAGTACCAAGGCTTCCTTGCAGAATAAACACTCTCACACTTTCAGTCGAAGAAGTTATAAATACGATTAACAAACTAGACAAAACAAAAGCAGTCGGTCCAGACGAAATCCACAATAGAATTTTAATTGAGAGCTGCGAAGTGATTTGTGACAGCCTAACTGCACTGTTTAATCGGTCTTTACGTGAAGGACTTTTTCCGTCAGTTTGGAAAATAGCCCACGTTTCACCAGTTCATAAAAAGGGAAACAAAGATACATGTAGTAATTATCGTCCAATCTCCCTCCTAAGCTGTGTTGGCAAAACACTAGAGAAATGCATACAAATTCATGTCTTTGACTACTTAACACAAAACAATATCATTACAGAGTCGCAGTCCGGTTTCATCCCTGGAGACTCAACTGTTTACCAGCTTCTTACAATATACAATGACATATGCAAATCACTCGATAATAGAATAACTACCCAAGCAATCTTCTTTGATATATCCAAAGCATTCGATAGAGTTTGGCACCGGGGCTTATTGCATAAACTCGAAGCCGTTGGAATTAATGGGCCATTATTAAACTGGTTTACAGACTACCTAACAGATCGAAAGCAAGCAGTTGTATTAAAAGGCAGTAAATCAACTTATCTTCCAGTAGTAGCGGGAGTTCCTCAAGGATCAGTGCTTGGACCTTTGCTTTTCCTAATTTATGTAAACGACATTGTACGTGATATAGAATCTACGATTAAGCTTTTTGCTGACGACACGTCACTAGCATGTACTTGTCTTTAGCCAATCACAACATCCGTGCCGAAATTTTAAACTCAGATCTTGAAAAAATTGTAAATTGGGCAGAAACATGGAAGGTAGCATTTAACCATGCAAAAACTGAATTGGTGAACTTTTGTACACAAAGAACCCCCGATATCGCAGATCTAAACTTTGGCAATACCATCCTTGAAAGTTCCCAAAATCACAAACACTTAGGAATAATAATACAAAACAACTGTAGTAGGAAAGAGGTATAAACCGGACCCTTTTTATTTGCGCAATGCGCAATGCGCAAGGGTAGGGACCAGCATAAAGTTATAGGTTAAGGTGCCTGTGTTTAAGTAGTGATAAGGAGATATTGCGGATAAACGGTTTATTGCGTTTTATATTTTGTCATGTGATTTCATGTGCCTGTACCTGTTGCTCGGTACTAATGACCACTCCAGGTGGGGTAATGACAGGATTACTGCTCCCCTGCAGTAATTGCCCCCATAGGGTCAATTACTGCTTTTTTTTTATTGGTGCTTATCGCAGTTGGAGTACTGACAGTAATTGACCCTCCCTCTGTGTTTTCACGGGCTTGGGACCGTTTTGACATGGTATGTCAAAGCCACATTGGGGGTTTTTGGGATTAAACAATACGAGCATTATTTACAGAAGCAAAACATGTCTTATCAAATTTATTTACAAAAACGACAAAGTTGTTTGGCATTGGAATGTTAACCATATCACAGGCGGCGGTATCACAGTCAAAAAAAGAAAGAGACCCATTAGAGGGGTATCACAGTCAAAAAAGAAAGAGACCCGTTAGACGGGTGTAGGCAGGGTTGAAACCCCGTCAGAAGCGATCACACGCTTGATGTAGAAAAACGAGAGTGACTTTCTGGTTTGGGAATACGTGAACATAGACTTTCCGTCTGTCTTGAAACCAGTGTTTGTACCACCACCACTTTCTTGCGTTAGAAGCACCTGTTGGTAAGACTCTTTTGTCAGTTTGTTTTGGTTTTTGTTCAAACCTTTTGAACTAAATTTACTCCCACTGTCTCCCTCACAAAAGTAGGTTTTAGAACACAGACCAATAAACGCATTTCCTTGGTATTCGGTTTTAAAGAGACCGGGTGTTCGTTTGTCATAGTGGACACGCGCTGTACAGGCCT
Organism: Littorina saxatilis; assembly: GCF_037325665.1. Taxonomy (NCBI): domain Eukaryota; kingdom Metazoa; phylum Mollusca; class Gastropoda; order Littorinimorpha; family Littorinidae; genus Littorina; species Littorina saxatilis. Next base: position 10,832,690 of record NC_090251.1, read on the forward strand.
GACAGAGAGTCGGGTCCCATGGGGCGTTAGCTAAACGGGTGTTTTGGAAGGCTGCCTCGTGTTGGTCACAGGCTTGTGCAGGGAACCATTGGTTATACACTTGGTAAAACTGCTCTCGTAGTTCAGGACGAACTACCTCTTCTAACGTTGAAGCGCTAAGCGCCATGTATAGAGAATCTGTATCCATTTCCAAAAGCTGGTAGTCGGCTCTGGACACAAACTTATCTAGAAAATCAAAATGAAACTCCAACATGCGTAGTTTAGCGTACTGGTAAACAAAGTAACCAATCTGAGAGGGGAGTGACCAGTTGATTTTTTTTTTAGCCATCTCTACTTCAGTGACAGAATCTGTTACTTCTGTTAGTTTTTGAAAACGACCATTGTTGATCAGTTTTGAGGCCTCATCAGACAAAACGTAATGAATATCACGATGGTTGGCCACGTTAGTTAAGGTTTTCCCGTAGGCTGAGTTACCGAGCAGTTTGAAAGTTTCAGCTAAGATAGCTTTTGATGGGTCTTGGTCTCCTGCTCGTCTTGCGTTTGAAACGCTGTCACCAAACTGACGGAAACAGGTTTTGGGTTGATACTCTACGATCAGCGTGATGTTTTTAACAAGCAACCCGTGCTGCATGTACCAAAACAAGAGGGGTGTAGCTAGCAGAATTTGTTCACCGTGGTAACTCCCTACAAGTGTACGGCGTGGTTGGGATAAGAGCTTGTGTTTTTCAGCGTAGTCTTTCATAAAATCCCCGATCTGTTCTCGGCTGACAGACTCATTTTTGAAAATAGGCTGCATTTCACTGAAATGTTCTTTTAGATGATCAGGTACATATATATCACACTGTACCAACCCGAACAAAGTTTTGTTTTGCACCGCGTCTAAGACAGTTTGATCTGTGATGGTAGAAGGATGGCGGAAGGGTTTAAGTGTCGGAAAACGATCTTGTAGAAAAGCCTGAATGGAGGTGTTTTGTTTTTTGTCTGCGTGCCATTCACACTCCCATTTTTCGACGACAGTCACACCCACATCCTCACGTAGGTATTTGGTGATGTTGCTTGTATGCTCTCTGAGTTCAACTAGTGTTTTTCCGGTGACAGGGTTAGTCGTTTTACCGGCGGTCACAGAACAGTCATGACCGTGGAACAAACATCCGTGAAACTGATAGCAAATTTGATTTGTGGCATCCCAACCATCAACTCTAATCTTTTTTCGACCAAGGGCCTTCTCTTTTGCGTTAAACTTATGTTGGAGATGGATCTGTTTTGATGCCATGACCCACTCCAACCATTCCCGAGCTAGCTGACCGTAAGGATCTGTTTTTTCCGCTTTAAAAGCGTTTTCTTTTCTACGAATGACAGGGTGCTCTGTGGGCATGTCTTGCATGAGTGCAGCTAAATACAGCGCATTTGCATCAAATCCCTGAACAGACTGTACCGGTTTGTCCTGATTACCACGAATGTATGTTTTGTCTTTTTCGTGGTATCTGTGAAAGACAATAGACGGACCTCCGACAATGTTCTTTCGCAAAAGTGCGTGAACGTCTTTTTGTTTTTCGTTAAAAAGTGAAAAGTAGGTATCTGAAGACAACGTGTCAAACAGATACTTCAGTGTCACACCGGGGACAGAAATACCGTCTTTCAGCAAATCAACTCGCAGACTAGCGTACATACTAATCTGATGTTGCAAAGCAACCAGAAACGGCCCTGTGTCTAGGTTGTTGTACCACACCAAAAAATCCTTCAAAGTCATCATTTTGTTTTCAGTCCACACACGCTGACAAAAAGCGTACTCTGTATCAGAAATATTTGAGTTTTTGAGCTTACTAAAAAAAGCTGCATGGGGTGGGAGTTCTCTTTCATCTAGTGTACTTAGACTAGTGATGTATTCATAGCAGAAAAAACCCTTTTCCTCTTCGACACCGAACGCCTTGAGGTACTTGGAATAACTAAAACCTGGCGCAAGAAAATTGTTGATGTCGAGAAACCGAAGTTTGTCTGTACAAAGACACATATACTGATTGTTTCGTTTAACAACAAACTTGAAAGGGGGTCTTTTAGGGGCCTTCTTTTTTCCCTCTGTTTTGACTTCTTTGTCTTCTTCTTCTTCTTCCTCTTCTTCTTCTTCTTCACCCACGGTATCAAAACCATCTGGTTCAAAAACAGGGTCTGTTTGACTTTCGTCTTTTGGAAGATCGTTATGGGCTGTTTTGTCTTTGACAAACTTTTCAATGAGAAAAGGTTTGATCACATTCAGATCGTAGCGAGAAGAATTGAAACCTACGACAGGTAGTTCTTGTAAATACTCATATAATTTCTGTCTGAGTCTTTCTACGGGGATGTTGAGGCTATCTGTCTCGTGTTGTTGTGTCTCTTCGATCTCAGTCAACTGATCAAACACATCTTTAAATTCTTCACAAAGAAGGGCGCAGGAGGCTTCAGAGATACGTTCTAGGTAGTTAACCATGCTATCCACTAGTTCTTGAGAGTCACCTTTACTCACAAAACAGGTTGGTTCTGTGAAATGGGGAACATTACTGCATACAGAAACAGAAAGAGGAATATGTTTTGCTGTATACTGTGTACAGTTTGACTCAACTGATTTTGTCTGTGGCAGGTTATCTGTGTCAAAAAACACCTCAAAATCAAAAGTCGCTCTGTAGGGAAAAACAAAATCTGTAGCTACCTGAACACCGTGGTTTTGTAGCTGTTGAAAAATGTTTTGAGGTGGTGAGTAAACCCCGCCTTTGAACGTTTCCTTTGAACCCTCACCCTGACAAGTCTGCTCATGTCGATTCATTTTAAACAAGGACGACCAGAGTTTCCCGCATTTGGAACAAGCCAACGCATGACCGAGTTTATCAATGTCTAAAATGTACATGAAATGGTCTTTGTAACGCAAGAGACGCATAACGCCAGAATGTTTGTAAGCGCTACGACGCAGAGGAACGAGACAGACAGGTGTTTGGTTCTCGTCAAACTCAAACACATCTATGTTCACCTTAAACTCAGATTCAATCGACTCAAGTTGAAACAAAGTGACCCCCGGAAAGTGGACAGGGGGAGAATGTCCGGCCCACTGTTTGAACAAGGTTTTTGTGGGTTTTTGCAAAGAATGACGCGAGGCTCCTTTGTACAAAGCAAGACAGCGAAAGAGACACAGACCATCAGTATAAGGAAAATGATTACGCGCGTCTTTTTGCAACTTGTGCAAGAACTGTGTGTTTGTGATGTAGTCAGGTAGACTACCACAGGCACAACCGATAGGAAAGTCAGTCAAAGGCGTGACATAGAAACTGGAAGACATGATGCTGTGAACAGCATACCGAGAGTTTGGGCGTTCGAGTCTAACTTGTTCTAGAATGTCATGGTCACTGATTTCACCGAGAAAAGAAAGAAAGTCCTGCTTTGAGTTGATCAGGCGCGGTCGTTGTAAGACAGAGTGGTTATTGACTGAGGCATGAAAGAAAGACAAGTCACCCGACTCTTTGTTTTTGAGAAGAAAAGAGTGAGAAAAATTGATTTTGAAGCGCTTGTTTTGTTCATGGAACAGATCAAGAAGCGACTCGTCCCAATCAGGGAAATCAGAACAAGGGTTCCAGAGAATGGTATAGGTTGACTGAAGTTTACCAGGCCGCTTATGAGTTTTAACAGAATTCCAATGCTTTTCGTACATTTGTCTTTCTTCAAAAGGTAACTTTTTGATTTTTTCTTTTTCTAGAATTCGTTTGTTTAATCCCTTTTTGGGGGGAGGGGCATCCTGTGAAGGCGAACTTTTTCTTTTCTGTCCGCCTGTCGGCACTGGTGGTGGAGGTGTCCGACTCGCGGCATCTTGACAGTTTTTGTTTGAGTTTTCATGACGAGCAAGGCCGTGTTTTCTGCTAAACGACTTGCCGCACATAGCACAGAGAAAAGGTCTGGCTTTGTTATGGGCTTCGTTAACATGAACGTTAAGGTTGTAGTTTTGTGTAAAAACCTGTTCACAGTGCGGGCATTGGTTACGCTGCAATAAAAAAAACTATGTCTGAGCTACAAAAAAAAATATCAAAAAAAAATCTTACATAAAAACATTTATTTTTCTAAAAAGCTATGTCTGAGAAAAAAAGTAACACGCTACCTTTATTTTTTTTTTATCTTTACAAGATATAAAAACAAAATCAACTTACCAAATCTGTTGAGGCCGGTTGTGGCGTTGTGTTAGCGTCACTGCTGCTGCTGCTGTTGGTCGCCATAGTTGTTTTTGTTCACCACCACCCACTTGTAAAGTCGAAGAGACACTCAAGAGTTAGCCCCAGAAGAAGCTTATTTATACCCCTCTTTGCCCGCATCACCGCCGTATTCTAACTACGCGTTTCTATTTTTAGGCGCTGACCAATCAACAAGTTCTAACATGTTTAGGTCTTGCGTATCTGTGGTGCAATAACTCAGGCGTAAGCACCCAATGACCCCCTCTGGAGGTTTACCGGAGAGGGGGCTCCGCGAAGCGCAGGGATACCGTTTAATTTCCTTACTCTGACACCCCCCCCTGACAGGGCACCAAACTACATAGCTATTAAAGAGAGAGGGCTCCGCGAAGCGCAGAGAAAGTGTGAATGTGTGTGTGTGTGTGTGTGTGTGTGTGTGTATGTGTGTGTGTGTGTGTGTGTGTGTGTGTGTGTGTGTGTGTGTGTGTGTGTGTGTGTGTGTGTGAGTTAGTTTTGAATATAAAATTTAAAGTAGATGTTTGGTTTTTTTAAATTAATAAATAAAGATAAGGATAGGATCTTAGTTTAGTATGTGAAAATGGATCCAAGGTGGAAACATCCTTTTACCTGTGTGATTGCCGGTCCCACAGGGAGTGGGAAGACTCATTTTGTCAAACAATATTTGAATCACTTACAAGATATGATGACACCCCCTCCAGAGGAATTGATTTGGTGTTATGGGGCGTGGCAGTCTGGTTACAATGAGATGAGACATGTGACGTTTGTGGAGGGTTTACCCGACGTGGAACAGTGGACAGGGGTCAAAAGGCGACTGGTCATCATTGATGATTTGATGAGTGAGACAAACGACAAGGTCACACAACTATTCACCAAAGAAAGTCATCATCGGAATCTGAGTGTAATGTATATTGTACAGAACCTGTTCGGAAAAAACAAAGAGCAGAGGACGATCAGTTTGAACAGTCACTACCTGGTGGTGTTTAAAAACCCACGGGATGCTTCACAGATCAACCATCTGGCCAAGCAGATGTACCCTGGGAAGCTAAAGTATGTCCAAGAGGCATTTAAAAATGCGACTTCTATGCCTCACGGTTATTTGCTGTTTGACTTGCGACAAGAGACACCCGATCATCTTCGTCTGAGAACAAAACTTTTCCCACCAGAGCACCCTGTAGTGTACCTTCAAAAATAACCATGTCTACACGCCTGAAGAGAAATGTACCCATGTTGCGATTGTTGTGTGGGGCTAAGCCTGCCGTGATTAAGGCCGTATTGAAAGGAGCTTCTCCAGATTTGATCCATGCGTTGTGCGAGTGCTCCCTGAACATCTTAAAAGGCCATGTGCAGCTGACGCCCGCACAGAAGAAACGGTTGTCTCGACACAAACAGAACCTACGGGTCTTAGCCAAAAAAACAACATCTGTCAAACATCGAAAGCAAATCCTGCAGAAAGGCGGTTTTCTTCAGGCTCTTTTGAACCCTGTGCTAGGTATTGTATCTGGCTTGCTCGGGACCCTGGGTCTCTGATGCGATGGAGCATACCAAAAAGATGATTTTGATTGAGCCACGTGTGTTGGACTCTTTGCGGGACTCTGCAGGTGGACCTCCAGTACCTGATGCCACCTCACAAAGTTTGAAGGACATGGATCAAGTGATGCGGGGTATTTTAGACAAGAAGGATGTGGACAAACATGAAAAAGCAGACTCCTACCAACAAGTCTTGTGGCGGTTTCTTAAGCGTGTTGAAGAATATAAAAACAAACCTCTTGGAAGAGTGGAGATAGCACAACCCTCAAAACAACCTTTGACAGAACTAAATGAGGTCGAGAAACCTCAGGACCTAGCTAGGGTAGAAAAACGAGTGTTGGAGAGTGTGCCGAAAACCTTGAAGAAGAAGGCTCAGTTGCTTTTGGATATAACCAAGGACAGTTCTGACATCAAGTGGAATGATCAAGGGCAGCTCGTGTACCAGGGACAGACAGTAGAAGGAACCAACATGGCTGATCTGGTGAATGATGCTCTTCGTTACCGTAAAAATGCACCTGATCCTCAAGGGTGGGAAGTGTTTGCAAAAGGTTTAAAAGCGGTTAATGCCCCTCGTGAACTCATTGGTCACACAGGGCGATGGGAGTGGATGCACAGCGAGGGTGGTGATAGAGGAAGACCACCCACCAGGACAAAAAGAAGAAGAAGAAGAATTGTGACTCCTTCCTCAGCATCTCCTTCTGCAGAAAGAGTATCATTTCCTTCTCCATCGCCCAAGAAGAAGACGTGGCTATCTTATTCTTGAGCAGAATGCCAGTGAAAAAGAAAAAAGTCGCTGAGAAGCTGCGACGTCGATATTATGAAAGTCAACTCCCTGGAAGTTTGGGTGGAGTGGAGGCTTTGAGAAGAACCACCAGACAAGAACAAAAACAAGTTGAAAAGTGGTTGACTTTTCAAGACACCTATACACTACACAAACCTGTGCGGCGAAAGTTTACTCGTCGTCGTATTATCGTGGGTGGCATAGATCATCAGTGGCAAGCAGATTTGATTGATGTTAGATCGCTGAGAAAAGACAATGACGGGTTTACCTACCTACTCACATGTATTGATGTGCTGAGCAAACACGCGTGGGTGGTGCCTTTGAAGGACAAAACAGGGGCCTCTCTGGTGACAGCCTTCAAAAGCATTTTTGTCCGAGGTCGTCAACCCCTGAGACTACAAACAGATAAGGGTAGCGAATTTAAAAACAAGGTGTTCCAGGATTTTTTGGACAAAACAAAAGTACACTTTTTTTGTGACAGAAAATGATGACATTAAAGCCTCAATGGCGGAGCGCTTCAACCGTACCTTGAAAGACAAACTGTGGAGGTATTTCACCAGAACAAGTTCAGTGAGGTATGTGGAAGTCTTGGCTAAGCTGGTGCGTGGTTACAATCATTCCTACCACCGCAGTATTAAGAAAGCTCCTGCTGACGTAACCATCGCTAATCAGGAGGAAGTGTGGCAACGGTTGTATGGTGGTCCAACTCTCTCCAAACCACCTAAACTGAATATAGGAGACCGTGTGCGAATCAGCAAGACGAGAAGAGTCTTTAAAAAAGGTTATATGCCTTCTTGGACAGAGGAACTCTTTACCATCAGTCAAGTCAAGACAACCACACCCGTGACCTATGTGCTGAAAGATGATCACGGAGAAGAACTGTTGGGGACTTTTTATGAACAGGAACTGCAGAAAGTGGGGGAGAAAGAAATATACCGCATTGAAGCTGTTTTGGAACAACGCCCTGGAAAAGGCAAACAGAAAGAGTATTTAGTCAAATGGCTCGGCTATGACCCGTCATTCAATTCTTGGATTCCACAGACGGCACTGACCCCCTACACGGACTAGCTTCAGTGGTTCTGATGGAGGAAACTCAGAAGATTAATACGCCTCTGGATGAACCAGACAGTGTTGTTAAGCGACCAAGAACATCCAAGCTGTGGCGTGTATTTGGACGTCGTGTCCCTCGGAGCGAGATTGTCTTCCTTTGTCAGATGCTCCTTATTTATGTGGTGATTGGAGTGTCTCTGTTCAATCTGACAACCGGTCGCGGACCGGATAACTTGTGGGTGGCCCTACTGGGAAGTTGTCTCGGCTACGTGCTTCCTAATCCTTCCATTGATCCACCCTTGGTACAGTAACAACGTCTTCACTCATCATGTTCTACCTGACACTCCCCAGCAACAGCTCCTTGCAGCACTACCCTGACAACAACGCGAGTCACTACTACACAAAACTACCTCAAACAATTGACCTGGGCACCGACTACGAGTGTGGGTTGGCTGAGATTCAGTTTAACAACTCGTATGTAAATGTGGAAAAAGACACGTGTCAGTTTCGAATTTGTGTCCCATTAGGTGTTGTTATTTCTTGTGATACTCTAGTTTTACCAGAGGGGTTGTATGATTCACCTGCTTTTTTTATAGACTCACTAAACCAGCTCTTGGTTGATGTAAGTCTTACACACTATGTAAGGTTTTATTACACCAAAGCAGCAAAAAAAGTACGTGTTAAATTACTCAAAAATATCTCGCTGTGGATGAGCCCCGAGTTGATGAGAATTTTGAAAACAGATGTCACCCAACAAAGCATCATAGGCCCTGGTCACTTTGACGGTAAAGCTATGATGGACTTACATCAAGATTTTCACGCAATATACGTGTACTGCGATTTGGTGCGCGAAAGAGTGGTCGGAGACACATTAGTCCCATTGTTGCGGACGGTGCCGATTAAAAAGAAGACTGAAGAAGTCGTTCATCATATATTTGAAAAACCCCATTACATGCCACTGACTCGTTGTCAGTTCAACACGGTGGAAATGCTTTTAACAACGGACACGGGAAAACCTATCGCATTTGAGCAAGGGAAGACGGTCGTGACGCTTCATTTTCGTCGTAGACGCACCGACCATTTGTAAAAGATGGTTCGTCTAACCCCTTTCCAGGGCAGTGGAAAACTCTATGAAGATTATTACTGCAGCCAGGTCGGCCACGGTCTCCCCGTGTTTGTAGGAGGAAGAAACTACAGAGGTCATGGCATTGGCAATCTCTTAGGGGGTATTGGTCGAGCCCTTGTACCTCTTTTGAGAAGTGGTGGAAAAGCTCTGCTGAAAGAGGGGGCTAGGACAGGTATGCAGGTGGCTCAGGATGTACTGTCTGGGCGTAGTGTTAAGTCGTCACTCCAGCAGAGAGCTAGCAATGCAGGGAAGCGCTTGTTTCACCAAGCCGTGGGTCGAGTGACAGGCACAACAGCCGCGCCACCTGGAGAACCTGCAAGGAAACGTATAAAATCATCTACACCACACCGCCAAGGTCAGACTGGGAGGCAGAAGAAGAAGAGAAGGAGGGCGACAGCAGTCGATATTTTTGGATAAGCATCATGGCGCTTGCCCACCCTCAGTCATGTGAAAGTGTACATACTGGACTGGATTTGTTTTCTGTACCCCCAACACAGACAGCTGTGCAGGAGGGAATGTTTGTAGAGTATCATCCTCTAGCTACTCTGGCCCCAGGAGCCCCTATTGAGTTTGCCATCAGTGGTGCCACATCCGAGTACCTGGATCTAAGCAACACGTATCTCCATGTGCGAGCTAAAATCACCAAAGCAGACGGAACACACTTGGAGGCTGACTCCCCTGTGGCTCCTGTCAACTACTGGTTGCACAGCCTGTTTTCCCAGGTGGATATCAGTCTCAATGATACCTTGGTGACCAATTCAGAGAACACCTACCCCTACCGTGCCTACATTGAAGCCACCCTCAACTATGGACGAGAAGCCAAGAAAAGTCACCTCACCAGTGCCATGTATTACCGAGATAGCTCCAACCACCTGGATGATACAGCAGGGGATGACAACTGGGGTTTGAAGGTACGGCGTGAGCAAACCATGCGGAGCAGAGAGGCAGACATGATGGGGCGACTTCATGCTGACATCATGCACCAGGAACGCTACATGATGAACGGCGTGGACGTGAAGATCAGACTCATTCCTTCCAAGAACATCTTCCACCTGATGTCTCCTGACCCCTTTCAGGGTTTCCGCAGTGTCATTACACATGCCTCCCTGTTTGTTCGCAAAGTCAAGTTGAACCCTGCTGTGAGCCTCGCTCACGCCAAAGCACTGGAAAAAGGCACGGCCAAGTATCCTTTGAAAAGGGTCGTGGTAAAGACTTTCTCCATTCCCACAGGCAACCACAGTGCTGTGCAGGACAACTTGTTTCTGAGTCAGACACCCAACCGCCTGGTGATTGGCTTGGTGGACAGCGCTGCTTTCAACGGACAAGCCTCACGCAATCCCTACCACTTCAAGACACAAGGATTGTCCTTTCTCAGCCTGTACCTAGACGGGAAACAGATTCCCGGCAAACCCCTGACACCGAACTTTGAACAACACCAGTATGTGAGGTCATTCTTCAGTCTCATGACGTCTACGGGTGTCGCCAACAAAGATGCGGGATCTTACATGGAGCTGCGTGATTTTGAACTGGGGTATGCTATCTACAGTTTTGACCTGAGTCCCAGTCTTCTGGATGGAGATCAGTTTGAACTGGTGAAAAGCGGTGCCCTGCGTCTGGAGCTGAAGTTCAACCAAGCCCTTCCAGCGCCTGTGATGGTGATTGTGTATGGTGAAATGGACAGCATGATCGAGATTGATCGCTCTCGCCAGGTCCTGACTGATTTTGCACTATGAACAGCAAAGACATTAGCCGAGTGTTGGGGAGAGACATTCATACCCGACGTGTGTTTCGAGGTGTGTTTCCCAGAGACAGACTCCCACGACAGGTGAATACGCGACGCCCAAGCGCTTTTGTCATCAATACAGATCGCAGTACAGGACCGGGAGAACACTGGGTGTGTGTCTGGTTTGATGGACTGGGACAAGCGGAATATTTTGATAGTTTTGGTTTACCACCCGTGCACCCCGCCATTGAAAACTTTATGCTGAAACACAGTTCAGCCCACGTGTACAACCCACGTCTTTTGCAAGACTTGACGAGTTCAGCCTGTGGCTTGTATGTATTGTACTATGTTTTGATGAAAAGCCGCGGAGCCAGTTTATTTCGAACGCTTCGTGTGTTTTCTCCCAACAGACTTTGGAGTAATGATCGAAGAGTATGGTTTTTGGTCCAACAGCTAAGAAGAAACTGAGGTCGCGTGCATCGTCTTTTGTTTAGGTCTGTAAACTGTTTTATTTCTTTTATTGGGTGTGTTTTGTGTGTGTATGTGTCTATATAAGAAGAAGGGGCGGAATCATCACCACCACTTTCATCTCGTACCCACCAAAGTAGAGAGAGGGTTAGAAGAGTGCTAGTAAGAAAAGAGAGGTACACAAAACAAAAAAAGTCATGCTGGAGACGGCCAGTCCCTCTTTAGAGCAGATGTTGGAAGAATTGGAGGCTGGTATTCTCAAAGTTAAAGATCACCTGCGAAACAGTTTGTTCTTGATGTTTGTTAGTGAGTTAAAACGCGATGTTTGCAAACGCCTTGAAGAAAAAAAGAGAGAAGAAAAAGACTATTCAACACGGTGGACTGTTGACGCCATTAGAACCGTCGCAGATAAAATCTGGGAACACCTAAATCGAGACAAAATTCTTAGTCGTTGGAATGTCGCATTACCCAAGACACATCCAGACGGGGTCTCCTGGTGGTGTTTGCGAGTTGTTGTGTGGAAGTGGACAGAAACGACAGCGTTTCGAAAAAGGGTTATCACTCATGTGACTGAACAACTGCTCTGTGAGTGATGCAACAGAGTGAAAAACGACATAGCATCCCACGTGACCTTAGGCTAACCCAGTGTGGACCCGTTAAAACCAGAATAATCAAGATGTACATGAACCACGAGTGTGTATATAAGACAGGACGGATGTAAAAAGACCACTACAGAGGATTTTTGCGGAGTCGATCATGTCTTCAGGGACCATGAAGCAGCCACCACAGCCGGCTACACGCTACCCGCTAGGTGGAAGCCTTTTTGCCTCAGTAAAAACGTGGAGAGGGGATGTAAAAATCCATATTCGCCACTATGCTGTTCCTACCTGCACCAAAGGTGGACGTGTTGTCCCCACCCAAAGAGGAGTCACCCTGGACTTGAAAAAGTTTCAGAAACTGCTTAGAGTGCAGAAAAAACTCAAAGAAGACTTCCACCAACAGGTATCTTCTCTGTCACCCACAGAGGAGAAGCAGGAGAAAAAACATCCGAAAAATCACACAGAGTATCCGCCGTCAGACTACTACTGTTCAACACCATCAACCACAGCCACGGCTTCGACACAAAGCGAGGAATACCCTCAGCAGCTACAGCGACCCCTGTATTCCACATGTCCAGCTTACTGTCCTGTCACAACCGTAAATCCTCTTCCTGTGACACCAAGAAGTGGTTATGAAGTTGACAACTAATCCGGGGACCACCTCGTTCCTTTAAATTGACAATCATGATTTGGATTTTTTTTTTTTTTTTTTTTTTTTTTAATGTATGTGTATGCAAAATGTTAATTTTTTTTTAATATTTTTAATATTCAAAAGACTGCTGTCACTTTTATAATAAAATGATCATATTGGAAAAGTTAATAACTATGTGTCTGTATAACTCTTGAATGCTACCGTGAGCAGTTTTATGTATTGTTTTGTTACTCTTTACATCTGACTTTTTTACCTTCTTGTTTGGAAGTACTTGTGTAAACGCGCGCGCATGTGTGTGTGTGTGTGTGTGTGTGTGTGTGTGTGTGTGTATGTGTGTGCGTGTGTGTGTGATCGGAGGTGTGTGTGATCGGAGGTGTGTGTGTGTGTGTGTGTGTGTTTGCACTTACATTTTATTCCCACCACACATATAATCCTACCTCTTACATAGTCTATCAACAACAAAATTAAAAAAAATTAAACAGTGTGTGATCGGAAGTGTATGTGTGTGTGTGTGTGTGTGTGTGTGTGTGTGTGTGTGTGTGTGTGTGTTTGCACTTACATTTTATTCCCACCACACATATAACCCTACCTCTTACATAGTCTATCAACAACAAAATTAAAAAAAATTAAACACCGCAACAACGAAGAAAATAAATATCAAAAACAAAATAATACCTATCTTATCTGGTGTACCTATCAAAACCTTGTATGTAGAACAACCGTTTCTATTTTTAGTGCTGACCAATCAACAAGGTCTAACATGTTTAGGTCTTGCATCTCTGTGGTGCAATGCTCAGACGTGATCAGTCTCTAACCTAACATTATGTATGACTGACTGTAGAACAACTCGTGTTCGGTGTAAAATGTACCTCCGATGTTTATAACACCCACATAAAAAACAACAATCTGAGTCTACTTGTTAAAACTTTTGTTATATGTGTACATCAGCTCCCATCCCTCTCATCAGTCGAGCTAACTTCCACACCCACCCCACACCATTTGTCTAGCACTAATCTAAGCATTAAAACCTAATCAACCCTCGGGGTAGGCAAACCACCTCCTATTAAACTTCTCTAACTGCTGGCCACCTCTGGTGGTTTTATCGGCGAAGGGGCTCCGCAAAGAGTAGGGATACCATTTTTATTACCTTATCCTAACACCTCCCCTGACAGGGCACCAAACTACATAGCTATTAAAGAGAGAGGGCTCCGCGAAGCGCGGAGAAAATGGGAGGGGATTACTGTCAATAGAAAGGAGGCGGCTCAGTAACCCAGCCGCGTTAAGCACCAATAAAAAAAGGCCGGGGGGCAGTAATCCTGTCATTACCCCACCTGGAGTGGTCATTAGTACCGAGCAACAGGTACAGGCACATGAAATCACATGACAAAATATAAAACGCAATAAACCGTTTATCCGCAATATCTCCTTATCACTACTTAAACACAGGCACCTTAACCTATAACTTTATGCTGGTCCCTACCCTTGCGCATTGCGCATTGCGCAAATAAAAAGGGTCCGGTTTATACCTTTTCCTTACTACTAACAACTGTAAATGGGATGAACATATAAAATCTCTTGTTGCAAAGTGCAGAACTCTCGTAGCTTGCTTGCGTACATACAAATATAGACTGAGTCGAAAATCATTGGAAATTATGTTTAAATCCTTCATTCTACCACACTTTGATTATTGCGACATAATATGGGACAATTGTAGCAAAACCCTAACAGATGAACTCGAAAAGTTAAACCTAGATGCAATACGAACAATCATCGTAGCTGTCCGCGGAACCAGTCACTTTAAGCTTTACGGAGAATCTGGACTCCAATCATTATCTGAAAGGCGTAACCGTCATAAACTAACAATGTTCCATAAAATTATTCACGACAAGACCCCCCCATACCTACAAGCAGCACTCCCACCTCTCGTAGCAGCCAACAACCCCTACCACAGACGCCGCCCCTTAGAACGAAGTATACCCCCACATCGAACAGAAACGTACAAAACATCCTTTTTTCCTTCGACAACAGTACTCTGGAACCAACTACCTGAACAAATACAGTTAACTGACTCCCTCGGGGAATTTAAACATTGCTTAACAAAAGACGACACACAAATTCCCGTTTACTTCTACAGTGGCAGTCGACAAACACAAATAATCCACACAAAAATGAGACTTAATATTAGTGATCTAAAGAAAGACTTAGTTGAGCGACACCTTGCGGAAAACAGCGTATGCGACTGTGGTGATGGAACAGAAACTGCAACACACTTCTTACTAGAATGCCGTTTACACTTAGCTGCAAGAAACAACACAATCAACAAACTAACCAACAACCTCATACACACAGATATTCTACTTCATGGAAACCCCTCCTTGCAAACAAAAATTAACAAAAAAATCTTTTTAACAGTGCAGGAATTTATTGGACAGTCCGGCCGTTTCGAACAGATAAACATGTAAAGTGAAAGCAAAATCGACACGTCTACTCGTCTCTCTCTCTCTCTCTCTCTCTCTCTCTCTCTCTCTCTCTCTCTCTCTCTCTCCCCCTCCCTCTCTCCCTCTCTCTCTCTCTCTCTCTCTCTCTCTCTCTCTCTCTCTCTCTCTCTCTCTCTCTCTCCCCCTCTCAGTCCGGCCGTTTCGAACAGATAAACATGTAAAGTGAAAGCAAAATCGACACGTCTACTCGTCTCTCTCTCTCTCTCTTTCTCTCTCTCTCTCTCTCTCTCTCTCTCTCTCTCTTTTTCTCTCTCTCTCTCTCTCTCTCTCTCTCTCTCCCTCTCTCTCTCTCTCTCTCCCCCTCCCTCTCTCCCTCCCTATCTCTTACTCGCAAACACCATAAATATTATATATATATGTATTCCCAAACGGATTTTTGTTTTGATGTACAATTTTCATTCAATTTTCTTTTCATGTTTGCAAGCTTTTCATTTAAACTGTACAATAGCCGCCATTTATATCATATGTAATTTTCTAGAAATAGTGAACACCACTATAAGCATTATGCTTGTTGTTTACTCAATATGCGTTTTTTGTAAATAATGCACAAACGTTAAATAAAACAGTTTAAGCCAATTGAGGCAATATTTTTCTAACAACATCAATGAGGTAATGTAATGTATTTCTACCAATTCCCGTAAAGAAATTTGTGAGGGAATGTATTTATACCGAATTCCGTGAAGACATAATTGAGGCAATATTTTTCTACCAACATCACATGTAAAGTCATCAATGGGGTAATGCAATGTATTTCTACAAATTCCCGTGGAGACATTGAGGTACAGTGAAACACCCATATAAGACCCTTTTAAGACCCCCTTTTAAGAGCCCCTTTTAAGACCCCCCTTGTAGGACCCCCCATTTAAGACCCCCATTTAAGACCCCCATTTAAGACCCCCCATTTAAGACCCCCTTTTAAGACCCCCCATTCTAGACCCTTTTAAGACCCCCCATATAAGACCCTTTTAAGATCCCCCCATTTAAGACCCTTTTATGACCCCCATTTAAGACCCTTTTAAGACCCCCCTTTTAAGACCCCCCATATAAGACCCTTTTAAGACCCCCCATATAAGACCCTTTTAAGACTCCCCATATAAGACCCTTTTAAGACCCCCTTTTAAGACCCCCCATATAAGACCCTTTTAAGACCCCCCATATAAGACCCTTTTAAGACCCCCCCATTTAAGACCCTTTTAAGACCCCCCATATAAGACCCCCCATATAAGACCCTTTTAAGACCCCCCAGATAAGACCCTTTTAAGATCCCCCTATTCAAGACCCCCATTTAAGACCCCCCCATTTAAGACCCCTCATTTAAGACCTTCGTATTTAAGACCCTTTTAAGACCCCCATTTAAGACCCCCCTTTTAAGACCCCACCATTTAAGACCCATTTAAGACCCCCCCATTTAAGACCTTGTATTCTGACTTTCTGTTCAGAACCTCTGTAGATTTACCCCCAATTTAAGACCCCCTCCCTTTTAGGACCTGATTTTCTCAGATATTTGTTAGGTCTCAAAAGCGTGGTTCCACTGTAATATTTTTCTACTAACATCACATGTAAATTAGACATAAATAAGGTTATGCGTTTTTGACATTATCACTTAGAAAAACATAAATAATGAGTTTTATTTTTTTTCTACCACCAACACTTGTAATGCAATGAGGTAATGTTATGTATTTCTACCAAACTGTAAAGACATTAGTGAGGTAATGTTTTTCTACCAAAACCATCTGTGTTAACAGTAACACTAATGAGGTATTGTAATGTACTTAAACCAATTTCTATAATTGTAAACAACAACAACAACAAAACCACAACACTACCACCAACACCTCCACCACACGCACAACAACAAAAACAAAACCACCACCACAACAACAACAACACCACCGCAACAACCACAACAACAAAAACAACAACAAGAAGTTATCGACGTACCAACTCTACATTTTTTCGGCTTTGTCATCGGAAATGAAATGTAATTTGTTTACCTTAATTCCTACAGGTAGCTTTCCAGGTAGCGGTGAACGCCGCCTCAGACGTGGCAAACCAGCGGTACCAGAGCAGGGGCCGCAAGGTGAAGTTCCAAGATGACTGGAACGCCAAGACACAGCTCCAATGGTCAGCCTCCCAGATCAACCTCTTCGAGGATGACGTCACCTTAAACGTCACTTCCCCTTTTCTCTGGACGTCGCTTAACGAGACCGAGTTCCCCGGATTTACCGGCATGCACTACTGCAAGCTGCTGGCCCCGTACCGCGCCGCGGAGTGGATTTATGTCGACTCTCTCCGGACCCACCCCATTGAGTGATTTTATCTAAGAAAATTCACTCGCTGGGCACAGTGCCCGTGCACCCCCCCCCCCTCCTTTTCTCTCTTTAAACGGGGGTTGATTTATGTCGATTCTCTCCGGACTCACCCCATTGAGTGATTGTATCCACGTTTATCCTACATACGTGAGAGAGACACTCGTGAGCCGTCGCGATATAACCTTGAACGGTTGAAAACGACGTTAAACACCAAATAAAGAAAGAACACTCGTGAGATAATAATCGTTCAAATCACACGTGTGTATATCATGTAAATGAGGTCATGTCAAGCAAGTCTGGCAGGGACCTGTTTTTCCACTGCTTATGATGCCAAAGTCACCGAGACAAACGTCATTATATATAAAAAAAAAAAAGTTGCGCTCGCTATTAATTACCCTCGATGAATTTTTATAACTAAGACGTCACGCCACACTTTGAGAGTGACGTTTCTTTACTTTGACGTAATAGATTGCACGAGGCTTTAGAAGAGATCGAGGTTCCAAAACAAGCGTCTTCAAGTTAGCTGCCTCGACTGCAGGACATTTTCAGTAAATACACGTAAGTACAGTATGTAGGATAAACAGAATACTACATGGCTTGCTATTTCGTACCAGATTTACACTCGTTGCTTTTTCAAATAGTGAACAACTCGCTTTCGCACGCAGTTCGACAGTTTCTATGGCATTCCATTTGTCAAATAATTATGTGGATACTTTTTCATGGTTTTTTCACCAGTTTTAGCTAAATAATCATTATTTAGAAGCTCATGTGCTAAATAAGTAATTGTTTATTAACAATGTTAAACAATTCTAAATAATTTTTTGTTTATGTAAACCATTCATTATTTACCTAAACAATTAATTGTTTACGTAAATAATTCATTGTTTACGTAAACAAAAAATTAATGCCGACGCCAGGCGGAGCAGCCACTAGATTGCCAATTTTAAAGTCTAAGGTATGACCCGACCGGGGTTCGAACCCACGACCTCCCGATCACGGGGCGGACGCCTTACCACTAGGCCAACCGTGCCGGTA
The DNA here is from genome assembly GCF_037325665.1 of Littorina saxatilis. Taxonomy (NCBI): domain Eukaryota; kingdom Metazoa; phylum Mollusca; class Gastropoda; order Littorinimorpha; family Littorinidae; genus Littorina; species Littorina saxatilis. The sequence continues at coordinate 10,850,663 of NC_090251.1, forward strand.
GAGTTTTGATTTCTTACTGTCATTTTCAATCAAGTGTACACCATGCTCAGAAATTAAAGGTCCTGGAATTGCTCCCCCATTGGTGTGTGTGTGTGTGTGTGTGTGTGTGTGTGTGTGTGTGTGTGTGTGTGTGTGTGTGTATGATTGTGTGTGTGTATTGACCTTCGGCCTTGGTCGATAAAGATGAAACCAAAGACCATATCACGGTGTGTCAACTGATTCCGTTCATACACCGGATGTTTTCGTTCGTACGCGTACTCTGTGCTATAACATGACGACCATTGAAACACACATAACTTGTAGTAGGGGCCTGTTTCTCCCTGATCAAACTAATGTGTACGAAATCTGCATGTTTTAAAAAGACAAGTGATTGTACAAAAGCCATGGGTTTCTATAAACTTCTGTTCAAGCGAAATGTCGTAACAGGCAATGGTTTTGGTGATCATGTGCAAATCAGGGGTCAGATTTGATAACAGAGCGAGAAAAACAAGAAAATGTAAAAAAAACAAAATCAGGCAATTTTGTCACGTTTGGCTCGCGTGTGTTATCATGAGGATTACTATCACCTTGGTACTTATCGTACACATAGCCCAACCAATTAGCTACCTAATTCTTGCAATATCACAAAAGTGCGCTGCCCACACCACTTACCGCCACGGTTTTTCCCCAGGCAAGTGCCGAAAATGAGGCTGTATGAACGGAAACATCCTGCGTACGGACGGAAACATCCGGTGTATGAACGGAATCAGTTGACACACCGTGGATAATTTATGCCCCCTTCGGACCAACAAAAAAACTTGTCCGTCAACAAGCCACCAAACATCTTATAATGTTGCGACAAGATCCCAAGTCCCGACAGGCAGGGCCGGGTTGGCAATTTGTACTTTTGCGATCGTTCCGAGATGAAAGTACTGACCAGCGTTTCTATTCTCGGACTTTCGGGAAAGATTCGGGAAGATCTCGAAGGTTAGATTTTCTGATCACACACACACACACACACACACACGGTCAGACGTACAGCATTTACCAATCCAATGATCACGTTAATAAAATATGCTCACTCTCATCACATAGGAATGAACGATAAAGTTGGGGTACGAAAGTTGTCGCAATATTTTTTTCTCCACAGTTCTTCTTCCTCTTCTTCTTTGTTCATGGACTTAGACTCCCACGTTCACTCATGTTTTTAGCACGAGTGGATTTTTACGTGTATGACCGTTTTTACTCCGCCATTCAGGCAGCATACGCCGATTTCGAGGGAGGCATGCTGGGTATTTTCGTGTTTCTATAACACACCGAACTCTGACATGGATTACAGGATCTTTTCCGTGCGCACTTGGTCTTGTGCTTGTGTGTACACACGAAGGGGGTTAAGTCACTAGCAGGTCTGCACATAAGTTGACCTGGGAGATCGAAAAAATCTCCACTCTTAACCCACCAGGCGGCAGCGACCGGGATTCGAACTCACGACATCCCGATTAGGAGGCCGACGTCTTACCACCACGCCACTGCGCCCGTCATCTTCATAGTTCATGTACACCTTCCCGCATGAAGAATGCTTGACCTGGTTCCAGCGAGTCCGCACATGTCAGTTTTGATATTTCTGTTGCGGGGGGTTGATGGGTTCTCCTGACCAGACTGCACATGTCAGTTTTGATGTCTCTGTTGCGGTGGTTGATGGATTCTCTCGACCAGACTGCACATGTCTGTTTTAATGTCTCTGTTGCGGGGGTTGATGGATTTTGTCGACCAGACTGCACATGTCAGTTTTGATGTCTCTGTTGCGGTGGTTGATGGATTCTCTCGACCAGACTGCACATGTCTGTTTTAATGTCTCTGTTGCGGGGGTTGATGGATTTTGTCGACCAGACTGCACATGTCAGTTTTGATGTCTCTGTTGCGGTGGTTGATGGATTCTCTCGACCAGACTGCACATGTCTGTTTTAATGTCTCTGTTGCGGGGGTTGATGGATTTTGTCGACCAGTCCAAACAAGTCAGTTTTGAGGACTCTGTTGCGGGGGGTGGCAGATTCTCCCGACCGTAGCCGGGTTGTCGTGCATCTCTACGGCCGCAGCAGGCTGGGAGTGATTCGCACGTGCACACCTCTCGCACGCGACCGCTCTCCTGACCGCTTGTAGAATAGGCCAGAAGTTGACCAGCCTCCAGAAGAAGATGACGGGGTTGGTGATGCTGTTGACCAGGAGGAGGGTGGACATGAAGGTGTGCCTGGGACTGCTCAACTCCGCCCTACGGTCGGCGCGAGTGGCGTACAGCATCAGCAGGTAGCCCGAGGTGGGCAGGTAAATGATGCAGAACCACACGGACAGGAAAGCGATGTGTGCCGTCAGCCGGCGGGTCCGCTGCCCCTCGGCCGGCGTGATGTGACGCGGGGTTAAACGACGAGTGTGCAGCCAGACGCATATCGCCAGGTAAGACAGGGACACGCCTTTCCCGCACACCAGCAACACGACACCTTGCACCAGGAAGCCAAAGGATTGCAGGGCACCCACCGGGTAGCGTTGCGGCGTGAACGCCTCTCTTCCTATCGACACTGCGCTCAGGCACATGGCGAGCAGCCAGGGCAAGGACACGGACAAGCCAATCTTCTCACGCCATCGCCGCTCGCTGGTGGCCTTGTGCCATGCAGGGCAGAACACAGCAAGGGCACGATCCACCGCCAGCACGAGCAACGTGAGAGCAGTGCAGTCCACGAAGGTGTATGACAGAAACGTCAAGGTCAGGGCCATAGGCTCGGGCCACTGTCGAGTGGCACCAACGACAGCCATGATCATCAAGCCAAGGTCGGTATTGACGAGACTGACCAGCGCGCAGCGGAGGTACCTGGAGAGATCGTGGTGTCTGATAACGGCCACGAACGTGAGCACGTTGAGCACAACGCCTACAGTGCCCATCAGTAAAAACAATACTTGTTGGGGACCGCTCATTGTCAAAGCCTGGACAAGGTCGTCTAGGCTGGCGTTCGGCGTCGTCGTCGTGTTGAACATTGTCTAGACACCTGGTGACACTGCGGACGTTCAAAACCCAGCTTCGATGTCTGTTTGAAATATGGACGTGCACAACTCTGTTTACACTGTAGTTTGCCAACCCTTTTGTTTTTGGGTCGGTCCACACTGTGGATGCGCACACCTCTTTGTGCTTGTGTTTAGATTGTGGATATCCCAATGTCAATTTACACAGTTGACATGTACACTTTGTCCTGGTATCGTTTACCCTGTGGATATGCACTTCTCTTTGTCCTGGTGACAGTTTACACTGTGGATATGCACATCTCTTTGTCCTGGTGTCAGTTTATACTGTGGATGTGCACACCTTGGTCCTGGCAGGGCCGGACTAGGCGAAGAGGAGGGGGGTGGTTGCCAGTGGTGGCCCAGGGGGATGTCCCCCCTGGCGGCAGGGGCGGATCAGTTCATTTTATGACTGGGTTTTTTCAAAAGTATATTGTGAAGATATGGGTGTGAAGGCGCGAAGCGCCGAGCCGACGGCGCGAAACGCCTAGCTTGCTAGGGGGGTCCGGGGGCATGCCCCCCCGGAAAATTTTGAAAAAAAGGATGCAAAATGGTGCAATCTGGTGCATTCTGAGGATGATCATTACCAGTTTCAGGCAGCAGATTTTGTCACTGATTAATACCCCAAAAATTGAAACTCAATGTAAAATAAAGAAATGCATACCTCATTCAATATTTTTATTTTTTGGCTGGGGGGGGGGGGGGGGTCCGGAAACCCTAGAACCCCCCCCCCCACCTCGTTGTGGGGGTCAGGGGGCGAAACCCCCTGAAGCTGATGGGTAAGTCATATTCTGAGATAGGAAAATGGTCGCTCCTTGCATGAAACGGCATAAAATAAGCAATAATAAAAAAAAAATTAAATAAGTAAGGTACATGTTTGGGCTAGGGGGGGGGGGGGGTTACGCAACCCCCATAACCCCCCCGGTAGTCCGGCCCTGCCTGGTGTCAGTTTACACTGTGGATTTGCACACCACTTTGTCATGGTGTCCGTTTACACTGTGGATGTGCACACCACTTTGTCATGGTGTCAGTTACTATTGTGGATATGCACAACACTTTGTCATGGTGTCAGTTAAAGGCAGAGTAAGCCTCCCGTAAACCATCACAGATACGGTCAGGCTTTTACACACAGTATAAACACCCTTTCATTTAAACACTCACCAATTGAGAACATCCTAGGTGCCCTCCGTAAAGAGCGAACAATTTTCAAAGAATTTATTTTTGCGTGGTTTATCTTACCCCTGAGCCATCGTGAACCCGTGTGATCCAGTTTTCCCTTTTCACAATGCAGTCGTCATAGTTAGTCATTTGAATGCGACTCGACGTGAGCTTATCTACAATAGCACGTTTTTTTATGCACGAAACAACGGCTGTGGTTCACAAGAACTCTAGCGATGGCTTGTGACTGTTGAGAGGAACGGCGATTTGCACTGATAAACCGGCCGTCGTCTGCTACGACCCTTGCGTGACCCTGCTTCCGGGCTTTTCTTTTTTTAAACTTTCACAACTTCGAATTGTTCTGATCTTGTCTTGATGAAAAACGAATTCTTTTATGATTAAAGAATGTTTGTGTAACAAGCTGTCAATTTATTATTTAGATTTTAAAAGTTAGGTCCAGCGCAAAAACGAGGCGCCGTTGTTGTTAACGGAACAAGTCTACGAAAATAAATTCTTGGAAAATGTCTCACGCTCGACAGAAAGCAGCCAGGATGTTCCCGTTCGGTGAGCGTTCAAATGGAAGTATGCTTGTACTGTATTTAGACGCTCGGGGAGCTCTGTGATGGTTTACGGGAGGCTTACTGTGCCTTTAACATTGTGGATATGCACAACACTTTGTCATGGTGTCAGTTAATATTGTGGATGTACACAACACTTTGTCGTGGTGTCAGTTAACATTGTGGATGTACACAACACTTTGTCGTGGTGTCAGTTAACATTGTGGATATGCACAACACTTTGTCGTGGTGTCAGTTAACATTGTGGATGTACACAACACTTTGTCGTGGTGTCAGTTAACATTGTGGATGTGCACAGCTCTTTTCTAAGTGTCGTTTACACTGTAGATGTAGATGCACTCTCTGTTTAAAAGATATCCGTATTAGTCCGCATACTGTTCTGTATCCTGTCGATAGACTCGCACTGAACAAATTAGCGCCAGGTTTTAGGCGAGTCTGGCGCATCGCGGAAGTAAACTGACAAGCGCAGGTGGACGTAAAACTCAACAACTCTCAACCGTCCGCAGTCTAACACTGCCCACGGTCACCCATACCAATGACACAAGTCATACTGTTGCTGAACATTACGTCTTCTGCTGTCGCCCACGCAGAAGAGTTGGCACAGTTCGTCTTTTTGACTAAATGTTATCAGATAGACCGGGAAACGAGACGAAGGTGGTGGTGTATGTGTGTGCGTGCATGCGTGTATGTGTAGAGCGATTCCGAGAAAACCACCGGACAGATCTTCAGTAAACTTAGCATACACGTTCTTCTACATTATATCCCCAGACAATGTTTTCAATAACTGTCTTCCATGACGGCATATCCGGCTTTTTTGCAAAAGTTGAAGCGGCATTGTGACAACCTCATTTTTTTGCCAACCAAATTGATCGACATGTTTGTCAAGCAATCTTTGTCTAAGTGCTGACTATGGGGTTGCATTTCAGCTTGAAAGCTTATAAATCAATTAATGAGTTTTTTAATCAACATTCTAATTGAAATGAATAAATATTAGTAATAGACACAATTAATATAGTGATTGCATTTACTCTTCTCAATTCCTAAATCCAAAAGTATATAGATATGTCATGTTTACTCTGAAAATGTGCTCACCATTAAAGAAAATGGGTTAGATATATATGTACTACGTTCATACGCTTCGCGGAGACGAGCGTGATCCGTCTCGGTATTCGGGTGTGGCTAGACAAGTCTTGCTACATGTAGTTTCGGTACTGATCAGTTTTGGGTGTTAATCTTTTAGTTTCAGGCCGACGGGTTGACAAAATGTTTTATACCGCTTCACGCGACTTGTTTCTTTCTGTGAAAACCTTAGTGAACGATGACCGGTGTAACACGAGAAAATTACTCCCACGAGATTTTTACTCCGGAGTAAAAATTTCGTACGAAAATGTTACTCTCTTTACGAAAAAAGTACTCCCCAATTACACGAGAAAAATTACTCCCCATGACAGGTGAGTTCCGAGTAAACATTTCGTACAAAAATGTTACTCCCCTCACGAATATCTAACGAATAAATTACTACACCCTAACACGAGCATTTTAACTTCCCATGCCATGAGGTGTACGAAATTTTTACTCCCTTGTCCCCTGTTAGTCTTGGTGGTGAAAGGGGTGGAGGGAGGGTAGCGCGACATTTGTTTGCGCGAGATCACATATTGGCATTATCCCTTCGCCCGCATCCCATTTTTTGCGTACGAGATTTTTACTGGAAGTAAAAAAATGGGGAGTAAAAATTTCGTGGAGGGAGTAATTTTTGTGTGCCTTGGTGAGTTCTTTTTTCGTACGAAAAGTGTACTCGGAGTAAGAATTTCGTACAACATTTTTACTCCGGAGTAAATTTTTCGTGGAGTAAACATTTCGTGTTACACCGGTGCGACCACAGAATCATATACTGTTCAAAAAAAGAAACGCATAGCTTGTAATATTTGGTTAATTTAGTTATATGGCTACAAGGATATCCACCAAACTGCAGAAAATGTTTATCTGGTCGTCGACCTTTCGTCCATTGCCACAAGTGAGCTCTGCACGTGACGCATGCGTTATCAGTGGCTACAATGTCAAAATTGCTCATTTGGCAAGACCACTCGTCATGCTTCAGTGTAATCTCGTGAAACTCGGGGAATATTGAGCTCTCACCATGTCTTCCAAAACCCATAAAAGCGGATTGTTCGCCACAAAGAAATCAGACGACAATTCAGCGACGAAAGATGGCCCGGTTGAGCAGAGAAGACCGCCAAATTGCATTGGGTCGTTTACAAGCAAAGTCAAAGTGCAATCGCCAGGCACTTCCACGTGTCCCAGAGCACCATCAGTAGACTGTGGGTCAGGTTTCAAGCCACTGGCTCCGTTGCTGACTTGCCACGAGCGGGAAGACCAAGGGCGACAACTGCTGCTCACGACCGCTTCATACGGCTCCGCCACCTCCGGAATCGTTTCCTGTCGGCCTCATCTTCTGTCCAGGCTCTCCCCGGGCCACACCGATTATCGGACCAGACCGTGCGGAACCGCCTGCATGAAGCTGGTTTGAGAGCTCGCAGACCTCACAGAGGAGCTGTCCTCACCCGCCGCCATCGCCAGAACCGAGTGCAGTGGGGCAACCAGCACCTTCGCTGGACCGTCCGGAATCACTGGAGACACGTGTGGTTCAGCGACGAGTCCTACTTCCTGCTCCAGCGACATGATGGTCGGAGGAGGGTCTACCGGAGAGTAAACGAACGTTACGCGCCCAACTGTGTGGATGAGGCACCCGTTCATGGTGGTGGAGGCGTCATGGTGTGGGGGGCGATCAATACCGCTGGAAGGAGCACCCTGGTGCACGTCCAAGGGCGCATAACTGCCCAGCGATACGTGGAGGAAATTCTGCGCCCACACGCCCTTCCTCTTCTGGCTGACCAGGATGCCATATTCCAGCAGGACAACGCTCGCCCGCACACAGCACGACTCGCCACCCAGTTCCTCACCGACCACCATGTCCAGGTGCTTCCCTGGCCATCCATGTCGCCAGACATGAACCCGATAGAACACCTCTGGGATGAATTGGACAGACGTGTGCGCAGGCGAGAAGAAGCGCCGGCAAATCACCGCGATCTATTGCAGGCACTTCAGGAGGAGTGGGACACCATCCCACAGCAAGATATCCGGCATCTGATCCAGTCCATGCCCAGAAGGTGCCGGGCAGTTGTTGCTGCTCAAGGCAGTCACACCCCCTACTGACTTGACAGCCTCGGCACCCAATCGTATTGATTGACTGATTGATTTGAAGATGCAAATGAACTGTGTGTGCATTCAACTGTGTCCATACCAAATTTCAAACAAATAATCTAAATATTGGATCTTCTGTTAATTTTTTCGAAAAATAAAACAAATTTGGCAAGTAGCAACTATGCGTTTCTTTTTTTGAACAGTATATGTTGCACGGTGATGGCCTTAACAAAACTACCGGAAATAGGCAGTAATGGCGTCTCTCCTTTTCCCCCTGGATCATGTTGTTTTATATAATTATAGAGTTTTGTTTTAAAGGCACAGACTACAGTAAGCCTCCCGTAAACCATCACAGGGCTCCCCGAGCGTCTACATACAGTACAAGCATAGGGGAAAGGCCCCAATTAACGGACACTTAAGGTTAAACCCATTTTTCTCACAAAGTATATAACATAGCGCAATTTTGAAAACGGATTATTGTAGATCTAACCTACCTTTATCTTCATGTTGAAAAAAAAATGAAAAAATCTGTTATACTTTAAAAGTTATTAAGGTTTGAATTTTTCGGCAAATTGTCCGGTTTTGGGGAACCTACTGCCTAAATCCGGACAGGGGGTCACCAAAGTCCGGACACAAAATTCGCTGCTTAATAGAGTAACAAAAGTTGCTGAAACCATGTTTTAATTAACAATTGCAACCGTTTTCTTTTTTGTGAACGTTCATGTATTTTTACATTTAATTATTATGTTGGTTTTTGCAACTTTTGTCAGTCAAAAAGCAAGTTTTTATGAAGATATGTATCTTTTTCTCGAGAGAGGGTTATGCGTTATTTTTAGTCAAGCGAATTGACCGCACGTTCAACTACACACACACACACACACACACACACACACACACACACACACACACACACACACACACACACACACACACACACACACACACATATTTATTACATATTGCCAGGGACCTATATTTTTTACACATATTACATAGTCCGTTATTTGGGCGCACGTGGTGGACGGTATTTGGCAAACCCCACTAGTTGGAGTTACAATGCAGCTGTTGAAAAATGCGTTCATTTAATACGTCGTATTGCATGGTATTTACTAATAGAGTGTATGTACTATCTACTTCAACCAATCAATTCATCTTAGAAAGTCGTAACTTCTTGCTGCACTTAGTTTACAAATGTCTAAAATTACAGTGAGAGTGCGAAAAACAGAAAACCACTTCCCGTGCAGAATGCGTGCGTTCAGTCGCCATGTTATTTTGGTGCGAAGTGTAAGGGGATATCACTGAATCGTTTTGCGCAAATTTTTTTTTTGTTGTGACCTACCATTTCTGAGATAACGCGTGTCCGTTATTAGGCGCCCGTCCGGTAATTAGGGCATTTCCCCTACTTCCATTTGAACGCTCACCGAACGGGAGCATCCTGGCTGCTTTCTGTCGAGCGTGAGAAATTTTCAAAGAATTTATTTTCGTGGACTTGGTCTTCTACAACAATAGCTGAGCCTTGTTTTGGTGCTGGACGGCTGTTATGATACCGGAAATCACGCCCGGACAGTAAGCCTCCCGTAAACCATCACAGATACTGTCAGGCTTTTACACACAGTACAAACACCCTTCCATTTGAACGCTCACCAAACGGGAACATCCTAGGTGCCCTACGTAAAGAGCGAGCAATTTTTGAAGAATTAATTTTGCAGATTGTCTCGAACACTTTTTGGACCCATCCTGAACTCAGGTCAAACATGAGTTACTTCCCTTCGGGTCTCATTCTATCGATGTAAACTGGCGATAGCCGTGAATCGATGATTATCAAAATGTTTTTGGACCGTGGTGCGTTTTTGCGCTAGACCTAACTTTTAAAATCTAAATAATAAATTGACAGCTTGTTACACAAACATTCTTTAATCATAAAAGAATTCTTTTTTCATCAAGACAAGATCAGTACAATTCGAAGTTGTGAAAGTTTGAAAAAAGAAAAGCCCGGAGGCAGGGTCACGCAAGGGTCGTAGCAGACGACGGTTTATCATGCATATCGCCGTTCCTCTCAACAGTCAAAAGCCATCGTTAGAGTTCTTGTGAACCACAGTTGTTTGTTTCGTGCATAAAAACGTGCTATTGTAAATAAGCTCACATCGAGTCGCATTCAAATAACTAACTGACGACTACATTGTGAAAAAGGGAAACTGGATCACACGGGTTCACGATGGCTCAGGGGTACGATAAACCACGCAAAAATAAATTCTTTGATGAAAATTGTTCGCTCTTTACGGAGGGCACCTAGGATGTTCTCAATCGGTGAGTGTTTAAATGAAAGGGTGTTTGTACTGTGTGTAAAAGCCTGACCGTATCTGTGATGGTTTACGGGAGGCTTACTGTGCCTTTAACAAGGGTAAAAGGAGAAACAGAATCCGTTAGTCGCCTCTTACGACATGCTGGGGAGCATCGGGTAAATTCTTCCCCCTAACCCGCGGGTTTACGGGAGGCTTACTGTGCCTTTAAGGAAAATCAATTAACAACAAAAAAATTGTTTGGGCGAACTTTTCCCATAAAATGTTTCACCTGTCCGGAAGACCGCCCAGCTCATTATGGGAGGGTGCGTGTTTCTCTGACATCACGTGGTCGAATTCGTCATATTTCATTCTGCTGATGTCCTACAATTAGCGCTTCTGGGATGATAACGCGGCGAGACAACTCCTGTGATCTTGCCGCGAGGTGGCGCCAGTTACCAGGCGAAAGAAAGAAGGGGCATAGCCTCACCAGAACCGACCATTGTCTGTTTACTGTATAAAATACACGACTTACGGGGGCATGTTTCTCGGATATCACGTTGTCGATCTTGTCATATTTCGTTCTGCTGATGCCCTACAATACAATACAATACAATACAATAACTTTATTAATCTCTAAAAGAGAAATTGCATTGCTGAGCTTTTGTGTCCGTAATAAAACATACATAAAACATTAAAAAATTAAGTAGATGTGCATGCATTGCCAAGGCACTGCATACCCCCAGCAAAAGACCAATCGTCCGTCTCTCTCTCTCTCTCTCTCTCTCTCTCTCTCTCTCTCTCTCTCTCTCTCTCTCTCTCAAACACACACACACACACACACACACACACACACGCACACACACACAAACACACACACACACTCACACACACACACACACACACACACACCAAGTCACACACGCACACATACACACACTCACTCACACGCACTCACTCACTCTCTCACAAAAACTTCATACACACAAAACACACACCCATTCGCACATAAGGACAGACAGACATACACACCTTTACAAACAAACACACATACACGCACACACATACACGTATGCACACACACACACACCACACACACACTCACACACACACACGAGTACAGACTCATGCACGCGTGCGCGCACACACACATACACACAAATACACACACACACACACACACACCCCACACACACGAGTACAGACTCATGCACGCGTGCACACACACACAAATACACACACACACACACACACACACTCACACACACACACGAGTACAGACTCATGCACGCGTGCGCACACACACACACACACAAATACACACACCACACACACACTCACACATACAGACTCATGCACGCGTGCGCACACACAAATACACACACACACACACACACCACACACACACTCACACACACACACAAATACACACACACACACACACACCACACACACACACACACGAGTACAGACTCATGCACGCGTGCGCACACACAAATACACACACACACACACACACACACACACACACCACACACACACTCACACACACACGAGTACCTACAGACTCATGCACGCGTGCCAGTGCGCACACACAAATACACACACACACACACACACACACACACACAAACAGTAACACTAACACATGTGCACAAAATGAACACAAACACACACACCGCGCGAGAGAGAAAGACTACAGGGAGGCATGACGTCATGATGCATTAATTGACGTCAAAGACTTTCGACCGTGACGTATTCTTCTTACGCGAGCTTTATCCATAGACTTGGAAACTACGGAATTTCTACCCGTCCAAAGCGGCCTTGGGTGGCGTTTGCTCAAAAAATGGGGGCGCCAATTTTACCCACCGTATTTTTGTTAGTATGGTCCCAATTTTTGGTGAACTTCCATCTCCAACTGTGGCCCATTTTCGGGCACAAAGAATCCTTCTTTATCATGTATTATTCAGTATGCACATTTCTCAAATCGATTTCGCTGGGATAAATTAACATGCATTCACCATCAACAATGCACAAACGAAAGTCAGCACCTTGCTGGTTATCACATATTGTCTAAGAGAGTAGAATAAGAGTATATAATCATGCAAAACAAAATCAACAATACTGAAACAATACAGAGGGTCCCAAAGGGGGGGTATCATCACGATCACGGGAAGGGAAATTTTAGCTTTCACGATCACAGTTACCTTGATTTTTGTTTTCACGATCACGAACATCAGTGGCAAATCACGGTCACGGTAAAAGTTGCAGGTACAGAAAGCACGTGTCAAAGTAAACACAACCACACAGTTATTCGCTCCTCTGGATCTATTGTTTATTCAACACAAAGTGACAACTGTTGCACTTTTTTTATTATTTTTTTTGAATTCTCTTTCATTCACACATAGATTTGTAATCAGTAACAAGAATGTTGTTTTCATTGTTTTTTCTCACGCTCTCTCTCACTCATACAGACACTCACAGGAATATACACTCCAGGGGCGGAGCAGTTAAGCCAGAGGGGGGTTGTTACAACCTGGGGTCCAGGGGTAGACCTTGTGGGGTACATGGGCAAGGCCCCGTTGGGGGGTCTGGGGGGCTTAGCCCCCCAGAAGCTGAAGAGTTTTAGCTATTTTATGAACAATTTATGGCTTATCCTTGATTTTAAACATGATCAACTGGTGTCAGCAGCCACTCATTATTTCTTTTAAAGTTAGTATTATTTATTTTTTTGACAGCCGGGGGGGGGGGGGGGGGGGGATTCCGGAACCCTAATCCGCCCCTGCACTCATACACATTCAACTCCCACACCCTCACTCACACACATGAATATATACTTGCACAATTTCACATTTTTAGAGCTAAATCTTTCTCAAAAACTATTGGGTGGATTGACATTAAAGTACATGTTTGTGTGATGGTAGAGTCTATAATAACAAAATCCCCAACGAACATGACTTCGATCGACTTTGACATGAGGATCAAGTGACCCAAACCGGCACGTCTCCCCGCCATAGTTCCTGAATTTAACCCATTGTTTGATAAGTTTACAGGCGCTAAAATAAATCCAAGCTTAATGCAAACTGATGCAAAGAAGCGACAATTAGAATCTATGCCAAGCGTGTCCCCGTTGCTGGGATGAAAAACACATTTCTAGTTTCGGTTTTGGCTACACGCAGACTCGATCAGACTCAAGCCAGTCGAGGTCACACTGAGCGAGTGACAGCCGGACGTGGCAATGTCGACAATGTCAATGATCTCAATCAAACTCAAAGATCTTGAACAAATTTCAAGATCTTTGCCTACATTCAGAACAGTCATAGAGCAACATAGACAGGGCTGGACTAGGGGGGGGGGGGGGGGTTACAGGGGTTGCGCAACCCCCCCCCCCTTGCTTAAGCATGAACCTCCAAAACGCTTTTTATTGTGGGGGAGGGAGGGGGGGGTTGCATCTGGATCATCATGAAATCCGAGGAGAAATCGCACCTCTCACCTCTCAAGACATTTTTCTTCAACGATTTTTGTGATGAAAAGTATGAGTCCTTACAATCTCAATTCTTCTTCATTGCCTATACAGCTTGCTGTCGAATTTACCTTTTTCGTTCAAGGAGAGGCTTCCTTTCCCTCCAGAAACATCAAAAACACGTTCAGCTTCAAGGGGGCAAAGCCCCCTTGCAACCCCCACCAAGGGGGCTTCGCCCCCTGGACCCCCACCAAGGGGCTTTGCCCCCTGGACCCTCATCTGTAACCCCCCACCCCCACCCCCTAGTACTTACCTAGTCCGGCCCTGAATAGATCAACATACCTTGACATTTCGTCTTCGGAAAGGCGGACCCGTAGCCTGACCTTTCCATCAAGGAAGGCATTCTCGCCGCCTGCTTTGGTCTGGCTTGAATCCACAAAATATAACAGAAGTTCGACGACAGTACCGCTGCACGCCATTTTTGATCTTCGAATTCGAATTTGACTGAATGCACTCAAAACTTTAGCACGAAGCCCTTCCATTGGATTAAGTTTTGCAGACTTTTGCAATTCGCCTTCTGATTGGATCTCTTTTTTGTGTGATTGGTTCTCTTAAAGGGAAGCAATCGCTGTCAAAATCATATTTCTGAATGTGTTGTTGCTTCCCTTCAATCGGGATTAGCTCCTTGACGAATAGAGGATCATAGAGTGATACAGCTGTGAAAAATGTACGTTGAAAAAAAAATGCTTTGCAATAATGCCCATCACGATCACGAAAACAAATCACGATCACGATCACGAGACTTGATTTTTTTGTCATCACGGATCACGGGCAAAGTCCCATCACGATCACAGAAATGGAAATTTCGGCAATCACGGTCACAGAAAGGTCAAAAAACGCCAATCACGATCACGATTTTAAACCCTTTGGGGCCCTCAATACAGAACACTGACCCCGTGCATCAGAGCGACAACACCAGCATCTACCGCCCCACCTGAGAATTGAAGATGTGAATTGCAGATGGAATGAACGAATTTCTGTAGCGTGTGGATCTTGCGGTTGGTTGTCTGAATCTGTTGCTCCTGTCTGTCCGTCTACTGTCAAATTCCGGTCTGAGTGGGTGCGAGTCGTCAGCCAAAATCTTCTGTACCTTGTCAGTCAGTCGTCGTTCATGTGTTGATGTGAAATTGTCCTGCTTCCTCCCAACCACCCCACTTGCTTTCCCTGATGAATTTATCTAATCTATCCCTGTCTTGCTTGTTGATGTTGCCACCCCAACACACGGAGCACGTTGAAGTGTAAAACATCTGAAGGATTTCTTGTCTGATGTTAAAAGACCTGAGTTTTCTCAAAAAGTACAGGCGAGAGTGGAGTTTCTTCACAAGGGCATCAGAGTTTGGTTTCCATGTCAACTTATTGTCTATAATCACCCCCAAATACTTATACTGCTCTACCTTCTCTACGACCTCCCCCTTGATCACTATCTCCCTGTGTACATGTTCCCCCCTCCTGTTGTCCATTAACATTTCTAAGATTACAGACACTAATTAATATGGGTCTTCATGCTGCTTTATTTTGTGTTGGGGGGGGGGGGGGGGCATGTTTCTTTCACATCACGTCACATCACGTGGTCGTGCTCGTCATATTTCGTTCTGCTTATGCCCAACAATTAGCGAAGATTTCAGACACAAATTGATACTGACCGTCATGCTGCCTTCTTTAGCGTTGGGTTTTAAAGGGTCGAGTATAAAGCTTAAAGGGAATATATCTAACAAAAAACCTGTCACAAATCGCCCATGGCTGTATTTTGAGTAGGAATCCCAGACTGTAATTCTCATTGTGACGCACTTTGCGCGACTCCCAGTTTTCGTCCTATCTTTTGACCATGAGCATTCCATGCGCTATTCCTAGAGATACAAATTTGAAATTGAGCCGAGAGCTACAGAGTTCGTTTTGGGGGTTGAATAGAGGACAACACTCAAATTTGTGTTTGAGCGTTCTATTTTTCAAATCTAAATGCTGTGTGTGGTAGTCACAGCAGATGGTAATATTCCCCAACGAACATTAATTTTGGTTGTGTCTGTTATCGTTTTAGCCCTGTATGGCACGGAATTTGCATGCGTTAGCTGGACTGTAGGTTTGACTCCCTCAATCCAACAGTCTTGATCTGCTTTGAGGAATGGGTATCTATGAAAACTAAATAAATAATGATGACGACCGGAAGTCCGGACTCCTGACAGCAGAGCTGGGCAATGCAAACCGCTCGCTGATTAAATTTCATTTAACTAATTGGCATAGTTTCGGAGCAGTTTTGAGCAAATCATTGCATTCTAAATTACAGTAAAGCGAATGCCCCTTGAACTTTTTAAGGTCCAAATCGTCAGAAAACTGTCCAAAATGGCGCCTTCGGTATACTATCTTTAAAGTATCGGTCGGTCACTGTTGTAGTTTTACATTTCGACTTCAGCGACGGAGATTGACAGGCCGACAAATCGCAAAATGCACGTGCAAACCATGACCTCGTTCCGGTGCGAACATTACTGAAATTCACGTGCAATCGAAAGTAAAATAGCCTCTGTGAACTGTGTTCAAAGCAAGAATCTATTGTGTTTGATATACGCCTACGACACACTAGATGAATACCCGGCTTCGCCGGGGTGAATCGCGAGACAGAGACAGACAGCGTGGCGGTTCACCACAATCACCTTTGAAGGCGAAGTCCTCTCAAACGGGATTGAGAATTTTAGAGCTTATTTCTAAGCCCTATATTATCTGTTATGGCTTCTCAAACGCCAGAACATACAGACAAACAAAAGCCGCCAGACCCCATCACAAACAGAGCTCTACAATCCACAGGTGTTGCCTCCACACACACACAGAGACACAGAAGCCGTATATATCTATCTATATATATATATAAATATATAGAGATAGGTGACAGTGGATTTTTCGATAAATAGATTCGACCTTTGCACTTTTACAGTGAGGACAACTTACGGGTACATGCAAGGAAAGTCCACAACTTCTAAGGCGAACAACTCTGCAGAGTCTGCTGTGAAGGGCGACGGTAGTCTCCCTGTCACACTTGACCCCCTTTGAATGAACTTTGTCCCCAAAGTTCCAAACCATGGACCCGCCAAGCTTAGGTCCCTCCCAGGTTGGTGGAATGGGAACAGCACGAAAATGATTCGGTGGCCTGAACATTTCATGTCGAGTCCCATCGCTGTCGACGACGCCAAATGTAACCGAGTGCCGAAACACCACAATCACCTTTGAAGGCGAAGTCCACTCAAACGGGATTGAGTATAACTGTTATGGCTTCTCAAAGGAAGGCCTGAACATACAGACACACCAAAGCCGCCAGACCACATCACAAACAGAACTCTACAATCCACAGGTGTTGCCCACACACACACACACACACACACACACACACACACACACACACACACACACACACACACACACACACACACACACACACAGAAGCCGTATATATATATATATGTATATCTATATCTATAAATATATAGAGATAGATGACAGTGTATTTTTCGCGTGGCTATAAATTGATTCGACCTTTTCACTTTTACACTAAGGACAACTTACGGGTGCAAGGAAAGCGTTCTGGACAGTGCAGTGACATTCTAAAAATAGTAACGTAGTAACGGGAATATGGATTGACGCCACACGAAGGAAGGGAGATAAACGCTGAAAACACTGGAGAAGATAAGGAAGAGTTACTGAGAATGGATCCAGAGAAAAACCAAAATCGGTTCAGCGCTGCGCGCTGAGAGCACGTGTTGAAATATCTCATCGAGCAGGTTGTGTCCGGGGTGTAGCTGAATTTGGCCACCAAATTTGAAAAAGATCCATCGAGAACTTTGGCCGTGCATCGCGGACACACACATACACACACACACACACACACACAAGCACACACAAAAAAGCACACACACACACACACACACACACACACACACACACACACACACACACACACACACACACACACACACACACAAGTCGTATTCATATATAGAAGTTTGAAAGCTGTGTACTATCTTTTACCGTTGAGTAAATTTAAGAAACCCCTTTAACACGAACAGACTTGCTTTCGGAAAGCAATTATCTAACGCGAGAAGATTAAATAGAACTTCAAAATGTCAGTAGTGACCAGGTCGACATTTCAAGTTCCAGAAATTTTTTCCCTTCATTTTACAAAGGTCTGTTTGACAATTTCATCTTGCTTATGCAGTTTGTCAGCGTAACATGATAGTGTTGATGGAGATTTACGGCTTAACGGCCATGTGACTCAGAGGCGGATCACATCATTTTTAAGGGGGGGTTTCGAAATTTCTTTTAGGGACAATTCGACGACGCGAAGCGTTTAGTTGAGGGCGCCAAGCGTTCGAACCTCCTAAGGGGGTCCGGAAAATATTGATAAAAACAAGTAGGCTCCAAGCCAGCTAGGCCTACCGTGCACCCCGCTCAGAATCCAGCTTCAGTATAGGCCAGAGATATTTATTGGGGTCTACTGAATACGTTTTATCAAGTTCGCCACGAAAAAACTCATTCCCACTACTACTTATGCCCCTTTGATTAAGGGTACCCCCTCGAACGCTAAATTTATCTGTGAAATCACAATGCACAGCTGCAATAAATGAACAGAGAACCACTTTTTTGAAATCAAAACAGTTAAGTCAAGAAATAACGGTTTTAGGTGTGACAAAAAAAAAGAACAGGTTTTAGGTGTGACAAAAAAAAGAACAGGGCCTGAGTACGGTGATAAATACAAGACTTATTTTACAACCATTTGAAAAATACATACATCCCCCGTGGCTGCCCACATAACGAAATCGTTTTTCTCGTGTTTTGAACTTGCCAGTGTTACAGCACAGAGCAGAGTCCGTCCCACACTTTGCTTTGTGTACATCACGTGGCCACCCAAACACCCGCACAACGCAACATTTTCACGAGAAAAACACGTTTATTTGTTTGCTTTGTCTGTATTAGGCTACACATTTCTATCTACATTTACCACTGACACACCAAATTGTATACTTTAGTTTGCAAGTGAATCGTTATCATACAAAATAACGTTATCACGAGACGAACAGAGATCTCAGAGATCGTCTGCTTCTCAACTGTTTCGCGCAAATCGTGTAATATCTATTTTTGCGGAAACCTCCCGAAGAAATGCAATCTCAGCGGCTTCCACCTGCAACATAGTCGTGCTTATTTGGAATGTGACGTCCTGTTCTTCGTCAGTCACACCTATCTCGAAAACTAAGCGTCGCACAGAACCAGCGCCCTTCCAGTAGATAGCGCTTTGTCAGACCTCAACCCTTCGACTTGTCCGGCTTGTGTGGCCCTCCTTCCAGGCGACGGATCATTCTCCTGCCGGCTTTGCTCTATGTATGGGTCGCTGAGGCAGGCAAGCCACCCGACCACAAGGTGGCAATCCATCGGGCACCCATAACAGGGGGGTCATAACGGGTTCATACATTTGCTTGTCGTTAAAGCTGAGGTTTGATGTACAATATTAACAATACTTTCTCTCACGGACTATGACACCATACTTGGTTTAAACATAAGTTTATTTTAACAAAAGTTCCAATCATGACATGTATACAAAATACACAGGTAACAGCAACAAGCTAGAAGCTTATAGTGGTGTTTATGCATGGACAGTACAACGGAAGGCGGTAACGGCTGAACAATTCGTCTAAGTAAACCAAATCTATTAGGCAAAAAAAAAATAGGTCTGTTTACGGTAACATAGGCCCAAAAAATAGGGTCGGTAGGTCGGGATTTTTTTTTTTTTTTCCAAAAAACCATATTTTTACGTTATTTTGCCAAAAAAACAAGTTGGTTTTTTTGGTTTGTTTTTTGTTTTTTCCCAAATGCCAAAAAAAAGTCTAGGGTCGCGCGAAAAAAATAGGGTCGGTCGGGTTACCGTAAACAGACCTATTTTTTTTTTTGGCCTTACACCATGACACCATACTTGTGGTGCCCGTTCAAGCCAATCGTGCCATGTACATCTAGATTGAGGTAGAGTGGATTCCCTACATTCGTCAAATTTGACAAAAAATCCCCCTGACAAGATTTTTAATTTTTTCTCAAAGAGATCAAGATTTTTAACAAGATTTGAAGCACAAGATGTGAAAGTGATGAAGTTTTAGGACCTTCTTTTTACAGTGATAGACCTGATTGGAAATAGTTTTAAGCCGCGTGGAGCTTTCCATGTAAACTGAGAAAGGAAACACACTTCCATCGGTATCGAATAGCTTTAACTGCTGAAGAGTCGATAAACAATAATAACCAACCAACCAACCCCCCCCCCCCCCCCACACCGCCACCTCCCCCCACCCCTCCCCCCCACCCACCACCTCCCCCCCCCTCCCCCCTAAAGTTTTCAGGACTTAAAACAAGTAATCGCTAACTCATATTTATGCATATTGTGGTTACAAATTATCTTTACAAAACTCAGCTGAAGAAACGATAACAAGTAATCAACAACAAACTCTTTTTTTTTTATTCCAAAAACACAAAGACTGCTAACGTTTAAAAAAAAATCAAAAACAAGAATTGTAGGTCATTGGAACGTTTAATTATTGAAAAAAACGAAACGTTACATTTACAGTACCGTCGACCCAGTGCTATTTTAAGCAGACAGACAGACAAACACTTATGATACAAATAATACATATGTGACCCTCCACCACGAAATGAGTCACATGTCACCTTTGCCTGATTTTCATATTTTTACATTTTCCTAAAGCGTTTTTTATGCTCTATCCAGTGGTGAAAACCGTTTCAGAAAAGAGCAAAAACTGTTGAGTTATAAGCCTGTGACCAAGGTGACCCTCACACTGTTACCAGACACTCCCCGGACTTATATTAAGCCTGGCGCAGAATCGCGCGAGGTGACATGCGACTCATTTCGTGGTGGAGAGTCACATATATAATGAACTAATCTCAACATCGTCAATTAAACTCGCCGGCATATTGTAAGTGAGTTTCTTCGACGATTTTGAGTTAGTTCATTATTCTTATCATACGTGTTTGTCGGTCTGTTTACTTATATACGACCATTGGGTCGACGTACTGTTAATGAAACGTTTTGTTTTGTGAACAATAAAACGTTTCAATAACCTAACATTCTTGTTTTTGGATTGTTCATTTTTCCCGTTGGAATGAAATTTGACATGTACAAGTAAATAATTATACCTGCAAGAATGTATGCATCAGTTTGCCTTTATGTCTTCTTTTTTAAACCATCAGGATTATGCTTTTCTCATAGATTCACACTTTATAACTCGGGGACCAGAAATTGCAGTGTTATGACAAGAAAAAAAAAAGCATCGAAGGGAGGTTAGAAAAGCATGTATTAGTTCAGAAAGTCTTCAGTTGCCCCCCTTCACCCGGAGCGGATCACAGCAAAATGTAATGAATAATTTTCAGGTCTGCCACGATTGTATGTCTTAATGTGTGTGTGTGTGTGTGTGTGTGTGTGTGTGTGTGTGTGTAAAGCGATTCCATGAAAACTACGGGACCGATGATCATAATACTGTACATGAGATTTCTTCAAGATGATATCCCCAGCCGTTGTGTTTCTCTCTCGATAAAGTCTTTGATGACGTCAAATCCAGGTGTTTTACAGAAGTTGAGGCGACACTAGGGCGATTTTGGTTTTTAATACAATTGATTGACATGTTGGTCAAGCAATCTTTGACTAGGTTCGAACTACGGGATTGAATTTCAGCTTTGAAGCTCAAAATTTCATCAATTTGATCATTAAAAATCAATTGTTTTTAATTAAATTTGATATATGAGAACTGATTTTTTTTATTTTTATTGCATTGTACTTTTTATTACGTCATGAATCACGCAGCCTAGCGCTACCCCACCCCCCGCGGGTTAGGGGGAAGTCCCATATTGGTTGGGACGAGAAAGAATTTACCCGATGCTACCCAGCATGTCGTAAGAGGCGACTAACGGTTCTGTTTCTCCTTTTACCCTTGTTAAGTGTTTCTTGTATAGAATATAGTCAATGTTTGTAAAGATTTTAGTCAAGCAGTATGTAAGAAATGTTAAGTCCTTTGTACTGGAAACTTGCATTCTCCCAGT
>NC_090251.1:10872701-10895201 GCF_037325665.1 Littorina saxatilis
TACCCCATCTCGATCTTCAGGATTTGGCTAGGCAACGCTTTACTAGTCTAGGGAATAACAAATCCCCGTTTTTAGTGTTGATCTTTTAGTTACTACCGTACTTTTCGGACTATGAGGCGATACTTTTTTTTTCTCACTTAAAATCGTGGGGTCGCCTTATACACGACGTCGCCTTATTCTCGGATAAAATAGGTTTCACGAGCACTGTGAACTTGAAATCAATGAGCAATGTTTTGATTTCGCTTTGGCACGTGACTTGCGCTTTTTAGTTGCAGGTGCGCATGAACAGCTCTCACTCACACACACACACACACACACACACACACACACGCACTCTCTCTCTCTCTCACACACACACACACACACACACACACACACACACACACTCTCTCTCTCTCTCACGCACACACACACACACTCTCTCTCTCACACGCACACACACAAACACACACACACACATTCTCTCACACACACACACGCACACACACACACACACACACAACACGCACACACACACACACACTTTCTCTCTCTCTCTCTCTCTCTCTCTCTCTCTCTCTCTCTCTCTCTCTTTTGTCGTTGTATTTCATTGTATTATTTTGCTTGTTTTTTTTCCATTGTTTGCTTATTTGTCCGTTAAATCTACTTGTCTATCATGTATGTATTAGAATTTGTATTTCTATTAGACGTAGGGACAGGTTGTAAGAAAAGGCGTAGCCTGAAACCTCTATCCTTCTAAAATCAAGTTCCATCATCATCATCATCATCATCATCATCATTATCTTTTTCTCGCTCGCATACACACACACACTCTCTCTTTTTTCACACACACACACACACACACACACACACACACACACACACACACACACACACACTCTCTCTCTCTCTTTCACACACACACACACACACACACACACACACACACACACACACACTCTCTCTCTCACTCTCTTTCACACACACACACATACACACACACACACACACACACACACACACACACACACACACACTCTCTCTCTCTCTTTCTTTCTCTCTCTTTTTCTCTCTCTATCTCTATCTCCCACAAGCACGCCCGCACTAAAAGATTAGGAATATTAAAGTCGACAACAAGAAAATAATCCGATGGCATCAAAATCTTCCTGCGCGCCCTAGCGCTTGCATGCTTTCAATTCATGTGTCCCCTCTTCAGAGAAATGAAGTTTTACGCCCTCGCCGCGATGACAGTAGAAGCATGTGAGACGGGTGAACGTCCTCTTCTCTCTGATCATGCCTGCTAAACAAGACACCTGAGAAAAAGTGAAGAATCCAACGGCCAATTTTTCTCCGCATCAAAATCTTCCTGCGCGCCTAGTGCTTGCATGCTTCCAGTGCATATTCCCCCCTTCCTCTCTGGCCAAGCTTGCTAAAAAGGACACCTGAGAAAAAGGGAAGAATCCGACGGCAATGGGTCATAGGCATGCTGGCCAGCGGTCGCTTGTTGATCAATTACTGCGACAAACAGGCCCGAGTTGGCCGAGTAAACCCTGCCTTAGCCCTTCATGTTTACCGTGCTCTCGCATCTTTGCCAGCCCCCTGTCGAAATTAAGGTCGTGGACGTCGTCTTTTTTTTCTACTGCTGCTTTCAACAAGATTTTGAGAGGAAAAAAACGTAAAAATACTTTCGGTTTTTTTTTCTCATGTACCTTCAACATGTTTATATTTCAAGGTGCAGTCAATAGTTTGTAACAGTGCTTTGCTTTTTTCTTATTTTCAATCTGGTTTGAACAATACTCGTCTTTTTTTGGGGGGGGGTGAGAACGTTTTTCCCTTAATGATAATACCGATTTAGAAATTCGATCGGGGTTCTATTTTTGAAGACTAAGAACGATAGCTGACGATGCGCAACATCAGCCAGTGTTTGGAAAAGTGGTCAAGTTCAACACAGGGACAGACTCGAACCTCACTCTCCTTCTGTTTCGGCCAACGCTACCATCACAATTGTTCCTCCCCCTCCCCCCCCCCCCCTGCCCGCTTCCAACACAACAGTTTTCAGAAGCGGCAGCCTCCGGAAGGAACTAGGTTCTTTGACGCGCGCTCTCTGTATCTGATCCGTTCTATTTTCTCAGTATGACATCCGTTCAGAAGCTTATTGCACATCGTACTCAACGGTGTTGATGTTGAAGAAATACGCGATAAACATTACAGTACTGGTAGACAGAAACTGTCTTTCTGGAATGTTCCCCTGAACTAAATTTCTTCAATTTCATACGGAGATAAAGATTTGCAATATCAATGAAAGTGTTGACTGAAAGTTCATGTGTGTTTTATGGAAGCTTCTACTAATTAAACTATGGTAATACCTGAAGAGATTGTAAACAGTTGCTCAAGTTTTGAATGGAGTAAAAAAATTAACGCTCCATCGGTCCTGCGTGACGCTCTCGGGTTCATAAGTTAGATAAAAAAAAATATAAAAAAATATTCTTGGTTTCATGGAACCTGAATTGTAAGACTAATATAAGTCTAAATGAATGTAGTCGTGTCAAGCTTCATCGGTTTAAATAAAATTAATTTGGGAACAGAAAACAAAACTTGATTGAATGTAACACGGACCAAGAAGAAGCAATCGAACATTCTGCACAACATCTTCGTTTTGTTTCTTCAAGGTCTGACGTGTCTTGACCGCGGTCAGAAAGGCCAACTTGCTACAATCCTTTGTTTTAACTCCTGTTGTGTCTGGCTCTCGCCATTTGTTTGATAAGATCGGGTCGTCTGCGAGTAACTGCCAAAACGTGTGTGGGGCGCCATATTACGACATCAAGTGACGAGGGCGGCAGGAAGTGTGCGGTTTATGTTACTTCGGCTCGCTAACTTTGCCTCCTTGTGTCGAAGAGTTCTTGCTGGGGATGTGTCACACTGTCTGAAACCTGTGCTTCGTACAGTTGTTTGTCTTTTTCTTCCCTGACTGTGTTATGTGTTCAAGAATTGTTTTTAGTAGCAATATCAATTGGCGAAATGTGAAGTCAAACATGGTGAATTATTTTACTGTCATTTGAAGTGAACGTTTCGTTTGTGTTGAAAAGAAACCTGCAACATTGAGAAGCGGATTGAGTACATCTGGCCGCGCTTCCAAGTTTAGTTGAATGGTCACTCTTTGTCATGATTGGATAGTTAAGGTGAGTGCTTATATTTGTTATTTATCAATAATTTGTGACCCTTGCGTTGTTGTTGGTGGTGGTGGTGGCGTGTTCTTCTTCTTTGTGCCATCAATGATTGCTTTAATTTCTAATGTATTGACCCGAATAATTCGAATGAACACGAGATGATGGTAAATCAGATTTGTTGTGTATTGTTTGTTAGTTTGTTTGTGTTGAAGCTATATGACTGACTTCGTGCTGCCCTTTGCATTTTTCTCGAATCACAGATTCCTTTCTTCTTTTACTGTGTGTGTGTGTGTGTGTGTGTGTGTGTGTGTGTGTGTGTGTGTGTGTGTGTGTGTGTGTGTGTGTGTGTGTGTGTGTGTCTGTGTGTATGACTATTCACACACCTTCTAAAAGAAAAGTCTTAACTGCTCTACATGGACTATTTGAGGCAAACATACCGACTTTGTCACAACGGTAGTCTAGAGTTTCAACGAAGATGAGACTCAACTCAACTCAACTCAACTCAAATTTTATTGGCTTCAATTTCCACATAGAAGAATTTGTCTTGCGCTTGGGATTAAGACATAATAATAATAATAATAACGATTACTTATATAGCGCGTAAACCTCGTGGTGACGAGCCCAGAGCGCTTTACACTTACACAATCATAATACAAACAAGGAAAGAGAACTAAATCCGAATAAATTCAAACATGGTCACACACACCCACACACGCACGCACACACACACGCACGCACACACACACACACGCGCGCGCACACAGTCACACACACAATCTTTCTTTCGTCATTGTCAATGTTCAGGTAACCCGCAATGTCATTCCATGTACGCATACGTTATACTAGTACAACACACACAGGCACATACACATCTTCACGAACGCCACACTTTAGTAGATAATACACGTGGCAGCGCCAATGACTCACCAATCATGGGATCTCCTTCAGAGGTCTAACTTAAACATGTGTGTTTTGAGGGCTGTTCTAAAGGCAGATGGTGACTGGGAATCCCTAATGCTCCGGGGGATTTTCTCCCAGACAAGAGGTCCCTGGTACTTGAAGGATCTCTCAAATCCATAGTTAGTTGATTTTCTGTTTCTTTTTGGTTTACTAAGTACATTGGTATCTGTTGCAGAGCGAAGAGAGGAGAGGTTTGAATATTTTGATAACATCTCAGAGAGATAAGCAGGTCCTGTACCATGAAAGAAAGAGAAACAAATGCATGCAATTTTGTATTAAAGACATAGGCAGAAAGTAAGAGTATAACATATAAAAACAGCATTCATATCACATTTCATGTAGCACACACAGTAATCACTAGTATAGACTAACATGATTTCTTGAGTATAACAATATTGACTGATGTGCAGATATTTTCCCTTTAGCAACCATATAGGGCCACACAAGTTGATGCGAATAATTGATGCGCAGAAGGTAGGTGGTTTTTTTTTGTTTGTTTGTTGTTGTTTTTTTTTGGGGGGGGGGGGGGGTAGAGGGTAGAGGGGTGTTAAAGACGACCTTCTTTTCTTTTAGGTCAAGAATAAGATATTGAATTTTTTTTAAAGGTCACATTTTTGACAGCAGGAGACGCGATCAGTTTCTGTTAAATGCTCATGCATGATGCATTTCAATTGTCAACTTGAAAAGAAGAGTTCGATTTAACAACCACCGAGTGTCCTTGCTTTATGGTCTATTTTACACCACGGGGCGGGGACAGATACCTGCTGTTTCATCTTCAGGCAGGTATGAATATTGTCATCTTTTGTCCGCTGAAGCGGATGTCTCCGTCTCCAAAGTTATGCAAAGACTCAACTTTATGAGCTAGAAGTATGTTGGACATTTTTTCGTCGCTTGTTGTTGTGTTGTTGTTGTTGTTGTTGTTGTTGTCGTCGACATCGTTGGTGTCGTTATTGTTATTGTTGTTATTTCAGCTTCTACTGTTACCGGCACGGTTGGCCTAGTGGTAAGGCGTCCGCCCCGTGATCAGGAGGTCGTGTGTTCGAACCCCGGCCGGGTCATACCTAAGACTTTAAAATTGGCAATCTAGTGGCTGCTCCGCCTGGCGTCTGGCATTATGGGGTTAGTGCTAGGACTGGTTGGTCCGGTGTCAGAATAATGTGACTGGGTGAGACATGAAGCCTGTGCTGCGACTTCTGTCTTGTGTGTGGCGCACGTTAAATGTCAAAGCAGCACCGCCCTGATATGGCCCTTCGT
Source organism: Littorina saxatilis (assembly GCF_037325665.1). Classification (NCBI taxonomy): domain Eukaryota; kingdom Metazoa; phylum Mollusca; class Gastropoda; order Littorinimorpha; family Littorinidae; genus Littorina; species Littorina saxatilis. Next base: position 10,878,062 of record NC_090251.1, read on the forward strand.
GGTCGGCTGGGCGTTAAGCAAACAAACAAAAGCTTCTACTGTTGTCGGTCGTCTTTGTTGTTGTGGACCCTGTTACGGATGGTGATGGATTTGATGATGATGATGATGATGATGATGATGATGATGATGATGATGATGATGATGAGCGAACTCTCTACAGCTAGCATTTCCTCTTCTTCTTTATTTACAACAGTTTTCGTGTGAGAAAACACGTACTTGCGCGCGCACACACACACACACACACACACACACACACACGAAAATCTGACTGTAATGATTATATGAGAGAGAGAGAGAGAGAGAGACAGAAAGAAAAAAAAAGAGAGAGAGAGAGAGAGAGAGAGAGAGAGAGAGAGAGAGAGAGAGAGAGAGAGAGAGAGAGAGAGAGAGAGAGAGAGAGAGAGAGAGAGAGAGCATCTTCGTATGCATAATGCCATTTGCATTTTGACAGCTTTTTATTGTATTTAGTCAAGGCGACCCATTAACATTAAAAGCCTTGTACGTCAAAACAAAACTGGCCGATCAATCACTGTGGGCTTAAAGTTTTCACCTTTTAAAGGGTGAGGAATGACGAAACGGGAGGAAGGATTCAGCGAAAAATTCTTACGCACTTTATTTCTACATTAGCTGTCTTGAAACACTTTCCTTGTTCGGTCATGCGTGAAATGCAGATGTCACTTAGACCCAGGCACGGTCGCGTGCTTACTCAATACCGTGACGGTTACCTGGTACCGCCAATCAAATCCATTGGTCCGTGTCACTATGCCATGATTTCCCTCGCTTCGTCCTCGGACGTCGTGTAAAGATAGCCTACCTTATGCCTCGGTCTCACATATACGATTTTTCGGAAGTGTCGGGGATAGTTAAGTCGGCTAGGTCGGAAGTGTCGGATGCAAATTTGGCTCCAAATTTCACTCCCGACCTGTCCTTACGACTGATCCGACCATGTAGCCGACAAGCAGACGACAACCACCCGACTTTAGGGCCGACAAATCCAGACACTTCCGACTGCAGTAACGACAATTCCGACTGCAGTTACGACAGGCCCGGCTGAAAAACTTCCGAACAATAGCCGACTCTCACGACCAGTGTAACGACTAAACCGACTAGCTAACGACTGTCCTAACGACAAATCAGACTGCCCTTACGACTAATCCGAACGAAACTATGCTACCGACAAATCTGACCACCCTTACGAGTCTTCCGACTACTGTTACGACTAATCAGAATCGCCTTACGACTAAACCGACACGCTTACGACAACCACCCGACAAATTTCTATTCGTCTGAGTCGGGAGGCTCTTCCGACTGTTTTGAAAATTTCAAAACAGTCTGAAGGGCCTTCCGAACTATCCGACTTTTCAAAAACAAAATTGCTAATTCTCACGAACTCTCCGACCTCTTCCGACTTCCAGCCGACTACCTAAAGTCGGGTGACATTCGTAGATGTGAGACCGAGGCATTACCGTGTAAACGATCAGGTGAATCACTTCAGATCTGCCCTGGCCCGGTGGGACGCTGTCATCTTGGCCCCGTCGTCATATTACCCCCTCGATATATACTCGGACTGAAATGTTGTTTTCTGGTAAAATTTATGAAGTGAAATTATTTAAGGACGAAAAGCATGTCAGTGTCTTGCATGGGAAGAAAATTGGTGGTGAAATTTAATAGATTTCACCCCAAAAATCGATTTCTTCGAAAACGTGTACCGAGTGGTTACGTCCCTTGAATGAGAAGGGAAACATTTTTAGGATGAATCAAATTTCTAAATTAAATACAAAAAATTGGTTGAAAAAATTTGGCCTCATGAATGTAAAATACCCTGGGTCGCTCATCGGTACTATCGAAGGGTGTTTTTTTGGTTCAGTGTGGAGCTTATACAAGATCAACGAGGCCGAGAATCGTAATATGACGGCAGGACCAAGACGTCAGCGTCACACCGGTATGCAAGATACAAGTTAGAGGCTTTAGTCCGGGGGAAACTGTACCTTCTTCTTCTGGGGGGCCCGGGTAGCTCAGGTGGTAGAGCACTGGACTTGTGATCGAGAGGTCGCTGGTTCGAATCCGGGCCGGGACGGACACGGGTCAACTTTATGTGCAGACCCAGAGACGGTATCCATCTCCCACCCCCGTGTCACCACAATGGCACGTTAAAGATCTTGGTCATTCTACCATAAGTGCAGATGGCTGATACCACCTAAACACGCAAACATCAAAAAGCCGTGAGGGCGTAAAACTCGAATCGTATAAACCAATTCATGTCCAATATAGGCAATTAAGACCTGACGGACAATAAGCCCCTTACAATTTACTTACTTTCTTCTTCTTCTGCGTTCGACTGACTACACGATCAACGTCTCTCTCCGAGGGATGCCGCAAAGCTGGCCGTGCGGCGAAGATCATCTGCCGTTCTCCAGAGTTTGGTCTGAAGGTCTGTTCAGTCTGGCAACTGCTCTCGGCGCCTTGCTTCGTGGGAGGGAAACTGTACCATCAACTGTACAGTTTATCCCGGACTGAAGTTTCTAGACTCGACTCCTGCCTACCGGCATACATGGATAAAGAGGATCCTTCCACTTGGTCACATACAGAAACTTAGCAGCTAGCGTGGTCTTTCTGCTTGCTGTGTGGAACTGGAATGTTGTACATGATTCATTTCGCAATTTGTCAGGCTGTGGATTGATAGAGGTTTTATGGACAGCAGTGAAATTCAGTGTAGGTATCGGTAACAAAATCATGCTAGCAAAAAATGTCCAACTCATCACAGACGAACACAAAGCTGTAGTTAAGTTGTGTGAATGAACTAACACAGTTTGCGCATCTGATAAACAAAGGGAAGTTAATAATAATAATAATAATGGTGATTTCTATAGCGCTTTCGAACACACAAAGCGCTTTACAAAAGCAATAACAACATCATTACCAGAATGACGCCATTGACAGAATAGAACACAATCATAAACACTTTACAACAAAAGCCAAAAACAAAACATAAATGTTACAAAAATCCAGAGGCTCTTACAGGAACGAACTCTCAGTATACACAATTAAAATGCACACACACACATACACACACACACATACACACACACACACACACACACACACATGCCCACACACACGCACACACACACACACACGCGCGCACACACACACGCACACACACACACACACACACACACACAGTAAACATTGTTCATCCGAAAGTGCACATTCACAGGGTCGCGACAACTACATCATCAACATTAACCTTCTAGAATGCTTCTCTGAAGAGGTGAGTCTTGAGATTTGCAGAGATGGACTGAGACGTCGAGACAAAGGGAAGTTAGCGCTGTAAATGCATACGACATAATTATGTTAAAGAGTAAATGAGAGTTATGCAGAACGAGTATCCTGGCACCTGACAGAATGGTTACCGAGAGAATAACAAGCATTAACATTAACAAGCGACTTTCATCCTAAAAAAAAGATGACCGCCGCAAGCTCATAAATTATGTTCCTCATTCTGCAAGGCACTTGCTCTGACTGACTGACACACTTTCGTACACAGGTCATACACACTACACAAGAACCAACTTGTAGTCCTGACCGGACATAGTCCTTAGATCAAGACTGGTTTTTGGCTCACGTAAGTGTAGCCTATGCGATCGTAACTTTGTCTGTCTGTGCGTGCGTGCGTATGTGCGTGCGTGCGTGCGTGCGTGTGTATGTCTATGGTAGAAACTCTAACATTTGAAGACGTCACATTACATTGACGTCACATTATGACGTAAGAGGGTTAGACGTCACGCGAAGGAAGTACTGAAAGTCTCGGTCATTATTATTTTGAGCGGGCCGAGACTAGTTGGCAGTCGTGTCCCTGTAAGTAGGCTACATGCAGACAGACAGATCTAGATCTAGTGTCTCGCTTTCTTGCACAGTTTCACCTATGCTCTTTCTGTGTGTGTGTGTGTGTGTGTGTGTGTGTGTGTGTGTGTGTGTGTGTGTGCGCGCGTGTGTGTGTGTGTGTGTGTGTGCGTGTGTGTGTGCGGTGTGTGTGTGTGTGTATGTGTGACGGAGTGATTGAGTTTGTGTTACTGTTTGTCGATTTCTTACGTGAGCCTTGATGGCTTCGCCTCTTGTTGTTTTTTTAGAGAACAAACAGACACATTGTCACAGGGTTGCCTCGAAAGTATCTGTGAGAATCTTAAACATACGAGACAGAGCGCTGAAACTGCCAACTGTTTGAACAAATATAAAATTTCAAACTAATTCTATTTGTGTGGGTCTGCATGTGAAAGGATGTTGTTAACATAGGTAAACTTCTGGATGGATCTATAGTGTGACCTGAAAGAACTACACAATACCAGACGAGAAAGAAGGTGCCTTTGAGTTTGTGTTCTGTGGACAGGGGGAGGGGGGTCTAGAGGAGGTGGGGGGGGGGGGCGCTAGTGAAAGTTGAGGTGGGGGCAGCGAAACAGCAAGGGGAGGGGGGCGGGGGGCGGGGGCTAGAACAAGTTGGGGGGGGGGGGGGCGCTTGAGAAAGTTGAGGTGAGGGCTAGAAAACGTTAGGGTGGGAGTAGGGGCTGTGCAAACCACTCTTCTGTATGTACACTCGCATACTGTAACTGTTATCAAATACAACAGTTTTTCAAAGGGTGCCTTTGAAGAAGAGGTACGCGCCAACAAGCCTTCTGTGTTGGTTTCAGTAGTGTGAGTGTGCTTTCTATGCTATAATTCAAATAATGCTCGAACAAATTTTACACTCAGATGTCCTCGTACCAACCCCAGATCTCCCATTTACTCGCAAACTATAACACTAATTGAATATAGCAGTTTTCCAAAGGGTGTCTATGAAATTCAAACAACTCCCCCTTGAGGTGGCTATGCTATATTTCAAATCGTGTTATATTTTCAACAAATGTTGCACTTAGATGTCTTCATACCAACCTCCGATCTCCCATTTACTCGCAAACTATTAATTAAATGTAATAGGTTTCTGTAGGATGCCTATTTACATAAACTACTAACACAAACTCCATTTAACCGACAGCTGAAAAGAGTAAAGCGGGAGAGATTGTACCTCTCTCCTCTGTTTCACCAGCAACCGAGAAAGGACGCGAAAGATGAATGTGAAAGTGGATGATTGTACTGTATAATCTTTTTGTGGCCGGCTACCCTGGCGGGGACATCTATCCGCGGTTTCAATACGGGTAGCCGGGTATCGGATTTCTGAGGTCGCCTTTGTCCCAAGCACGGAGGCTCACCTTGGCCGTTGTCGGGTCGTGTGGATATAGAGAACATCCGTATGTTGTTGAGATAATTCAGTTCGGGATGCTTCCAACCCCCCTCCCCTCCCCCCCCCCCCGCCCTCCGGGGGCCAAGAAGATGTTTACCTTTTTAACAGAGATCAAGATTTTTAACAAGTTGTGAAGAAGCAAATGTGACAAGACATTTACATTTTTGCCGTGTAAGACCTAAACGAAACTATTTTTAAGCATGGTTACTGCCATGTGGAAGAAGAAAGGAAACACGCTTGCATGCGCATCGGGGATAGCCATTTAGTCATGCAGGGACTACAGTTCGGTTCGAAAAAGCGTTGAGGGATACGCCGTTCTTGTTTTGCCTGTGCTGGTTACAGGCGAACGGAGACATTTTTACATGTTGATAAATGCAATCACACTTTCACATTGACAGACAGGTAGATGAAAAGGTGACAGCCAGACAGACCGAACACACACGCGCTCGTACGCACGCACACACAGACACGCGCTCACACGCACATACACGCACGCACACACATACACGCACGCACGCACGCACGCACGCAAGCACACACACACACACACGCGCGCGCGCGCGCGCGTTCATATGCAGATGATTTTTATTTTAAATTGTACATGATCTTGGTAGATAACCATCGGCTTAGAAAATGTTTAAACTTCCATAAAATGTACTCTCCTCCCTGTCTCCAAACCTGTCTTCTTCTATTTCAGACGAAACTCAGTTAACCCAGTTCCTAACACTGAGGGGTCCTGATTTGGCCTATCCCGTATGGTCCGCTGGACCCGAAAAGCAAACGCTAACTAACTCTTAACACTGTCGACAAATACTGGACATGATACATAGCTCAGTTGGTAGCGCGCTGGATTTGTATTCAGTTGGCCGCTGTCAGCGTGAGTTCAAACCCACGTTCGGCGGAAATTTATTTCTCAGAGTCAACTTTGTGTGCAGACTCTCTTCGGTGTCCGAACACCCCCCGTGTACACTACATTGGGGTGTGCACGTTAAAGATCCCACGATTGACAAAAGGGTCTTTCCTGGCAAAATTGCTTAGGCACAGTTAATAATTGTCTACCTATACCCGTGTGACTTGGAATAATAGGCCGGGAAAGGTAAATATGCGCCGAAATGGCTGCAATCTACTGGCCGTATAAAATTTCATCTCACACGGCATCATCGCAGAGCGCCTAGAACTGTACCCACGGAATATGCGCGATATAAGCGTCCTATTGATTGATTGATCATTGTACCCCCATCTCCCCCCTTTTCTAGCCCGCTGTCCAAAAGACCCACAAACCCAACTTGCAAAACAGACAGTGCATAAGATTAACTGAATCTGCAAACCGGTGGCTTCACTTCGACAGTCATTCTGTCCGCTGGTTTCCTCTTTTTCATGTGTAGTATAGCTCAGCACGAGGGCAAACTATACTCGTAGCCAAAATAAAGATTACCTGGTTAAGCCCCGTGTTGGCATCGTACGAGAAACACATCTGGGGACGGCAGGATTCGGTCGCCGCCTTGTGTGGTGCGTGATACAGATCACGACAACTTGATGCAGGATGTTCAAATGGCGGTTTAGAAAGTCAGTTGTGTTTCAACCAGCTTTTAGGTTCAGGTTTGGACGCCAGGATGCGGTGGTCTTCGCGTTGTTTGCTGCTTGACAGAGATCACGAAAACATGATGCAGGATGTACGAATGGCGGTTTAGAAAGTCAGTTGTGTTTCAACCAGCTTTTAGGTTCAGGTTTGGACGCCAGGATGCGGTGGTCTTCGCGTTGTTTGCTGCTTGACAGAGATCACGAAAACATGATGCAGGATGTACGAATGGCGGTTTAGTAAGTCAGTTGTGTTCAGGTTTTGAAGGTTTACGGAATATGCGCGATATATTATTGGAACCAAAAAAACCCAAGAAAGGTAAGTTGTTGGAACGTTTGTTATTGACAAAACAATACATTACACTTACAGTCACTAACAAGATAGTAACGTATTGTTTTGTCAATAACAAACGTTCCAACAACTTACCTTTCTTTTATTTTTATTCTGAATTTTGGAACGTTGGCAGTCTCTTTGTTTTTATATTTAGTCAAGTTTTGACTAAATATTTTAACATCGAGGGGGAATCGAAACGAGGGTCGTGGTGTATGTGTGTGTGTGTGTGCGTGTGTGTGTGTGTGTGTCGGTGTGTGTGTGTGTGTGTGTGTGTGTGTGTGTGTGTAGAGCGATTCAGACTAAACTACTGGACTGATCTTTATGAAATTTGACATAAGAGTTCCTGGGTATGAAATCCCCGAACTTTGTTTTCATTTTTTTTTATAAATGTCTTTGATGACGTCATATCCGGCTTTTCGTGAAAGTTGAGGCGGCACTGTCACGCCCTCATTTTTCAACCAAATTGGTTGAAATTTTGGTCAAGTAATCTTCGACGAAGCCCGGACTTTGGTATTGCATTTCAGCTTGGTGGCTTAAAAATTTATTAATGACTTTGGTCATTAAAAATCTGAAAATTGTAAAAAAAAATAAAAATTTATAAAACGATCCAAATTTACGTTTATCTTATTCTCCATCATTTGCTGATTCCAAAAACATATAAATATGTTATATTTGGATTAAAAACAAGCTCTGAAAATTAAATATATAAAAATTATTATCAAAATTTTTTGTTCGAAATCAATTTAAAAACACTTTCATCTTATTCCTTGTCGGTTCCTGATTCCAAAAACATATAGATATGATATGTTTGGATTAAAAACACGCTCAGAAAGTTAAAACAAAGAGAGGTACAGAAAAGCGTGCTATCATTCTTAGCGCAACTACTACCCCGCTCTTCTTGTCAATTTCACTGCCTTTGCCATGAGCGGTGGACTGACGATGCTACGAGTATACGGTCTTGCTGCGTTGCGTTGCGTTCAGTTTCATTCTGTGAGTTCGACAGCTACTTGACTAAATGTTGTATTTTCGCCTTACGCGACTTGTTTTTATTCTTTATTGGAACGTTTAACTTTTGATAAGATATAACTTTCACAAGTATATCAACCCAATGGGCTTTACAGTGGGATAGAGACCACAAGAAGATAATGCAGGATTTACGAATGGCAGTTCAGAAAGTCAGTTGTGTTCTAACCATTTATTCGGTTAAGGTTTTGAAGTGTTACTCGCCATTTGGTTAGTTATTGGAACGTTTAACTTTTGACAAAACAAAATATTCACAAGTACATCAACCCAGTGGTCTTTACGGTGGGGTAGAGACCACGAGAACCTGATGCAGGATTTACGAATGGCAGTTCAGAAAGTCAGTTGTGTTCCAACCAGCTTTTAGGTTCAGGTTTTGAAGTGTTACGACCCATTTGGTTCCTTATAGGAACGTTTAACTTTTGACAAAACAAAACATTGACTAGTACATCCACCCAGTGGTCTTCATAGTGGCCAGACAAACAAACTGTTTGGTCAATGTACTTGTCAGTTTTTCTTTTGTCAAAAATTAAACGTTCTAATAACTTACCTTTTTTACATTTAGTCAAGTTTTGACTAAATGTTTTAACATAGAGGGGGGAATCGAGACGAGGGTCGTGGTGTATGTGTGTCTGTCTGTCTGTCTGTCTGTCTGTCTGTCTGTGTAGAGCGATTCAGACTAAACTACTGGACCGATCTTTATGAAATTTGACATGAGAGTTCCTGGGTATGATATCCTCAGAATTTTTTTTTTTCATTTTTTTTTATAAATGTCTTTGATGACGTCATATCCGGCTTTTCGTGAAAGTTGAGGCGGCACTGTCACGCTCTCATTTTTCAACCAAATTGGTTGAAATTTTGGTCAAGTAATCTCCGACGAAGCTCGGACTTCGGTATTGCATTTCAGCTTGGAGGCTTAAAAATTAATTAATGACTTTGGTCATTAAAAATCTGAAAATTGTAAAAAAAATTTTTTTTTATAAAACGATCCAAATTTACGTTCATCTTATTCTCCATCATTTTCTGATTCCAAAAACATATAAATATGTTATATTTCGATTAAAAACAAGCTCTGAAAATTAAAAATATAAAAATTATGATCAAAATTAAATTTTCGAAATCAATTTAAAAACACTTTCATCTTATTCCTTGTCGGTTCCTGATTCCAAAAACATATAGATATGATATGTTTGGATTGAAAACACGCTCAGAAAGTTAAAACGAAGAGAGGTACAGAAAAGCGTGCTATCCTTCTCAGCGCAACTACTACCCCGCTCTTCTTGTCAATTTCACTGCCTTTGCCATGAGCGGTGGACTGACGATGCTACGAGTATACGGTCTTGCTGCGTTGCATTGCGTTCAGTTTCATTCTGTGAGTTCGACAGCTACTTGACTAAATGTTGTATTTTCGCCTTACGCGACTTGTTTGTATTTTTTATTTAAATTTTTTTTTTTTTTTTTACAATTGTTTGTTTATCCCAAAGTCGTACATAGTTGTTGTTTTGTTGTCTTTTTTTTTTAAAGCAACATGCACTGGACTATGATACACCCACGCAGGTCCGACATCCAGGTTTTTTCAACGTGTCAAGATTACAGACTAATTCCGTAAAAAAAAACACCATTTTTCTCTCGCTGTCTGGTTACCGAACGGAACAATGCCTAGCCTGCCGGGACTGTGTTGTGCTCGATGCGGAGTTGTGTCGGGGCAAAGAAGCAACCATTTTGGTAATGCACAAATATTTGTCCTCCCCCCCTCCTCCTCCTCCTCCTCTTCGTCTGCTATCCTTGCCCGGTCGCTATCGCCTTTTTCTCTCATCGTCTGCTTTGAGGATGTTGACTGCTGTTGTTCGAGGCGTTATTGGAGGCGGGGGAGGGAGCATGATTAAGGATTGTTGATTTGTGGTTACCGATTCTGTGTGGGAAATTATTATTGTTGTAACGTCAAGAGTGTTTTTGTTTTGCTAAAACAGTACAAGTAAAATGTTGAAAGAGAATTAAAAAAAAAAACCAAGAAAGATTACATTATTGGATCGTTGTATTCAGGACAAAACCAAACATTAAAAATAAGAACTTTGACCTATCGGCCCTACCGGCACGGTTGGCCTAGTGGTAAGGCGTCCGCCCCGTGATCGGGAGGTCGTGGGTTCGAACCCCGGCCGGGTCATACCTAAGACTTTAAAATTGGCAATCTAGTGGCTGCTCCGCCTGGCGTCTGGCATTATGGGGTTAGTGCTAGGACTGGTTGGTCCGGTGTCCGAATAATGTGACTGGGTGAGACTCATGAAGCCTGTGCTGCGACTTCTGTCTTGTGTGTGGCGCACGTTATATGTCAAAGCAGCACCGCCCTGATATGGCCCTTCGTGGTCGGCTGGGCGTTAACCAAACAAACAAACAAAACCTATCGGCCTTTAAAGTGGACACACAAGAGACACGGAAGACAACACAATTAATGATGCTGTGATATCTCAGAATATGACTGGGATGACTCCAAGATGATGAAAGCAAATTTGCAATTAAATCAAATAGATTTGAATTAAATTGTAAAACGATTAAGAAGAGAGAGAGAGAGAGAAATAGGACACACATTTTTAACTGAACATGCAAATCATCTAAATCCGAAACAAAAAAGTATCGCGATTGTAGAGGTGATTTCACTGCTTGTTCACAGCAGACATGAACATGAAGTGAGATAAGGTTGTATAGCCCACGACACAGCAATGCGTCAGAGCACTGTCATACACACACAAACCAAACATTCCGTCAGAACCGCGCATGATTATGACACTATACTGAATCCCATATCGTGTCCTCGTTGGCAGGCACAAAGTCTTGCCTTATCTGCTTCAAGGCTCTATCCACTCTTTCACGCACCTTGATCATATCGATATCGATCGATCATATTGCACTTACTTCTTCCCTGAAGATCGCAGTAGGAGGTCTAAAACCAGCTTGGATTGGATTCCATCGAACAAAACCAGCTTGGATTTGATTCCATCGAACAGGAAATTGAAATCGTTAAACGTCGTTCGCGGGAGTTTTCGCTGTTTCTTAATAAACTGTAGGTGCCGTTTTCTTTGAGGTTTTGATATTAAACCATAAAACTTCCGGGGGGGGGGGGGGGGGGGGGGGGGGACCGTGAGTTTTTTCTTGATTTTTTTTCTATCGCGAGCCTTACATGGCAACAGTATTATTTCCGAAGAAAAGAACATCGTTTGTCTTGTCATCCGTTCCAACAGATCGAATACCTAATAACTGGTGTCAGGCTGTAACTTTATTTCAAAGTGATTGACCGAAAGGGGGCCCGGCAGCTGAGTTAGTAGAGCACTGGACTTGGGATCCAAGGGTCGCAGGTTCGAATCTGGGCCGGGACGGACAGGGGTCAACGTTAAGTGCATACCCAGGGACGGTATCCATATCCCACCCCCGTGTCCCCACCACTGTAGCACGTTAAAGACCTCGGGCATTATGCCATAAATGCAGGTGGCTGATTACACCTAAACACGCAGACACCTGGGTAGCGCGACTCTGTTGCTGCTAGCTTTCCACTGGGAGGAAGCGACCCGAATTTCCCAGCGATGGGACAATAAAGTAATGAAAATGAAAGAAAAAAAAAGAAAATGAAATGTGTATAGTTCGTATGCACCGAGAAAGAAAACACATGTCAATTGCATCGGTCCGGCATATCCAATAGGGACGTTACAAACCAACGGCAAACCAACCGACCAATCCTACTTCATATCGTCACGCTCATACGATAATTGCCTTTGTCATTTTTTGATGTTTTGAGAAAAACGCAAAAAACTTTCTTTGGTTTCTGAACAATCTGCCTATCTGATTTTAGTTATAAGTTGCACACTGCCTATCTCGAGCGGTGACAGCTAGATACCCGTGAGACAAAGAGCTGACAGCAATATTTTCAATCAGCAAAACTGCATAACAACCCACAAAGAGCTTTTGGATACTTTCACATTCTCAAAACAAATCTTCCTGTATCATAAAGAAAAAGTGCCTTACTCAAGAAACGAGATCGGCAGTTTTGCTTACGTTACCGTGGCAATGGTTTCCGATGGTCTGAGAGTTTGTACTCTCTAACACATGATAGATACCCTTCCAGTAGCTTCCCCTGTAGTTTCACTACAGAAATGCCTAACACTGAGATAGGTAGTTTCCTTATGAGCGTGACGATATTTGTGCTTCAGCACATGGTCATATTGATAGCCATGTATCATCCTGACCTCAGGTCAAAATGAGTTCGGCTCATTCTCTCCCTGACAGGATGCCATGGTTTTCCTTGTCTGGCGAGGAAATCGATTTTTTTTACATATTTAGATCTTTTCGTAATGTGTTATGGATGTAAGCAGATTCGCGATCGTCGATAATGATTTTTCATGGTGTTGTGTAATTTTTAAATTACAAAGGAATTGATATGTAAGACAGTTTCAAGCGAGCTATTTTTCGCGGCTGTGTTTACTGTGATTGTGTCACGTGATTGTTTTTGACAGTGATGCAACCATATATTACGGTCTCCTTCCGGCAGCAGTCCCAAAATTTCGACTTGTTTTGACCTTAGAACGATGTCTTTATCATAACTGTGAAGAACAGAACGGAGATCACTGTCGAAGTCGGCCAATCTGCAATCATTTTCGTCTCGCGAACACTGCTCGTGAACAACATATGGGAGATAACTCTGTATTCTTGTTTTGATAGATTCGCGTAGGACTTTCGCGTCCGGTCAGAGAGACAACTGGCGATAGCCGTGGAGCGAGGATTATCAGAATGAGCCATGAATGTGGGTTATTCTCCAGACCTGTGTACCAAGGAAACCTTGTTACGAAGTTGACATTTCTTTTCTTAACTGAGACATGTTAACCATACACATTGATTTCACAGTCTGCTTCCATATTTGTACTTGGCCTGCAGAGAAAGAATTAGAAATACGTGCACATTGTGTTTATCTACGTTCAGTTAATTACAAGGGTTTCAAAGTACGTCAACTTTTGTATGTCTGATGTTATTTGATGATGTTGTCTGATGTTGTTGTCTGATGTTGTTGTCTGATGTTGTTGTCTGATGTTGTTGTCTGATGTTGTTGTCTGATGTTGTTGTCTGATGTTATTTGATGTTGTTGTCTGATGTTGTTGTCTGATGTTGTTGTCTGATGTTGCTGTCTGATGCTGTTGTCTGATGTTGTTGTCTGATGTTGTTGTCTGATGTTGTTGTCTGATGTTGTTGTCTGATGTTGTTGTCTGATGTTGTTGTCTGATGTTGTTGTCTGATGTTGCTGTCTGATGCTGTTGTCTGATGTTGTTGTCTGATGTTGTTGTCTGATGTTGTTGTCTGATGTTATTTGATGTTGTTGTCTGATGTTGTTGTCTGATGTTGTTGTCTGATGTTGTTGTCTGATGTTATTTGATGTTGTTGTCTGATGTTGTTGTCTGATGTTGTTGTCTGATGTTGTTGTCTGATGTTGTTGTCTGATGTTGTTGTCTGATGTTGTTGTCTGATGTTGTTGTCGTGTACCAACAAGAATTAAAAACGTGTTGAAAAAAAAAAGTACGTCAACTTCGTAACATGGAAACCAAACGTTATGACATGGATTTGAACACTAACAATTAAAATGGTTTATGCTGCATGCCTGTATAATTATCTAACTGGAATATTACTGAACAAAGCAAAGAGAATACATTCTAGTTGCCATTCAATATACTCTATAATCATTTAAAGGACTAAAAATGAAGGTTACAAAATGGTACACAGCTCTGGAGAATAATCCTTCAAGTACTTTCGACCGCGATGAAGTCTAAAGTACACCGAAAGTCAATCAAACCATTGACGTCAGCCATCTAAATCGACCCCCAATGATTTCAGCATCACCTAGCTACCTGTCAAAGGGTAATAAGTCAGTATTGGTAGGACCGATGGAAAACATTAATTTTTGTTCGTATTGCTTCAAGATTTCTTTTGGTGTCAGCATTATTGTTCAACCTTGTCATACATAAACCGACAACGGCGCTGAAAGCGTGTTTGCTATTCTTGAATGAGAATACGGAAAATATTATAGAGTGTATTTTTTGCGAGGTTTTGAAAGCTTCATGAACGGTTGTGGATCAATGAGAATAAGCAAACTATAAAGTACTTTTTGTGGGGAAAGTGCACTCGACGAAAAGGGACCATCCTAAAGGGGAAAGTTTATTGCTTGTCAGTAGGTCATTGAAAGTTGCACCGCTTTTCGACCTTCGCAGTTTATTATTTCATTTATGTCGTGCCCTCTGCATAACAGCGAGGCAGGGGTTCCAGTAAAAGAAAAGAAATAGAATGAGAAACTAGGAAAAGTGTCAAAAGTAATTACACACTGGCGTCAAAAAAGGGCTCAAACTGTTTCGGGATTTGTGGATTGCAATCAGTTTTAGGTACAGTTTTTTTTAATTCTCGACTGTATGCGTGATTCATGTGATTTACAGGCAGACAGACTGACACCGACACAGACAGACATACACATACGTGAGATGTCGTTTGTCATGTGCAGGCGACAAACGTCTGAACATTTTAAATCGCCGAAAATATTGACGTCATTACGACAGACCCGTCTCTTTCGCGATTTCAAGTTTTCAATCGCCGTGATTTGTCAAAATTCAGATTCCTACCTCTTTGGTCTTTGATGGTTTACAATCAGTCCACTGTGTGTTATCAGTCAGTTGTCCTTTACAATTAATCCACTGTGTGTTATCAGTCAGTTGTCCTTTACAATCAGTCCACTGTGTGTTATCAGTCAGTTGTCCTTTACAATCAGTCCACTGTGTGTTATCAGTCAGTTGTCCTTTACAATCAGTCCACTGTGTGTTATCAGTCAGTTGTCCTTTACAATCAGTCCACTGTGTGTTATCAGTCAGTTGTCCTTTACAATCAGTCCACTGTGTGTTATCAGTCAGTTGTCCTTTACAATTAGTCTGTCTAAACTCTGGAAGAGTTCTGACTTTAAGTTAAAACTCATCCCCAACAATGTGAAAAAAATTATCTTTAATTCACAGATCCCATGTCAATTGAAAGCGCTAATTGTGTCCATATGTTTATTAAGCTGTATCATCCCAGGAAAACAAAGTGTGCAGAACGAATGAAAACAAGTCGCGTAAGGCGAAAATACAATATTTAGTCAAGTAGCTGTCGAACTCACAGAATGAAACTGAACGCAATGCCATTTTTCAGCAAGACCGTATACTCGTAGCATCGTCAGTCCACCGCTCATGGCAAAGGCAGTGAAATTGACAAGAAGAGCGGGGTAGTGGTTGCGCTAAGAAGGATAGCACGCTTTTCTGTACCTCTCTTTGTTTTAACTTTCTGAGCGTGTTTTTAATCCAAACATATCATATCTATATGTTTTTGGAATCAGGAACCAACAAGGAATAAGATGAAAGTGTTTTTAAATTGATTTCGACAATTTAATTTTGATAATAACTTTTATATATTTAATTTTCAGAGCTTGTTTTTAATCCGAATATAACATATTTATATGTTTTTGGAATCAGCAAATGATGGAGAATAAGATAAACGTAAATTTGGATCGTTTTATAAATTTTTATTTTTTTTTTACAATTTTCCGATTTTTAATGACCAAAGTCATTAATTAATTTTAAGCCACCAAGCTGAAATGCAATACCAAAGTCCGGGCTTTGTCGAAGATTACTTGACCAAAATTTCAACCGATTTGGTTGAAAAATGAGGGCGTGACAGTGCCGCCTCAACTTTCACGAAAAGCCGGATATGACGTCATCAAAGACATTTATCAAAAAAATGAAAAAAACGTATGGGGATTTCATACCCAGGAACTCTCATGTCAAATCTCATAAAGATCGGTCCAGTAGTTTAGTGTGAATCGCTCTACACACACACACAGACAGACACACACACGCACATACACCACGACCCTCGTTTCGATTCCCCCTCGATGTTAAAATATTTAGTCAAAACTTGACTAAATATAACGAGGAAGATTGTTGGAGTTATGTTGCATTCCCAATATCATTTCTCTTTACTACCGGAGACATGCATTACAGAATACAGAATACACAATACACAATACACAATACACAATCTTTAATTACCCATGGTTGGGGATTTGTGACGACATTGCGGTTAAGAAACATTTCAATCCAGCCATATACACCAGCATACGCATCATTTACACAAACTGATCAACAACATTAATTTAAAAACAACACTGGACAGCATAAGTTTAAAAATACATTCACTAAAACTAGCAGTATACACTCAAAGCTTCCTCGCCTCAAGTCACACACACACACACACACACACACACACACACACACATACACACATACACACACACACACACACACACACACACACACGCACGCACGCGCACGCGCACACACGCACGCACGACATTTGCTACGCTACCACCTTGAATTCGTCTTTCATGTTCAGTCTCAGTTTCTGTTAGTTTCAAGTCAGTATATTTTTAGATGCGTTGCGAAAAACACTCCACTGTTCATTGTTGTCCGTTTCGTCTGTTTAATCGTCAACAGTTTCATGTAAGAATGCCGTTGTATTTCATATTAATTTATAGCTCATGTTGCATATAGTCTTTCTAGTCCTCTTGCATAATACAAGACATCAGGTTGGAAAAATCAAAGGTTATATGAAGACAGTGATTCCAGTCTTTGTTCGGCCGTGTGTGCCAATAGCGTAAGTGCTACAAAGTATCGCGATTTTCCAAATTTGTACCAGTAAACACTTTCATCCGGTTACACAACTTGATCTCAGTTGCACTAAACACATTTAAATTCTGAAGAGGACGCATAACAAAATGTTTCCAGCTTTTGTGCAGTTTCAGCTTCTTTTTTGTCGTTGCGTGGAACGGTTTAAAAGTGCATGACACTTCAGATGTACCGTGAGAAAGTTCTGTCCATCATTCA
>NC_090251.1:10902701-10916587 GCF_037325665.1 Littorina saxatilis
TGTATCGATGTGTCTTTCTGTGTCTGCCTCATGTATGTGTCTGTCTCTGTATGTCTGTCTCTGTGTGTTGTTTTAGATGAGTTACGAAAAATTAGACTTTGTAATAAGGCCAAAAAAAATAGGTCTGTTTACGGTAACATAGGGGGAAAAAATAGGGTCGGTAGGTCTTTTTTTTTTTTTTTTCCATTTTTTTTTCTCCCCTCTCTATGATGTTTCACAGTTCATTTCTTCTCATCAATCCCTGTTTTTGCCCAACATAACTATAAACAGTACTTTGAGGTTACATACCTTCTGTCGTCTGCTGTTTGAGTGCAAACAGCTCTATTTTGAATGCGGTTTTTTTTTCAGACGATCCAAAAAAAAGATTAGGGTAGGGCCTAAAAACTAGGGTCGGTCGGGTTACCGTAAACAGACCTATTTGTTTGTTTGGCCTAATGTACTTGCAGAGGTGGGTGCATACGTGTGTGGTAGATGGGGCCTGAGAAGTTCGCTGTTAGTCACCGGAGCTCTAAATTGGCGTATTTGTCCAAGAAACTGGCAAAAGAGTGTTGTTGTTTTCCAAATACACTTGCCAATTTAAAAACAATATTACCCACCGCAAGCCGATCGAATGCAGAAAGAAACAAATCGGTTAAAAAACTACAACATTCTAAGACATTAAACAAGGCAAACTTGCAAACTTGCAAAACTGCATTTAGGTACACTGGAGTGCGCTCTTTTCAAAATGTCAACTTTTAATTAACAACTGTCCATACAGACATACTCCTTGAAAAATACTTTCACAAAAACCCTCCATGCAAAGGTGTTCTTTCTCATTCTGTTACGACAACCAAAAAATGTTTCAATCGGTCAAAGGTGAACGGTAAGAGAGGATCAGCTCAAACACTTCACGCGGCCATTTTTACAAATAAGGTTCAGGCAGTTGTAAACCTCTTGAGACTTTCGTCAAACTTCACACACCGACGAGCATCACTTTGCTAATATTTCAGGTGACAGGTTACGTTTGAACGGCCAAGTTTTTATCTTTCCTTTCCCAGTCCCCCTGTTTTTACTTCCAGGTCTTGTTTTTCACCGTGCCAAAGGCCGAACTATGTCAAACTCGGAGGTTACAAGGGTTTTGTGGTAATTGGCAAAAAGTTTGGTATTTTGTTTTGTCACCTGTGTTTGTCATCTTTGGTCTTTGATTTGCTTTGGTGTGTGTGTGTGTGTGTGTGTGTGTGTGTGTGTGTGTGTGTGTGTGTGTATGTGTGTGTGTGTACTTTGTGTGTGTGTGTACTTTGTGTGTGTGTGTGTGTGTGTGTGTGTGTGTGTGTGTGTTTGCATGTGCGTTTGTGTGTGCGTGTATGTGGGTGTGTCAGCGTTTGTGTGTGCGTTTGTGTGTGTGTGTGTGCGTGCGTGCGTGTGGTCTTCTACGGAGACAAGGTAAAGGGCATACATATTAACGCTTCGCATACACTCTGTCGGTTTGGGTAATCTTTTGTACATACACCTTTTCTTTGTATCTACCTTGTGCTATACGTCGTGCGAACGTGAAGATATCCACTCAAACAGTCTTTGAAAAGCTGCAAGTGTAAACTTTTGTTATTTTGAACCGAGTACAAATATTTAGATAATATTTACTCAAAGTGTGTTTACACTGTTTTTGCGAAGGATAAAGAGTTCACAAAATGTAAGCTGCAAAAGTTTCTTGCGGAAGACAGGACAAGATATTCACGTTCTGGGTTGGGAACTCTGTTAGCTAGTGTGTTTGTTCACTTCTCTGTTCATTTGTTTCTCTTGATTATGGTTTTTTCGTCCGAAACAGCAAATAATTTATTGATTGACAAAGGTCGGAAAAAAATCAGAAACTTTGTTCTTATTTAGCACCAGTTGTCAGAATGTTGTCGAAGTGTAAGAACCACCATATGTTCTACCTATCGCTTTTATGCTATATGGCGGAATAATTTCATGTTCTTGTTCTTGTTCTTGTTCTTGACTTGGAATTGAGTTTTGAGACATCGATCTTCTATGTTGAAGTAAGGCGACTCGATCCTACCTAAGAACCACACAGACCGAATGATAGATACAAACGCAAAGTCTTCCACCAAAAATTCCATCTCACACGGCATTAAGTCTCAGGAAACATGAATACAAGCATGCAGGAAAAAAATATATGGGTAGCGCCGTGTATATGGCAGCTCGCTTTCCCCAGGGAGAAAGCAGCCCGAATTTCCATGAGGGTAACCTCACTGGACTGTAAATCTTATCCAATCCAATCCAATCCAATCCAATATTGAAAAAGTGTGTCTATTGTCATGATCTAATTTGTTCTTAATTGTTGTCCTGATTTTTTTTTATCATAACAGCCCGCGTTTCTATAGCCTACTTTCATGTTTGGTCTTCATGCAAACCCCCCTCTCTCTCTCTCTCTCTCTCTCTCTCTCTCTCTCTTTCTCTCTCTCTCTCTCTTCACTCTCTCTCTCTCGCTCTCTCTCTCGCTCTCTCTCTCTCATTCTCTCTCTCTTCACTCTCTCTCTCTCTCTCTCTCTCTCTCTTTCTCTCGCTCCCTCTCTCGCTCATTCTCTCTCCCTCTCTCTCATTCTCTCTCTCTCTCTCTCTCTCTCTCTCTCTCTCTCTCTCTCTCTCTCTCTCTCTCTCTCTCTCTCAGACTCTACCACTGTTTGTCTTTTGGCGTAAGTAGGTTTGCATACGCTTGTGTTGACACGGAGTATAAACATCGCACACATGATGTTGAGGTTCTCTATCCCAGTAGACCACACCAGACTTAAAGACCCGCTCACCTTAAGAGCTTTTTTCCCTTCCCCACCAAACAGTGTGCTATTAGAAGAGAAACTGATGAATGAAAAGCGTTTGGAAGGGTTTGCATTCAGTGGTTTGTTGAGTGGTTAGTATGAAAGCAAGGTAGATAAGAGATTTAAACAAGTCGCGTAAGGCGAAATTACAACATTTAGTCAAGCTGTCGAACTCACAGAATGAAACTGAACGCGCTGCATTTTTTCAGCAAGACCGTATACTCGTAGCATCGTCAGTCCACCGCTCGTGGCAAAGGCAGTGAAATTGACAAGACTGAAGAGCGGGGTAGTAGTTGCGCTGTGCTGCATCGCACGCTTTTCTGTACCTCTCTATATTTTTAGAATCAGAAAATGATGAAAAATAAGATAAACGTAATTTTGGATCGTTTTATAAAAAAATAATTTTAATTACAATTTTCAGATTTTTAATGAGCAAAGTCAATAATTAATTTTTAAGCCTCCAAGCTGAAATGCAATACCAAAGTTCGGCCTTTGTCGAAGATTGCTTGGCCAACATTTCAATCAATTTGATTAAAAAATGAGGGTGTGACAGTGCCGCCTCAACTTTTACAAAAAGCCGGATATGACGTCATCAAAGTCATTTATCGAAAAAATAAAAAAACAGGTCTGGGGATATCATATCCAGAAACTCTCATGTAAAATTTCCTAAAGATCGGTCTAGTAGTTTACTCTGAATCGCTCTACACACACACACACACACACACACACACACACACACACACACACACACACACACACATACACCACGACCCTCGTCTTGATTCCCCCTCTATGTTAAAACATTTAGTCAAACCTTGACTAAATGTAAAAAGAGCTTTTTCTGCTGTGCACTGTACAGCTTTTCAAATGCGTTCAAGGGGTTTGGGCGAGTTTTGGATTATTTTGTCAAGCTGTGATGGGTGGAAGTGTTGCTTTTGACAGACCGTGGTAGGTCTCCTTTCAAATACACTGTTGTCAGTAATCCGAAACAGACGGACTACTAAGGTTTCAAAATCAAGAATAAAGAAACAAGAAAGGATTAAGTTTATGGAACGTGGAGTTATAGGTAGATAATGTGTTGCTGTACGTTTACTTTTTTATATTTAGTCAAGTTTTGACTAAATATTTTAACATCGAGGGGGAATCGAAACGAGGGTCGTGGTGTATGTGCGTGTGTCTGTGTGTGCGTGTGTGTGTGTGTGTGTGTGTAGAGCGATTCAGACTAAACTACTGGACCGATCTTTATGAAATTTGACATGAGAGTTCCTGGGTATAAAATCCCCGAACGTTTTTTTTCATTTTTTTGATAAATGTCTTTGATGACGTCATATCCGGCTTTTCGTGAAAGTTGAGGCGGCACTGTCACGCCCTCATTTTTCAACCAAATTGGTTGAAATTTTGGTCAAGTAATCTTCGACGAAGCCCGGGGTTCGGTATTGCATTTCAGCTTGGTGGCTTAAAAATTAATTAATGACTTTGGTCATTAAAAATCGGAAAATTGTAAAAAAAAAATAAAAATTTATAAAACGATCCAAATTTACGTTTATCTTATTCTCCATCATTTGCTGATTCCAAAAACATATAAATATGTTATATTCGGATTAAAAACAAGCTCTGAAAATTAAATATATAAAAATTATTATCAAAATTTTTTTTTCGAAATCAATTTAAAAACACTTTCATCTTATTCCTTGTCGGTTCCTGATTCCAAAAATATATAGATATGATATGTTTGGATTAAAAACACGCTCAGAAAGTTAAAACGAAGAGAGGTACAGAAAAGCGTGCTATGCAGCATAGCGTAACCACTACCCCGCTCTTCTTGTCAATTTCACTGCCTATGCCGTGAGCGGTGGACCACGAGTATACGGTCTTGCTGCGTTGCATTGCGTTCAGTTTCATTCTGTGAGTTCGACAGCTACTTGACTAAATATTGTATTTTCGCCTTACGCGACTTGTTGTTTGTTTGTTTAACGCCCAGCCGACCACGAAGGGCCATATCAGGGCGGTGCTGCTTTGACATATAACGTGCGCCACACACAAGACAGAAGTCGCAGCACAGGCTTCATGTCTCACCCAGTCACATTAAGTTCTGACACCGGACCAACCAGTCCTAGCACTAACCCCATAATGCCAGACGCCAGGCGGAGCAGCCACTAGATTGCCAATTTTAAAGTCTTAGGTATGACCCGGCCGGGGTTCGAACCCACGGCCTCCCGATCACGGGGCGGACGCCTTAGCACTAGGCCAACCGTGCCGGTTGTAAGTTTACTGTTACGTTATTTTGTTAGATTGCAGGGATGTCGTTAGGCGTCGGACATCGGACATTTATCGATGAAAATCCCCAAATGTCCGATTCACATTGCCGCATGTCGGTCAGATGTCCTATCGTTTTAGCCTCAGCGTGGTCATTGTCCGATATGTACTCCATTCCTTCGGACAGCGCGATATTCGTTAATTTTCATTTCAAGATACAAATCTTCTAAAAGACCGAACGCTCTCGTGTTCAGCTGACACTGGAGTTGCCAGTGCAGATCTTTTCTTTTGTCGGGAATTCCCGAACCGTTTGCGGTATGCGCCGTTTGGGTATAACCGTCTATTATAGTGGATTATTTTTAGATCAGTGCATGCTGCAGGAGTACGGGAGACAACTCCAACTGACTAAATTTGTCGTCTGCTTTTGTTTTCGATACGAGACGAAGCACTGAATTATGCCGCTGAAAAAAAAAACTAAAGCCTGCAAAAGATCAGCATTAGATCAAACCGATCATTTTGTTTTTCAACTTTTATCCAAATCATGCAGTTTGTAATCAAAGTAAGAGCTCTGAAGTTGTTCATGTTGGTTTCTTTGTTGTGGTTTCTTTGAAACTAAACAAATACAACATTATACACACACTGTGTTGATGTATTTACTATATTATGTGTGTGTTCTACAGCGCGCGCGCGTGGGTGTGTGTGTGTGTGTGTGCGTGTGTGTGTGGGCACATGACTTTGGAACAATTCCATGGAATGTGTTATAAGCTGTTTGGCGCAAATTCATAATGTCCTATTAGACTTTCTGAAAGCGGTCAAATGTCCTATTGATGCTGAAGAACTCAGGACATTTGTCCTATAGGTATGGATTTGTAGCAACATCCCTGGATTGTATATGTATTTGATGTCTATATATTATGGTTTTATTCATAGTTGATATGTAAAGCGCGGAGAGCAAAGTTTACTGTGGTTCGCGCTATATAAGCTGTCATTACACCCCCGGTATAGGGGTGTGTATAGGATTCGCTCCATGTGTTTGTTTGTTTGTTTGTGTTCGCATATAGATCTCAAGAATGAACGGACCGATCGTCACCAAACTTGGTGAACAGGTTCTATACATTCCTGAGACGGTCCTTACAAACATTGGGACCAGTCAAACACACGGTTAGGGAGTTATTGGTGGATTAAAATTATACAACGACTTATAGACGGACACCCCCGTTGGTCAAAGGGAAATAACCATTCTCACTGCCACCAACTGAGAAGGTTATTTCCCTTGACGGGGGTGTTTTTCCTATCAGAGGAATTTCTTGTTATTATTATTTTTGCCAAAACGAAACACCCACAAGAACTGCGACCTATCGAATAAGTCACAATGAAAGTGATCATGGATTTGGTTCTGTTGGTTTATCGTGTTTGTTCATTATCTCTCAAAGCCCGATAGGTCGAAATTCGTGTGAATGTTAAATTTTCCCAATAAACGTTCGTTTTTGTTGCTGTTTCAGGAGTTTATACAGCTTGATAGGATACTATTAATCTGACTGTTTGGGGTGGGGTTTTGGCGAATTTTGACGAATCTGAAGAATTTTGGGAAACCACTGTACTGCAACCCAGACGCACACGTCTTCTTCTTCAGTGTTCCAGAATTGTCTGGTTACGTGTGAGCTCGTTTGCCCATTTGGTTTCCCCACATTATACTCTGAGAGCCTGCATAGTCAGCTTCACTCCGCTTTCGTTGAGTATGCATGCTGGGTATTTTCGTGTTTCCATAACCCACCGAACTCCGACATGGATTACAGGATCTTTTCCGTGCGCACTTGGTCTAGTGATTGCGTGTACACACGAAGGGGGTTAAGTCACTGGCAGGCCTGCACATAAGTTGACCTGGGAGATCGGAAAAATCTCCACTCTTAACCCACCAGACGGCAGCGTCCGGGATTCGAACTCACGACCTCCCGATTAGGAGGCCGACGTCTTACCACTACGCCACTGCGCCCGTCATAGGGTACCATATCTTCATATACTGTGATAACCCGGTATAGCAGATATAATACTCGTAAAGGTGTTTGACTATCTGAAACTCGATGAGTCATCAAAACTCTCTGAAGTACACTTGGGTAATCTTGTGTTGTCTTTAAAAACATTCACATTCGTGATAGGAGTGAACGATTTCAACCCCACAAGGTTTTGTGTTATTTCAACAAACTCTCATAGTCTGCGAGTTTGATGGTCTGGTGCTGGTTTTCTTGCAGAGACTGCACTGCGGAGAGTGTTTTTGTATAATGCGTGCAGTTCTTACGTGTAATAGAGTGTGCGTGTGTGTGTGTGTGTGTGTGTGTGTGTGTGTGTGTGTAGGGTATGTGTGTTTGTGTGTGTGTGTGTGTGTGTGTGTGTGTGTGTGTGTGTGTGTGTGTGTGACTATGTGTATGTGTGTGTGTGTGTGTGTGTGTGTGTGTGTGTGTGTGTGTGTGTGTGTGTGTGTGTGTGTGTATGTGTTTCCGTCTATCTACCAATCAGGCACATACATATACTACCCCAACCACCACAAACAACAACACCACCATCAGCTAAAACAGCAACAAAACCACCACAAACAACACCAACAGCAAAAACACCACTACCGCCACCAATAACACCACCACCAACCACCACCAACAACAACAACAGAAATTCCGCCAGAAAAATGAATACCTCGGTTATAAACAGCTATTTTCTTCAAAAACATAACATCGCATCAACCCATTACACAAGGACTATTTGATGCAGCGTAATCTGAAAGACAAATCGGACATTTCTCTTGACAGGAACGCGCGCATTAACACTCCCCCCATCAATTTGAACGTCACTTCCGATTTGTGTCTCGGTTCTTGTCATCTATGTTAGCCAAGATCTGCCTTGGGAGATTTCTTTTTGTGTAAAAAGATTACGTTGAATGCGCAAAGGAAATGTGTTTGATTTATTCATGTGGGTATAATTTGCAAACTTTGTTTCGGCGTTGGTTAGGCCAAAAAAAAAAAAATTGTCTGTTTAGGGTAACCCGACCGACCCTATCGATTTGGCGCCGACCCAAAAACTTTTTTTGATTTCAAAAAAAAAAAAAAAAAAAAGAGGTAAAAATGCTAAAAAGAGACATTTGGCGTTTCATTTACACACACACAAAAAAAAAAAAAAAAAAAAAAAAAAAAAAAACCCCTACCTACCTACCGACCCTACTTTTTTTGGTCATGTTACCCTAAACAGACAATTTTTTTTTTTTTGCCTTAGATTTGTATCGTTAAAAGTGGCAGTGATGATGCTGTTTGTAGATGTGCATTAGTGTCCCTAGTAAAGTTCTGTCTGTCGCAAAGTAAAAAAGTAAAATAAATTGAATCGGTCCCACGTAGCCTAAGGCCAAAAAAAAAAAATAGGTCTGTTTACGGTAACCCGACCGACCCTAGTTTTTTCGCGCTACACTAGACTTTTTTTGGCATTTTGAAAAAAAAAAATCTTGTTTTTTTGGCAAAATAACGTAAAAATATGGTTTTTTGGAGAAAAAAAATAAAATAAAATAAAAATAAAAAAAAATCCCGACCTACCGACCCTATTTTTATGGCCTATGTTACCGTAAACAGACCTTTTTTTTTTTGCCTAATAATTATGTTGAACGGACGTCGTTATAAACCAACAATCGACCAATTACTGTATCTGTCTGATGAGAGTTGAGACAAGTTTCTTTTGATGTCTTAGTCTCCCGTGTGCGTCCTTAAAAGTTTGATTTAGATTTCTTGTTACAACTGCTTGGCAGACTATCTACTGCAAACATGATTTGGTTTTTTTCTGCTAGGAGTGAAAGAAGGGAACCGCCTGTCTGAAACTGGGGGGGGGGGGGGGAGATGGGGGGGGGGGGGGGCTTGGCTCGGCTCGGCTCGGCTCGGCAGTGGCGTTTGTTGACATTTGAAGAGAAAGTCTGACGGCGGGCCTTTGTTGGCATGACTGTTTGGGGGACACAATTGTTTAACACGATAAAAAAAAAATAGAGCTCTGCAAATCCTGTTTTTATTTTACTCCTTTTCTTCTATTTTTCCTGGATACATTTTAAACATCAAGGAGCGGGCGGGGATGTAGCTCAGTCGGTAGCGCGCTGGATTTGTATCCAGTTGGCCGCTGTCAGCGTGAGTTCGTCCCCACGTTCGGCGAGAGATTTATTTCTCAGAGTCAACTTTGTGTGCAGACTCTCCTCGGTGTTCGAACACCCCCGTGTGTACACGCAAGCACAAGACCAAGTGCGCACGAAAAAGATCCTGTAATCCATGTCAGAGTTCGGTGGGTTATTGAAACACGAAAATACCCAGCATGCTTCCTCCGAAAGCGGCGTATGGCTGCCTAAACGGCGGGGTAAAAACGGTCATACACGTAAAAGCCGTGGGAGTTTCAGCCCATGAACGAACAAACAAAACATCAAGGAACCAGAACTCAGGCTCCCTTACTAAAGCTAACATTCAAGTTCTCACTTGTATTGTCCATGCCATTTAAAACAATATATGTGACCCTCTACCACGAAATGAGTCGCATGTCACCTCGCGCGGTTCTGTGCTAGGCTTAATATAAGTCTGAGGAGTGTCTGGTAACAGTGTGAGGGTCACCTTAGTCACAGGCTTATAACTCAAAGAGTTTTCGCTCTTTTCTAAAACGGTTTTCACCACTGGATAGAGCATAAAAAACTCTTTAGGAAAATGTAAAAATATGAAAATCATGCAAAGGTGACATGCGACTCATTTCGTGGTGGAGGATCACATATGTCCAAAGCAAACGTAGCGAATTGGACTGGTTTTGGATTTGTTTGTCGATCTGTGTGATATTTACGTTGGATAGAAACCTATTTGGTGGATACTTAAAATTCATGTAAATAAACGAATACCTTCTTAAAACACACTAGACTCAATGTGTAGCCTGTCCCCCACTTCTCACCGGCGAGATTAAGCGAGTGGAGCGAAGGAGTGGCGTTTCTTGGAGAAATCTCGCCGCCAGGAAGGCTAGGATTTGGTGAGAGTAGTCCAGCATGATTTAGAGTTGATTACTGCGCGAGAAAAAACCGGCGGCTGAACAGCTCTTCGTGGCTAGTTATCGACGAATGAAGACAATTTTTCGGTATCAACCAATCGTATTTAATACTTGCCAAGCTAGAGCTCAAATCGTTTCATATACACCCTCGAACTCGCTGCCTTCCATTAGTTGCAAGCAATTCCTGCCTCCACGAAACGGGAGACAGATCGCAGAAACACACACTAACTGCACAACTAATAGTAATTCTTGCCGCCGTGAAACGGACGACAGATCGTTGTAACATACACATTACATAACTAACAGCAATTCTTCCCTCCATAAAACGGACGTCAGATCGTAGTAACATACACAATTCCTTCTCTTCTTCTAGTTCACACCCGCCTTCAGCATATTGACGATTCTGGTGTATTACGTGTATGACCGTTTTTACCCCGCCATTTAGGCAGCATACGCTGATTTCGGGGGAGGCATGCTGGGTATTTTCGTGTTTCTATAACCCACCGAACTCTGACATGGGTTACAGGATCTTTTCCGTGCGCACTTGGTCTTGTGCTTGCGTGTGGTCTGCACATAAGTTGGCCTGGGAGATCGTAAAAATCTCCACTCTTAACCCACCAGGCGGCAGCGACCGGGATTCGAACTCACGACCTCCCGATTAGGAGGCCGACTTCTTACCACCACGCCACTGCGCCCGTCAGTAACATAATCAAACTGCATACCTAACAGTAATCTCTCAAGCAGCTTAATTATTCCTGTCCTCGGCATGACAGTCAGTCAGTGCGTGACATGATCTTCTTACGACTAAATCTATAATACTTACAAAACGCAGTGTATTGTGATAGTTGCTGGACAGAGTGTGCGTGCCTCTAAGCATCACTCTTCGTCAGTGTCGTACAACGAGGCAAGGTATTTGTCAGTGTGACGATAAGATTATCGAACAGATCGTTTAGTACACGCAACTGCATCAAGCTCCAGAATGAAAACTGCTGATACTGTTAGAAGAACGCTGTTTGCACCAATATATTGCCCTTTTGTGGACTAAAATGAGATCGGAAACCATAGAGATAATGTGTGAGGATGCTTGTATTTTTCTGGGGCTGTGACTGTTTATTTGGTAATGGTCAAATTACAGTAAATTTAGAATAAGAATACAAGAAAGGTAATTTGTTGGAACGATTGTTATAACAAACGTTCCAATAAAGTACCTTTCTTGTTTTTTTAGTTCTGAGTTCTGAGTTCTGAGTTCTCTCTCTCTCGCTCTCTCTCTCTCACTGTCTCTCTCTCTTTCTCTCTCTCTCTTTTTCTCTCTCTCTTTCTCTGTCTCTCTGTCTGTCTCTCTGTCTCTCTGTGTGTCTCTCTCTCTCTTTCTCTCTCTCTCTGTCTCTCTCTCTCTCTGTCTCTCTCTCTCTCTGTCTCTCTCTGTCTCTCTCTCGCTCTCTCTCTCTCTCTCTTTCTCACTCTCTCTCTTTCTTTTTCCCCCTCTCTCTCTCTCTCTTTCTTTTTCTCTGTCTCTGTCTCTCTCTCTCTCTGTGTCTCTGTCTCTCTCTCTCTCTCTGTCTCTCTGTCTCTCTCACACACACAAACACATCACTTAATAATCACACACACACACACACACACACACACACACACACACACACACACACACAGATACTCACACACAAAATACATTGTTTGTCTCTAACATAATTTAGTCTCTTTCTCTCTCTATCTCCCTCTCGCTCGCTCAAACACACACACACACACACGCAAATACACACACACACACACACATACTCTCTCTCTCTCTCTCTCTCTCTCTCTCTCTCTCTCTCTCTCTCTCTCTCACCGTATTGGTATGACAAAAAATGCACTTCTTGTATCGAGCAAGTTTAAATCTAAAGGCGTGCACGGTATCTGGGACATCTACACATCAAACCTTGTACACCCAGAAGCAATACTGTGCATTTATGAATGTTCCATCAGTGTGATGTCACGATTCTTTTCACTAGGTGACAGACGTAGACTCGTCACACGACTAACCTCCCCCCCCCCCCTCCTTCCCAGCCCACCCTCGCCCATCTAGACTTTGGTTTAAACAGTGTTTATTCAACAATTTATGGATAAAGCATAATAATACATGTAAAGGATCAACAACAAGCTCAAGCTTATGGTGGTGACCCTTAAAGGAGAAACAAACATACAAACAATATCATGCGGCGAGACTTTAACAGATTGCAATTTAAACCCAAAAAACTAAACAAAATATGCATACATATGCATATAAACTAATATATATATTTGACAAAAACAAAGGTATAAGACAATGGAATGGACAAAGAAGATGAGAGAGAAAGAGAGAGAGAGAGGGGGAGAGACTTTCACGTTTTAAAAACATGTTATTACCTGGGCACAAAAGAAACGTGTGCAGTTGCATGTCTTCTGTGGAGCGTTTGTAACTTGAAGCACGAAGGAAGCCATTTAACATTCGGTTCGTGCGGGTGATATTAATACAAAACGAATATATGTCAATCTGAATACCGCTTAACCAAAATAGATACGAGAAAGTATGAATTTTGTGTATCCTTTTATACGAGAAGCATGCAAGTTAGTTTTTACGAAAGTTACTTTTCTCAAATACTACGGTCAGCAAAACAGAGAGGGAGAAGTAGGATGGGGGAGAGAACAGGCATCGGGGAGGGGGGAGGGGGGGGGGGGAGGGGGGAGGGGGGGGGAGGGGGGTAGGAGAAGGTATAGCTAAAGCGTTGAGTTTTAACCCAGTTTGAGTCCGATGGAGCTTGCTGATTCTATCGTCTTTTTTATTCTTTTTTTGTGTACTTGTCTTTTCGTGCCTGAAGACGACCCTTAGGTCGAAACGTCGCCGTTATTTGTTCCCTGTTCGTCATTTTAACGTGAGTATGTTTTGGTCTTTTTGTTGTTCGCTCTCACGTGCAGTCGCCCTTGTTTATTTTCTGATAGAGGCTAATGGGAGCAAACTTTATATACTTGAGGGAGGCAAAGATTTTTTTTTTCTTTTCTTTTTTAATTAGGATTGTATGGACTGCAAGGGTGAGTGGAAGGATGTTGATGCTATAAATAGTGCACTTCCAATTTATTGCCATTTCATACAAAAAGTTAGTTGTTTTTTTCTCTCACGGAGACAGCAATCTCATTCACAAACACCATCACCATCTACCTCCCCTATTACCCTCCCACCCACCCCCCCCCCCCTCCCCTCCCCCCCCTCTCCTACATTTCTCTTCATCTTCATTGGCAATCATCATCTTCATCATCATCATCATCATCATCATCGTCGTCATCTTTATCATCACTGGCACGGTTGGCCTAGTGGTAAGGCGTCCGCCCCGTGATCGGGAGGTCGTGGGTTCGAACCCCGGCCGGGTCATACCTAAGACTTTAAAATTGGCAATCTAGTGGCTGCTCCGCCTGGCGTCTGGCATTATGGGGTTAGTACTAGGACTGGTTGGTCCGGTGTCAGAATAATGTGACTGGGTGAGACATGAAGCCTGTGCTGCGACTTCTGTCTTGTGTGTGGCGCACGTTATATGTCAAAGCAGCACCGCCCTGATATGGCCCTTCGTGGTCGGCTGGGCGTTAAGCAAACGAACAAACAAAAATTGGCAACAAGGAAATGCGCCAAGTGCACAGAGATTAACTGACCATAAACGTTTTCACTATTATGACAAGACTGTCACATACCTCTGTGGAATACGGTTCAGCAACCGTTCAGATTTATTAATTCCGAGAGAGAGAAAATGTAAGTTTTACGCCCTAACGGCAAAGCCATTAGGGGCATGT
>NC_090251.1:10916787-10924287 GCF_037325665.1 Littorina saxatilis
CCCCCCCCCAACCAACGTAAAAAGTCATCTGACGCAACATAGGTAAGCTTGCATGACTCAAGTTAAGAAGTCTGACAAGTAACTTTGGAATTTCCGTAACAAGCTTACGACTGATCCACTGGATGAAGATTGATATCTGTATCGGCTGAACGATATCGATCCAAAACCTTACTCATGATCGATGGTCGATAATACTCAATCACTGACATACCACAGGCCGTACATACAGCCACAACTTTGATCGAATTAACCGTTCGACCGTGAATGTTTTCGTACAATCAGTGATCGATAAGGAAAACAGGGCGACAGATTAAACAAATTAAATGAGTTTTACAAGTGCGGACGGGCGTGGTCTGATCTAGCTAGATTGTTTGTGTCGTATGTTGAGGGGCTGGGGGCATGGGGGTGGCGGAGAGGGGGGGGGGGGGGCTTTATCGCTGTAGGATTATAGACATTCGCATTTATGGTATGGAGTGGTGGATGGGGTGGGGGTCGGGGGGGGGGGGGGGGGGTAGGAGGTGCGGGGGTTCTGAACAAGGAAGTTTTGTGTAGATAATCGACTTAAGCAAAATGGCTTAAAAATGCGTCCTGTTCTGTTGATTAATGTATCGCTGCGCAAAAAACATACAGGAAAGACAAGGAAAAGAAGAAACAAGTCGCGTAATGCGAAATTACTACATTTAGTCAAGCTGTGGAACTCACAGAATGAAACAGAACGCACTGCATTTTTTCACAATGACCGTAGTTCGCCGCTAGTGCAAAAGGCAGTGAAAGTGACGAGCCTGTTCAGCGCGGTAGCGGTTGCGCTGTGCTGCATAGCACGCTTTACTGTACCTCTCTTCGTTTTAACTTTCTGAGCGTGTTTTTATAAGGAATAAGATGAAATTGTTTTTAAAACGATTTCGGAAATTTAATTTTAATCATAATGTTTATATTTTTAATTTTCAGAGCTTGTTTTTAATCCGAATATACAGAACATGATGAAGAATAAAATAAAAGTAATTTTGGATCGTTTTATAAAAATTATTTTTAATTACATTTTTCAGATTTTTAATGACGAAAGTCATTAATTAATTTTTAAGCCTCCATGCTGAAATGCAATGCCGAAGTCCGGCCTTCGTCGAAGATTGCTTGGCCAAACTTTCAATCAATTTGATTGAAAAATGAAGGTGTGACAGTGCCGCCTCAACTTTTACAAAAAGCCGGATATGACTTAATAAAAGACATTTATCGAAAAAATGAAAAAAACAACGTCTGGGGGATTTCATACCCAGGAACGCTCATGTAAAATTTTATAAAGATCGGTCCAGTAGTTTAGTCTGAATCGCTCACACACACACACACACACACACACACACACACACACACACACACACACACACACACACACACACACATGCATACAAACATACGCCACCACCCTCGTCTCGATTCTCCCTCTATGTTAAAACATTTAGTCAAAACTTGACTAAATGTAAAAAGCACACACACAATAAAAACAACCTTGTTTGTGGTAGATAAGAAATGACAAAGAAACACTTCTGGTGTGTGTGTGCGCGCTTTGTGCAGGTTGATACGAACATAAGAGAAAAGGAAAGTAGACATGTAAAGACACTTGATAACGTCAGGAGTGAAGAAACACTGAAAACACATTTTTGCAGTCGACAAAATCTTGTTCAAGGGGGGTAATTTGAGACCAGTCGTGACCAGTCTGTGATACCCCCACGCCACCCCCACATACACCCCGTTGAAATGAACCTTGTGTTTACTCAATAAAATGTCTTACGTCTTACGTCCCACGTCCCTTCCTTCCTCCCTCCCTCCCTCCCTCCCCTTCTCTATCTCCGTTTTTGAACCTGTACTTGTTGAACAGTAAACTTACCCTCTGTCTCTCTTTTGTTATTCAGGATGCTGCTCTGAAGAGCTGAACCCGAACAGCCAACGCAGCAACAAGAAAAGAAGCCAACCACAACAAAACCGAACAATCTCCACCACAACAACAACGACAAAATCATGGGGCAAAACAACAGCACCGTTCTCCATTCCAACACCGTCCCAAACTCCCCCCGGGGCAAGCCTCAGCCGATCAAAACCCCACCCCCTCGTCCCACCACCCCTCCCCCATCCCCCAAGACCCCCAACTACGCAGTTCCGGAGAACCGCGTTCTCCCCATAGGCGCAATGCAGCTGCCTAACAAGCGTCAACTGCTAAGACCAGTTTCGCAAGAACTGACCAAGTTTCACCCAGAGTATGCTGACATCTTTCAGTACGACGAGAACGATCCAAACGGCCTGGGTGGGTTCGAAACCACGGATGTTGGGTCCAGGGGGCGCGCCAGTGCTAACGGAAGTATGGTGGTCGACGGGAAGGAGAACAACTACAAGGAGAATGGAGGAGTGAACGGTTCAAGGTCGGTGTTTGAAATGTTTTGTGGGTCTAAACGTTGTTATGTTTGCATGTTTTTTTAGAAGACCAATCTGAAACACATAGAATCAGTTACTTTGTTGTTGTCAAAGAAACCCGTATATGATATAGACAGAGTGTTTTCCTGTTCCTGAACAATATCTTCTTGGCTTTCAAGTGTGCTTTTCAAGAAGGGCGGAGAGAGAGCAAGATTTAACAAATGATTATGTCAGTACTTTGCCATTTTCTTAAGAGGACTGATTTAACTCAGCTGCTCTTCCCTTCTCTCGATACCATTGTCCATCTCGGGCCGAAAAACGGTTCCTTGCAATACAATTCCACTAATAATGTTCCTCTCGACATCTTGCAGACTCAATCAC
The DNA here is from genome assembly GCF_037325665.1 of Littorina saxatilis. NCBI lineage: Eukaryota > Metazoa > Mollusca > Gastropoda > Littorinimorpha > Littorinidae > Littorina > Littorina saxatilis. The sequence goes on from NC_090251.1 coordinate 10,919,572, forward strand.
ACAACAGCTAACGGAGACTTGAACCAGAAGCCCAACAACATTGACATATCGAGGTCCCAGAGCATGCTGGAGAAGCGATCCAATGGACACGTTCATATGAACGGTCACGTGAACACCAATCCTAACGGAAATGACGTCACAGATGGAGGCAGATCCGGGGGAGCTGTCCAAAGAACCAATTCCCTTGACCGCGCTTCTGCTGGGCCTGCCAAGGTAGGGTGATGTTGGTGCCGTTCTGTGTAGTTGTCGTACCTTTGAGGAAGAAAATGCAATACAACGAACAATACCGGGGCCCGGTAGCTCAGTTGGTAGAGCACTGGACTTGTGATCGAAAGGTCGCAGGTTCGAATTCGGGCCGGGACGGACACGGGTCAACATTATGTGCAGACCCAGAGACGGAAGCCATGTCCCACCCCCGTGTCATCACAATGGCACGTAAAAGACCTTGGTAATTCTGCCATAAGTGCAGGTGGCTGAATACACCTAAACACGCAGACACTTGGGTAGCGCGACTCCGTTGCTGCTAGCTTTCCACTGGGAGGAAGCGACCCGAATTTCCCAGCGATGGGACAATAAAGTAATGAAAATGAAAAATGAAATGAAAATGAAATAAGGGCAAATTGGTTTAAGGGAAGAGAAAGGGTCAAACTTGGACAAGATCTAATGTATGAAGGAGGTATAATTATGATCCATCATCTAGAAAGTGTTTCAGGTTAAATGTTATCTTACTTCCAAGTAGATGTTTGTTTGTTTTCTTTATCTCTGGCGATATATGCAAAATTAGGGACACATTGTGTGACCACTTATCTCAGTTAGAAAACAAAAATCTTCTGTGACTGAAGAAAATGAATGTCTACGTCTTCTTCTTCTTGTTCTTCTTGTTCTTCTTCTTGTTCTTCTTGTTCTTCTTCTGCGTCCATGGTCCGAAAATCCCCCTCATGTTTTTCACGAGTGGCATTTTACTTGCATGGCCGGTTTTCCCCAGCCATTTTCTATAATTCCCATGATAATGTTCTTCTCCTCTGTCAGATTCGAGCCCACAAGCGCTACCCCTCCGCCACCAACAGTTTGGCCGTTTTTCCCCAGCCATTTTCCATAATTCCCATTATAATGTTCTTCTCCCCTGTCAGATTCGAGCCCACAAGCGCTACCCCTCCGCCACCAACAGTCTGGCCAACGAAGCCTCGGTCATTCCGGAGGACCCTCGTGAGCACCTGTACACACACTGGCGCCAGGACCCCTTCACAAACCCCACTCCCAACGTCACCTCCCTACCCGTCAAGAACGCCTTCGAAATGGACTACAAGATGAACCTCACCTACGCCCAGCTGGCAGAGCACCGTCGGCAGAAACGGATGTCTGATCTTGAGGACAAGACTGGGAAGAAACTGTCTGATCTGAATGCAGGTACGTGTTCTATAAGCCAGTAGACTCCTTGTCTTTCACAATCAAAAGTAAAGAAGACCACACACACAAAAAACAAAAAAAAACAAATCAGAAATGGATATGTAAATCTTCAGGAAAAGACTGAAAAAGTTGTCTGATCTAAATAGAGGTGCATGTTTTATAAATTCTAAATTCTCATGTTCCAAAAACAAGAGTAAAAAACAAAAAAAACAAAAACAAAAAAAACACAGATTTGAATGTGTGACAAGACTGTAAAAAAGCTGTCTGACCTAAACACAGGTGTGTGTTTAAAAAGTATGAGCCTGCCGGTACACTCCTTATGTTCAAAAGCCAAGAGCTAAAAGATAAAACGAAACAGAAATGAATGTCTGATCTTGAGAACAAGACTATGAAAAAAAAGTCTGATCTGAATTTAATTTACAATTGAAATAAATTCGGAACGGTTACACTCCTTATCTTCCAAAATCAATCGTAGAGAAGAACTCCTTTTGTTAAAAATTCAAGAGCCAAAAAACAACAACAGAAACGATGTTCGATCTTTAGAACAAGCCTACAACGCATGTACAACGATTATTTGTGTGTGACAGACCTGCAAGACAAGAGCACGGTGCCGGTGTCCCCTTTCGACAGGAACAACTACGTGCCGGTCAAGCCTTCCGCCAGCAGTACCACGGGCAGTTCGGACACTGGGGTCAGCAAGTCCAAGAAACGCCGCGCCCCTCCCCCTCCCGTCGCCGGTGGTGGTGGTGGTGGTGCTGCTGCTGCTGCTGGAAGGAATAGGGACTCCAGCCCTGGTAAGTTGGTTGAAGTCTTGTGGCCATATTGGTCAAAGAGGGAAAGAGAGAGAGAGAGAGACAGAGAGAGTGATTATTGTTTATCGTCTTTTCAGCACAGAGAGAGAGAGAAAGCGAGAGAGAGCGCGAGTGAGAGAGAGAGAGAGAGAGAGAGAGAGAGAGAGAGAGAGAGAGAGAGAGAGAGAGAGAGCGCGCGAGAGAGAGAGAGAGAGGGACAGGAGAGAGAGAGAGACAGAGAAGTAACCTATACTGCTTCAATCTGTTGTATTGGTCAGAGAAATAGAGAGAGAGAGAGAGAGAGAGAGAGAGAGAGAGAGAGAGAGAGAGAGAGAGAGAGAGAGAGAGAGAGAGCAGTAGTACACCTATCGTTTGACCATGCAGTTAATTTAACTGCCTTTCTTTCTTTGTTTTTTATGTTCATTCTTTCTTTTTCTTTTTTTGGGGTGCTTTAGTCGAGTATTCAAGCCCTTTCAGTACTGAAGAATCATACCAGGCACAATGCCAGCATTAATACGACACAAAGCAAAGAATACACAACAGTGTCTTATTGGTTTCAGGTCGCCTGTCCCTGGACATGGAGCCGCCAGCAGACTACGACCTGGACGACCCCTCGCCCCCCCTGGACATCGTGTCACCGTGGAAAACCAACCTCTCCAGGACCAGCTCCTCAGCCTCAGCCGCATCAGGCGTGTCCAGGTTCTCCAGAAACTCCAAAGGCCCCGCCCCGACCCCTCCCCCCGCCCCTCCCATTCCTGCCCCACCCTCTGCTCCTGTGGCTTCCTCCACCCTCCCCAAAGCAGCTCCAAAGACCAGCGTCAGCGCGTCTTCTACTGGAACTCTGCCTTCTAAGGCGTCTGTGGCTGGGTCGAAGCCTGCTGCTAGTGCTAGTGCTGCGCCTTTGAGTTCGGCGTCTGCCCGTCTGATCGCTCAGGCCAAGGCGGAGATTGAAGCCCTGAAGAAGCTGGAGGCTATCCTGAAGGACAAAGATGGGGGGAAAGAAAAGCCCGAGAATGGTGAGGAGAAGAACAAGAAAGAAGACGCTCCTGGGGAGAATCAGGACTCTGCTGAGGATGAAACTGACGCCAAGGGCAAGGAGATAGAGGAGGAGGCGATGCAGACTTCGGACGGAAAAGCTTCACCCATGTCCTTCTCTTCGGCGGATACTGACTCCAACAGCTCCACCACCACAAACAGCAAACCCGAGCCAGAGAAATCCAACAGCCCGCGCCGTCTCAACTCTCTCCTGCAGCACGACATTCTGCTTGCAGCACAAGCGAGAGGCGCTAAGGGACAGGTCAAGGCCAAGACTCCAGTGCCGCACGTGAAACCCAAAGACCCTGCAGAACTCTTCAGGGAGGAGCTGGCAAAGGCAGCCACGGCGAGAGAGGAGCGCGTCAAATCCTCGGGTCTCGAGAAGGAGAAGTCCTCAGAAGACACGAGAAAAGAGAACGGCGAAGAGGGAGCTGGTGACGCTGTTGTTTTCAAGAGCGACCTGGTCAAGGTCAAGAGAAAGATCATCACAAGCGAAGCCTCTCCAACAACAAACGGTCTTGACGGCAGGCCTCTCCCTCCAGTTGTCTCGCCCAAGCCCCAGTCTCCAACGAAAGAAAGCAAACCGCTGATCAGCAAGAGCGAGTCTGACCTGCTCCATGCTCAGAGCAGCAGCAAGGACCCATCGCAGAGGCCTCGTCAGAGAATCCCCGACCAGGAGATGAACGCACTCCGCAAAGCTGCCAGCCACGACGGCACCCTGGAGCTCTCCGACGACGACGAGGTGGTTGTCGTGGCCTCAGCCGACGAGAAAGCCTCGTCCTCCTCTCGTCAGTTCCCCGAAGACTGGAAACCCGAAGACGACTTGGACTCTGATGACGACATAATGGACGAGCTCACGTACTCAAGAAACAGCGCGGCGTTGGAATCCTCTGTCGGGTTCAAGTCCAGTATCATCCCTAGCAAGGTGGACGACCTGAAATCCGCCAAGAGAAAGTCCTCCAAGTCCAGTCGCAGGGAGTCCAGTTCCTCAACGGACGAGAAGAACAAGTTCGGCAGCATCCGAAAGTTTCAGAAGAGTGTGCACAAGGGCGTGAAGCAGGCGTTCGGCTCCATCAGCAAGGCGTCAGGGAAGCTGCTCCGCAGGAACAAATCTCACGAGTTCGGTCTGGAGGACGTCGAGGGGAGGAAGTACATCGTGGATGAAGACCTTCGACCCAAGTCCGTCTCTGTGGAGAACGGACTAAACGGCCATGCCACTATGAACAGACACCTGTCAGAACGAGAGGAATCCGACGAAGAAGACTTCGACGACGATGACCTGGATGACAATGCCGTGGTCGCGGACAACGACAACGAAACGCAGCCGCGGATGATGAAGCGTGCTGGAGTGGCCTACGTGGGCAGGAAAGGGCAGATCGTCGTGCTGCCGGAGTTCGAGACGGTCCAGGTGGACGAGGAAGGCAACGTGTTGGAGAACAAGAACGACGAGGGTCGCGCCCCCAAGATCTTCAAGAAGAAGAAA